>NC_133203.1:45601934-45784434 GCF_958299795.1 Porites lutea
TACGACATAGTAGAATGACGACGGCTATCGCTTTTTCCCGCTTTTTTTACCCGTGAGTCAAGATTGAGAATTTGTCCACAACAATACGAAACCTTTATGTAGAATCGCTCGGCATTTCTGAACAAACACTAAAGGTCGGTACACACTAGGCGACAAGTTGCAGCAACACGTCGCGGCGACAGAGCACTCCATGTGTACAGGTCGGGCGACTAGTTGCAGCACCAAGGTGAGGCGACACGATGCAGCGACAAAGCGCTTCGTGTGTACTGGAGAATTTTTATGAAAATCTTTGTTTTCGCAACAGAATTTTGTCGCTGCAACAAGTCGCAAAAAATCAAATCAGACTGAATCTGTATCGACAAAGATTTTGGCAAAATTCTCCAGTACACACAAAGCGATTTTTCGCTGCAAAGTGTCGCCGGGACATGTTGCCTGCGTGCAGACGTCTCCTATTTCCTTTGTTGGCAACGCGACATGTTGCTGTAACTTGTCGCCCAGTGTGTACCGACTTTAAATACTCTGGTGAGGTTTCGTTGATAATTTCTGTGGATATTCATCGGGAGTTGACTCAGTGTGTCAGAACTTGAGATTGAGATTTCACTCTATGCCTAAGCTCGACAGTCGCTTCTACTTTTATCCAAAGGCAATATTTACAATCGCTAGAGATTTCTAAACGAGTGTCTTGTGTTCTAAGAGGAATTAAAAGAGCTGTTTTGAGAAAATGGGTCAAAATTACTGACTGCCAGGTATCTAGTTTTTTGAAAACAGTTCCTGGCTGCCGGGTATCTAGACACGGCGATTATTAATAACTAAGGCAATGAATAATCATTCTCTCTTGTCTAACCTGTGTAGAGACCCCCCTTCCATTGATTTGCCAACCTATGGTCGGTGGCTGTGTTGCCTGGAAACCCAAAATGCACGATGACGTCATGCCGCATGGCGTCTTTAGGATTTGTTTATGGCTTGTTGCTAGGCAACTGCGGATACCAAACCGATAGAAAGATTTATGACCAAAGCGAAATTGCACTCCGTTTGCGATCCTCGTGCAACAACATTATAAACTCGCTCCGCGAAAATAACATAATCATGCGGTAATGTACGATGAGTGTGCAAAAAATAAATACGGTCAAGCTCGGGTGGCCCGTAAACCACGGGTAATACAACATCAACGATCATATCAAACCTTGAACTTCCAAATTATAAAAAGGACAATACATCAGAAATCCGCTACATTTTTAAAATCTCTAGAAACGTTATGTCTAAACTTCGTCGAAACGTACATCGACGGAGTTACCTGGTGATTTGTAGCTGCTGTTGTTAATTCAAGTTAATTCGAACGGTAAGCTGCGGTTTTAAAGTAAGTTTAACTGCTACCAATCGCCAGGGAAGATTGCTTTCGGTTTTCCCATATTGCGTTGGATAATCCTACACCCGAATCTTTCCAGAATCTATATATAATGTATCGAAGAGTTTTTCTGACCTTTTAATTGAATATTTGTTGCCACGTTCTCTCTCTATCTCTGCTCAATACACAAGGTTAAACTGACTGTTGAGGGAACTATAAATCGTTTTCACTGTCACGCAACAAAAAATAAATTGGAAACCGTCCGGTGGACGGCAGGACTTTTCCGCTGATGACGGGTGACGGGTGACGGGTGACGGGTGACGGGTGACGGGTGACGGGTCGCGGGTAGCGGGTAACGGGTGACGGGTAGCGGGTGACGGATAGCGGGTGGTGGGTGACGGGTGACAAATTGTCAGGCCGTCAAAAATAAAAAAAATAAAAATAAAAAGTGGAAACCCAAAAAAGAAAAATGATAATAAACATTACAAAAAGCGATATTTTAGCAATATTCTTCTACACGATATCGCATGCACGAGATAGCTACAGGAACGTCAGCGTGGGAAAATACCACCTCCCGTTAGCGACCACTGCCCGATTTCTATCCAAGCCATATGTGAAAACTACTTTGCCTCAACCGTCCTTTGACGCGAAACGCCACTGCATTACATTGTCATTGAATTGTGACTACTGGCGTTGGACAAAACACTCACCACAAGTCCATGTACTATCCTCATATGGACTACCTTAAAAAGGAGTAAGCTGCTGAAGAATAGTGATTAGGGTTAGGCAACTGTGTGAATCAAGTTTCAAGTCACTTTTCCCAGTATAATGACCCTAAATGGAACCTGATTCACTCAGCTTCCTAACCCCAGTGACTTGACTTCACCGGCGTAGTCCATTTTAGGGTACAGTCAACTCTTGCTAAGTCGGACACCTCTGGGGCCGTTACTAAGTGTCCGTCTTAGAGAGATGTCCGTCTTATAGAGAGTCAAATAAAGGGGATAAAGAAAGGCAGGGACCAACTCTAAGTGTCCGTTTTACAGAGGTGTCCGTCTTATAGAGGTGTCCGTTAAGAGAGAGTCCACTGTACTCCATATGGGACAGGACTGGGGATCAGTGTCTTTTCCACCAACGTGATTCCGAACAAGGGGAAAAAGTCGTGTTATCCATGAACGTGAAAAACATCCTCTACACTTTCAAAATTGCAATCGGAAAACCCACTGAAACAAAATAATGGAGTGAAAAGTTAATCGCGTGGTCATCTCTGACCGTTGCCCTCGTCTCTTGCACCATTTCTCATCTATAAACCTTTTTATAGTTTCTTCTCCCAGTCGTACGTCGTGTTTTCCCATTTCAGCCATGTGATGTTCCCCAAGATAACGGTCTCTTTCAAATGTCGTCCTATCCACGTATGCATAATAAAGAATTCATAATTTATGAAAAGACAAATTTATAATTCACAACGTAAGTTACGTAAACTAACACGAAAATAAAGGTCAAAGGAAACTTTGTGTAACTCCAAGCCGTATTTGACAACAACTTTGATCTACACACCTACCAGTCTTTTGACGTGTTTCTTTTGACGTGTTAAAAGGTTTATAACCTTTGACGAAAGAGCAGATAGAGAGTCTTTACTTCCTGATATCATAAAGCCAAGTCACAGGAAGTAAAACCGGCCTTTACCTGCTTTACCACCTTCTTTACTTCTCAGTCATTAGGAAAGGTGATCAAGTGGCAACGCTTTGGTACATCAAACTGGAGAGTTATTAGAGAGCTTAAGAGTCGAGGACGGCGTTTCATTTTAAATTTTCGTGCTTATTCTCTAAAAATAGACACCCTGGAAAGCATCATGATTGTACTTTTTTTTAACCACAACAGTTAGTTCGCTCACATGGACTGAACAGAATATATAGAGGATATTACACGGTGGCGAGAAGATATGAATTTTATGTTCTCGTGGCAAGAACAATATCTCACTCGTTCGCTTCGCTCACTCGTGAGATATTGATCTTGCCACGAGAACATAAAATTCATATCTTCGAGCCAACGTGTAATGTTCTTTTTATTATATGGAGAAACCAATTCAACAAAAGCAAAAGGCGGGAATCGTGACGTCATTGAACGATACGACACTCACAAAGGTGACATACGGAAAATACGCCACTCGGGTCCCGGATGAAGTGGCGTATGAAATCTACGAGTGGTTTAGTTCCCAGTAAAACACTCTCCTCCATATAATAAAAAGCGGTTTCAGGGTCAAAATTCAGTTCCTAATAGGAACAGGCACCGTACAGGGAAAGGCTAGCTCAACGTATTTAGGACAGGCACAGCGTATCGAGAAGAGGCACAGCGTATTAAGGACAGGCACAGCGAAAGGCCAGCTCAACGTATTTACGACAGGCACAGCGTATCGAGAAGAGGCACAGCGTATCGCGGACAGGCACAGTGTATTGAGGACAGGTACGGCGTATTTAGGACAGGCACAGCGTATCTAGGACAGGCACAGCGTATCTAGGACAGGCACAGCGTATCGAGGACAGGTACGGCGCATCGAGGACAACCACATCGTGTTGAGGAAAAGCACAGTGTATCGAGGACAGGCCTAGCGTATCTAGGACAGGCACAGCGTATCGAGGACAGGTACGGCGTATCGAGGACAACCACATCGTATTGAGGAAAAGCACAGTGTATCGAGGACAGGCCTAGCGTATCTAGGACAGGCACAGCGTATCGAGGACAGGTACGGCGTATCGAGGACAACCACATCGTATTGAGGAAAAGCACAGTGTATCGAGGACAGGCCCAGCGTATCTAGGACAGGCACAGCGTATCGAGGACAGGTACGGTGTATCGAGGACAACCACATCGTATTGAGGAAAAGCACAGCGTATCGAGGAAAGGCACAGCGTACCCGGGACTGGCGAGGGGGACTGAAAACCAAGAACCCCATATCCCTTGCCAGCAGGATAAAACATGGCGGCCCTACAGGTGAGTTCAATCAAAATTTTCTGTTCAAAGGGAAGATATTTGTTTATAAATATTCTGATTGTTATTTTAGTTTAAAACAAAAGAAAGATTTAATTTGTTTTGACAGCCGACGTTTCTCTTGTTGGCACATTATGTCGGGTTTCCTGGTAGTTTCGATACCAAGCCGTTTCGATACAAGTCGTTTCGGTACAAATTGAAGTTGATTCGATATGACATCCCTAGGGCTTCAACCAAAACCCCAAAAAATCCCTGGACCAAAATTTAACCTCAAAAAAATTCCGGGGGGGGCACTCAAGGGAAGTTTGGGACGGGGTGTGCCGCTGAGGCCTTCAAACCCCGACCCTCTTTAAGACAAAAATTGCTCATTTCGCTACCCTGTTTAAGACAGGAAACACTACTTTCTGACCCTAATTTGTTTGTTTTGCATACAGAATTAAGTAGTTTTTCACACTAAAATCGTGGAAATAGATATTGAGGAAAAAAATATTGCTACTGCAAATGTAGACCGCTCATCGCAAGTCTTCACACTCTTTGAAAAGCTTCCAGTCCAAAAAGACACCCAGTTCAAGACGCTTAATAGTGAAATTGTATACCCTGTTTAAGACTCAAAACCAGATCAAAACCTTGAAAACCGTACCCTGTTCAGCGGCTCATATCCGTATAGGCCAAATAAGGAAGTGCCTCCCCCGGGAAAAAATCCCATGCCGAATTTCCGAGCAATAAAAATTTCCAGAATTCATTGAATGATATAACCGGAAAAAAAGAAACATTAGAAATAAAATGTTTGTGTTTGTTTATTCACCCGCACACCATCTAGAGTAAGAACCTTTTTCGCATCTGGTGGTCATTGTAATAAAGACACTCGAGACACCCAAGAACATTAAGGCAAAAAGGAGTTCAAGTGACTATATTAAAAGCCGGGTGATAAACGGAGAAATGAATTGAAGCGTTGGTTTACACCCCCGGGACACTTTGCAGACTATTGACATGATTGGTTGGATAGTAACCGGTCATATGAAAAAGATGCAATATAATGTAATTCGTTAAATATTAAATCAGTCGCAAAACAAGTTTGGTTTTACTTTCTTCGGGGGACTACGCGGCCGGGATACGCGTAGCCTGCGAACAGCAGACTCATCTCCGGTCGTCGCTTCTCTCCCTCCTATTTTTCGGAGGGAGAGAAGCGACGACCGGAAATGCGTCTGCTGTTCGCAGGCTAGGATACGCGGGAACTATCACGAATCTTCAGATTGTTCCTTACTTAAATCAAGCTACCCAAAAAAATACTTGCCAAAAAAAATCCCGAAATCAAAAATTTCAAACCAAAAAAAATCCTTCGATCAACCATGTCAACTGAAATCCGGAGTACCCCCCGCTGGGTAGGACATAATGTGCCAACAAGAGAAATATCAGCCGTAGAAACAAATCCCTCTTTTGTTTTTAATTCCCTTTTTACAAAACATTTTGAATGAACTCTCCTGTCGGGCCGCCATGTTTTGTCCCGCTGGCAAGGGATTGTGGGGTTCTTGGTTTTTAGTCCTCCGCGATATGCTGTGCCTATCCTCGATACGCTGTGCTTGTCCTCAGTGCGATGTGGCTGTCCTCGATACGCCGTACCTATCCGCGATACGCTGTGCCTGTCCTAAATACACCGTACCTGTCCTCGATACACTGCGCCTGTCCTCGATACGCTGTGCCTGTCCTAAATACGTTGAGCTGGCCTTTCGCTCTGCCTGTCCCTATTAGGAACTTAATTTTGACCCTGATACCGCTTTACACATTCTCACTCATTAGCAAAGGTGATCGAGTGGCACTGCCCTGGTCGATAAAACTGCCATGGACAGTTAAAAATCTATGTTAATGACTTGGTCCTAGTTATTTAAATCCATTGGATAAATCCCTTTCCAGGGAATAACACAATAAACTAATTATTAGTTATTTCTTTTTATACTTTTCCAATGAAAAATGTTTTATCTGATGGGTAGCTTTATCTAACGTTTGAACCAATGGAGACTGTACGATAAATACTACAAAAACATGTATAGCAGGAATTGTCTAAGAATTGGTGTCCACCGTCAAAAATCGCAAGATCTACTTCTTATAGAAAGTCGCATGACGGAAACAAAATTAACCAAACTATTTAACAAGGCCCACTAAACACACGTAACAAAAGGAGACCACGCTAGCATTCAAAATAGAAAAATAGACTGTTCAGAGTCTCACTTTTTATTTCGTGGCGATGAGTCGGAGTATCAAATCAAGATAGAGGGCGGGGGACGAAGAAGGCCGTCCCTAATGGTTAGCGCTCAATGTCGACGATCTTACGGAAAAATAGGGGGACTGAGACGGTCTATGGAAAAAAATGAGAACCAAACCTTATACAGTCAAATCTCGCCTTGCAGATATCCCGACAGGATAAGGAACACTCCGATAATACGGAGAGCAGCTAAATCCCCGGCAAAAACAAACTGTAATAAACTCCGCTATCACGTACTCTCGCTATTCGAGGTCCCTACAGCAAAGTAATTTTTAGGGAGTTATCATAACTCCAAAAATGGAGTAAAAAGTTTAGGTACAGGGTAACCGCTTTTTGGGGGTTACTTTAACTCCTCAATACAACTCAATATTTGGGTTGATTTTTACTCCTGGAAAAGAGTTCTTTAAACTCTTTTTTGGAGTTAAAAAAACTCCGAAAAAAATAACTCCACAGTAAGGAGTTAAATTAACCCCACCAGAGGAGTTATTATAACTCCTTGAAAATACTGTGAGTGTCTGCAATAAAGCGAGTTGACTGTATCAGTAACCCATTTTACAATTCTTCTTTCATTTGTTACTTTTTATTTTCTGTTTCAATTTTACGTTCCCCGTTTCATTTTCGACCTTTTTCAACCGTCCATATCTCATTGTATTTAGGTATATTGTAGGTGGTGAGAATTCGTTACTTTCTCAACTCGATAAATTTTGTTTATTCCATTTTTCCGCCCTAGACTAGCCTGCTTTTAGCAGAGTGGCGCCACTCACTCAGTTTCAGTTGACTGTTCGTGCGTTCTCGAGTATACAAAAATCATATACTGACTGTTTTGCAATCTAATTCCACCCCCCTGAAAAGGACATTATTTTATTGAGTCCCGATTCTAAAGATTCAATTCCGATTTTCTTTGTCGATTATTACTGTTTTCGCAAAACTGGACTTGCTTTCCACTGTGTTCCATACCTTTACAGTGACTGTATCGCCAGGGAAAAAATAATTGAAATAAATAAATAAATAAATAAATGTCTAGCCGGATTGTTTGGCCAAACGGTAGGTTTTCTGCGTCCGATAAGGACAAAAATCACTCTAACGAAGGAAAAATAACCGAAAAGCGTAGCCGGAAAGAAAGGAGGAGAGTGGGAAAAAGAAATGGTTGCAAACTTAAATAGTTTTTGTATCAGCTACTTTTTCGATACTATTTGGCCGAAAATAAAACTGCTTGACGGAAGAGCTTCATTTAATTTTGGAAGCGTTTTCAAAAATCAAGCTAGATGTATAACGGCTATTCCATTGCAAGATATTTATACTGTCGTGCGGTTGTCCAAATCATGACCCTTTTTCAGACCTAAAAAATGTTATTTTCACTGATCTCCTTTTTTCAGACCCTCGTAATTCCATAACCGTTTTCAGACCTGGTATAAGTAGAAATTAAGTCATCATTTTTAGACTTAAGGTCAAACAAAAAGATTCTTAAAATCTATTTCCATGTATTTCGAATTCGCATCTTACTCTTTCTTTCTGATTCATTTGGAATTGAAACGACAAATACGTTCGTGCACTCCCGTAGCCTGAATTTCATCCGATTACTTCGAGTCGTTATTAGGGACCTTACGATCCGAAAACGGCGACGTCCATGAAAACGTCGTTGAAAAATAGACTTCGCATCCTTTTAGACGTTTTCGCGATTATCCCAATTCGCAATGTTACTTAAAAGAAGGTGATTTTGGTTGGAGCTGAAGAGAGGGGGCCGCGCCCGAGTTCAGACAGAGATGGGAGAAATTATCGCCTTGTCGTTCCCGTACTCAAGTAAACTTAAAGTGTGGTCATTTCACGTCGTAGTCGTGCAGGCACAGCAAAGATATGTACAAAAAAGCGTGATGCACGTGCAGAGTTGTTGTTTTGCTCATTAGAGTGGCTTTCGTTTGAGTGTCGTAAAACCAAAACCAAAGTAATTACTCTGGCCAATCACATAGGACACAGACAATACATTGAACCAATCAAAACTCGAAGTAATTACATGTGGCTGACGCAAAGCGCGGGAAAATGCATGCGAGCGCGTCACAATTGGCTTTGGTTTTACTTCTGATTGGATGAAAAGGTGGCGCGAATCTTTTAAGCCAATCGCATCGTGTAGAAAGTGCAAAACCAATTACTTTTCGACACTCAAATGAAAACCGCTCTAAACCTATTGTTTTTTGATTTCTCCCTGCCGTCGCCGTCGTAGTTTCGTAAGGTCCCTATTACTTCCTCTGTAACGACGTTGCTGAGAGGAGAAAACGACTTGAGGCAATCGAATGAAATTCAGGCTAACACTTCCCTACGTTCCTTGAAAAGCATACCTGTTTTCAGACCAAAACGGTGCGTAAGGGAGTAACCCCCCCCCCCCCCCCACCTGCCCGGGACCGAAACTCGGCATTTTCACAAGCAAAAACTACTGAAAACTAGCAACGCCTTTTTCTGCTCTCAACAGCCTCAAGCCGGCTCATGAGGGTCTCAATAAGGTGGAGGCTTTTACGGTTATCGGCTAAAATTTTGGCTCTTTTACGGCTGTCGGTTAATTTTTTTCAGTTACGGTTAACAAAAAAGTTAAAAATTAACTTCTTTTGTTTCACAAAGTTAAATATTAATTAATCTGTATTTTTTGTATCTTTAAATAAAAATAAAGGTCTTCGGATCATCTCGGGATGAAACAAGCTATTCTTTTCAAAAATTTTAGCATCTAATAGATCATACTTTTTATAAAGTATTTCACTTCTAATATTATTTTACACATAGAAATGTCAATAGTCAATTTAAAAATAATCTTTGTGAAAAAGCAAGAGCGGACACGCAAACGCCCAAACTCAAGGCCGGGCCGCGACATTCATTATAACAGAAATGGCCGTTTTCACACTAGAGACGGATTATTCGTGTGAGACGGGTTATCCGTTTGATGATCCGCGTCAGATAAGTAATACTTCTTAATTTGAAAATGGAATAGTTTTAATTTTGAATGAACAATCCGCCTGACTTTATCCGTCAATTTTGACAGACAGTTTGAAGACGGGATTATCCGTTCCAGATAGCCTGTGTACGGCCGTCCCCTCCCCTCAGAAAAAAATCGGAGAAGGAGTGTCTGTGGGAAGGGTGCGACTGTACGCAGGCCAGTCTCAGACGGATAACCCATTTCTAGCTCTAGCGTGAAAACGGCCAATAACAAAATTCCCGTGTCCAGTGTTTTTAATGATAGCGAAGGACTGTACGGAACGACTGTCTGCCGTTGCCTTGTCCGTAGGCCTCATTATTCCGCGCAGCTAATGCGTTTCGGGTCACGTGGTCCTAGCGCGTTCGCCACCGAAATGCCTTGACCGAGATTGCGTGGGAAGACGCCGTACAGGGACTTAGGCATGGCAATGTCTACCGTAGCGTCAGATAAAAACAGGGAAATGTTTATCGGCGACGTGTTTTACAAACAGTGATATCTCTACGAGTTGTTTCACTAGTGTTTCGAGGGCACGACCTCCTAAAAATCGCAAATATTCATCCGCAGCAAAAAGCCACACTTTCGCTCTGGAAAAAGTTAGTTCCCCGAGAGAGTGGCGGAAATGGAGCCTTGGTCTTGGTCAACACCTAAAAGGCGCTTCGCCTAACGTGCGTACGGAGTCACACTAGCCGGGAAATAAAAAACGCAACCATAAGTGAGTTTAGTACCTCCCTTAAAAGTAGCAAATCTAGGAAACAGTTTCTTTTACGGTTAACTGTTTTTTACTCTGTTTACGGCTAACGGTTAAAATTTTTCATTTTCCTATCAGTTAACCCATTGAGACTCGGCTCATATATCAAATACAGTAAAAACCCGCGTATAAGAACCTAAGTTGTTCCAAGCTAGGCTCAGAAGGTTCTTATTAAAATGGTGCTAACTGGAAAACTCCCGAAAATTTAAGAATATGTTATCTATGTCAGACGAATGAAGTTGAAAATGAACTTCATTTTCTATTCTTCTGCAAACTTTATGACAATTTACGTTTAAAATTCTTCAGTGAAATATCTGATAGATATACACTTTTCAAGGACTTAGATGTGACTTCAAAACTTTTATTTCTCTTTAATAGTATAGATCCCTCTGTTTGTAGATCAATTGCTGCTTTTGTTTTTGAATGTATGCGTTACAGACATGATATGTTATTTCAGAAAAGAATATAATCTTTTTATTTTGCCATATATTTATAAATGATATATTTGTACTTTATTCATAAGTATTAGTATAGGTAATAGCACGATTTGTAGTGATATTTGGCATAAATACCACGAGTGATATTTCAAAATTGTTATACGTAATTTCAAGAGCCGTTAGGCGAGTGAAATTTGAGACAATTTTGAAATATCACGAGTGGTATTTATGACAAATATCACGTACAAATCATGCTATTATTTGTTTATACTACTACCCGCAAAAGGTTTGTAATTTTCACATGTAGGTATTTCAAATTAAGCTGAAATACCACTGCTCTAAGCCAATCACATTGCAGAAATTTCTCATGTAGTAGTATAAGATAGGTAATGCCATGTATAGATATGGAAATACCTTAATAAATTGTTGTTGTTGTTATAATTCATTGGTCACTGTGGCGTTTTTTTGGTATTTGAGCATAATATGTTATAAAAATATCTTGAATCCAAGCATGTTAAATTAAAGCCAGTTATAAGTTTATACAAAGCTATGCAAGTTAAACAGAACAAAAACAACATTAACACATGATACTTTGTTGCTGCTGGGCTACGGTAATTGGTAATTTCTGGCTGAATTTCTCAAACACTGCTGGTCACTCAAAGTAAGAAACTTGTTTCAAAATTGTAGGCTAAAACAAGCTGTTATGTAAAAGGGTCTAAATGGAAAATCTTAGCCTGACAGGTTCTTACAAGTAAAATCTAGCCTGCGTAAAATCTAGGTTCTTATACGAGGGTTTTTACTGTACTTGGGATGGCGTGTGCACAGCGTAGTTTCATTTTGGTCGGTTAACTACGTTGAAAGACCGCGCGCATTTGTTTGACAGGAGCCTAGAAGCTTAAGAGGTTTTGATGGATATTGTGTTGCCTTAGCAGTCAGTAATCCTTTGTTATTGGTATTTATAAAAAGAGACATTTCAAGAAAACTTTGTAGTAAGATTATAAAACATTGCCCGTCTTTCGACCACTGTGGTACGACATCGTGAAGACGAAGCGTGTCTGTAGTATGGCGCTAAAAGAGCAGCTGAAGATTCCCATTTGTTACGGAATATTGGGGCTTTCCAGAGATGTCTAGACAGTTCGCACAGCAACAATGATCTTTACTTTGAATACTCCCTGTTTATCATCAAGTTTCCGGAAACCTGAAAGCATCTTTCATTGGTTGAACAAAGGTTATTTGATATCAGAAACACGGTGTTTCACGCGCCCTGCACCAAGCCAGTTCTGTTGAAAGGCTGAACCGAACTTGGTCTACTAGTTGGCGTAGAGTGCTGATCGCATTTTTCGCCTTTTTGGACCTCTTCAGGCGGCCTTAAACATGGCGTTCTCCTGTCTAGCTACGTACATTGTTATGTCCTTGTTCCTGCTTCAAACTTACGCGCAACATGGAGGCATGGGTGGTGGTGGAGGAGCTGGAGCTTCAAGTAAGTCCGTCATTGACATAATCATGTCTTTGTTTTCGGCCAAGTGTTCGCTCGCTCCCTTTCCTTGCTTTCTTCAGATATTTCTTTGAATCGATCTCAGTTAGTTGCGCCATTTACCTAGCGTGCGGCTGGCCGATTTCGAGGAGTGGGCAACCAACAGTCAAAATTCAAGAGGAAGTCTCACTCCGATCTTCCATTCAGATTTGCCGGGGATTTGTTTGGTTTGCACAGTCATGCATTATTATTTTTTCCATCATCATAGGCATAGAGTGCATTTTTCTGTTTGAGAAGGACTTGCTTTCTTAAGATCGATAACACCATCTCAGTTTATTCCTTGAAAGTATGTTAGGCGAAATGTTTCTCGCCCGCGTAAATCTCGTTTTTTTTCCAGATTGCATTAAGTTGAGCTAGCGAAAGGCACTATTTTAGAAGAGTATCTACCTACATACACTTAAACCTTTTTCACCGAGATGTGGAGGGAATTACTCTCATGTGAAAGACATGGAAATTTCGAGTTCCTACACATGTAAAATTTATTTTTCACACTTGCGTGGGTCTTCGTGACTCAAACAATACTCCTTTGTGAAAACAAAACCCTTCTGTGGTGTCAAAATCGCTTTGCTGCTTGTTGGTGACATTTGCGAGAAAAGGTGGACAATTTCGCTTACAGGTGCTTTTATTTGCTGCAAAAAAGGCAATATTATAAATTAAGGTTGAAATAGTTGGTACACAGACGATTTTTGTGATCCTTTTCTGGTTGTGTGCGACGTATGCTAGGAATGTTGTTATCTGGGATTTCTCCTCTTTGTCACGACATACTGTGCGTGACCACTGCTCAATTGGTCGCAAACCACTCGCAGTTTTCTTGTGCCCATTTATTTCCTAGGAAGTGTACTATTCCTTTTTTCTAGACTTCTAGTTTAAAGTTTAGAGAGGGTATTTGAAGATGGGAACTTGCAAGGTTTCTGGACGGTTTTTTGGTTTTAAAAAAGCTGTTGAATATTCAAAGACCGGCTGTCGTCGTGACCTTTCGCCTTCTTGTGAAAGAATGTGTTCTGTAAGGTAAGAAAGCATGCGTTGTTTTGTTTTGTAGGTGTTTTTTGAAAGTTTTTTTTCTCTCGAGATAATTGAATGAGGATTTCTACTGAGAAAATGGCAACTAAGTTTGTTTGATCAATTAGCTCGAGAAAAACACTATTACGTTCGGCTCAGAGCTCATAGCAAAATGGCGCGATCAGGTCAAATATTATTTTATGTGCGCTCACCTGCCGGAGCTTGAATTTACTGTAAAAACTGAGGCAAATTGCATTGAATATCCAGCGCTTGAAGGCTGGGACATACGTGTATTTGAAATTCTCATAGATACTATCCTAACTTTCTTCCCTGAATTCAAGTTTTAGTTGGGGAACTCAATCTCCGATAAAACAGATACTCTTACAGCATGGACGCATGGACGACCTGATACTTTTCACTGTAAAAAGAAAATACTTCAGTTGGCTGAAGCTTAGCTATTACTGCCCAGTAGTTACTAAATAAATCAATAACATCATATTGTCGTCAAGCTTAAACTAGTAAAACCGTTGAAACTGCAAACTGAGAAAGAAAAAATGAGCGAGTGCAAAGCAGAGGTTTCGTTATATCAAGAATCACACCGTCGTGTTCATTGACATTAACACCCTTGCATGATTCCGCAAATTAATGTAAGGTGAGCCAGCCCGAGCTAGGATCCCGGCAAGCGGTCAGCCTGCCTTTCAATTATAAACACAACAAAACTTTAAGAGAAAATAATGTATGAGCCGATATGGCCGAGCTAAACTCAAGAAAATGGCGGCAAAAAATATTGCTCAGTGAATGTCATCTGTATTTTGAGGGTATCAGCTAGGAAAAACATCTGCTCATATTTACCTTTACCGAGAAACAGGTTAAGGTGGCTCGACACAGTTTTTCAGGGCCAATACCTCCCAAGTTTGAGCATAAACTATGTCACCATAAACAAAGTCTTCTAAAAATTGCCACCACAGTTGCATTAGATAAAGATGAAAATTTGTTATGATCAGGGTTGCAATGACATTGGAGTTGTCATAGCAATGAAATGACGCTATTACCTATTTTACTTGCAGCAGTATATCTCGGCACTGGAAACTGTTCTTCCAAAATCATTCACGGGAGCTTTTTCCTCCAATAGCCACCTAGATCTTCTTCTGTAAGAGCGTTATCAAGATATTTTGGGATAAAGATTTTGTGGTTAGAAATACAGTGAAAAATGGACAATCTTGATGTTCGTCTGTTATCTGAAGAAAACAAAGGGCTTTTGACATGCAATTTCACCCCATAGTAGTTTCAATCTTTTTAAAAACGTGTGTGAAAGATCATGGAGATAGCTCTAGCCGATTGCTAGAAAGAAAGGTTTGATTAGTATGTATCAAAGCGCTCTTGTTAGCAGTTTTTGAACATTTTGGTCTACTTAAACAAATTAGCAAATAATTTCTAAACCGCTCGATAGATTTTTTTAAAAATTTAAGATTCTTGAGATTAACGTTGCTTTTATATGACCTTTTAGTTTCAAGAATTTTGACATATTGTAAGGCTCGGGGTTTCTGTCATGAAGAGACGAAGGCAACAAGGCTTATCTAATTGCACAGGAAGTCGGATACAGTGTATGTTGCTTGTAACCAATCAGTGCAGGGCTCTGAAGGATATTCTGTTTTTCGACCAATCAGACAAAAGTCCAGATTCTGGATTACGGGCAGACGACGAGCTAAGTAAATATATTAGGCATCCATTTCCAGGGAAGAAGGACTACCTGATTGCAGGTTATTGGTGAAGTCATGGAATTTGAAGAGGTCAAAAGAGTATGAACCCTGATAGAAATGTACAGAGATGGAATGAACTTCTTCCACAGTGAAAGTCATTCTGGTATCTGTTGTGCATAGGCCCTTATTGTTGTGTGGTGGCTCTAATGATGCAACATGTAGATGCAAGGTACAGCTGTAAAAGAAGTGAAAGATGACTCTGACATTTTTGCGCTTTACAGCTGGATGAGAAAAGTGTAGTCGCTTAGATTACTATCTTATAGTCATGTCAGTATTTTATATTAGCAAGCCCTAAGAGTTTTGCACTTGGCGATAGAAAGCATTATTCTAATTAATAGATTCTTCGCATCTTTCTACAGGGCCTGGCAAATGTCCGGATTTTGAGGCCCCAGAGTGTCCTGACGACCCAGAAGACTTTTGTGCTGATGATAGTACTTGTCCTACCAATTTAAAGTGCTGCAACACTGGATGTGAACTGGACTGTGTGGGTACGTCAGAAAACATGTAACAAAACTTAATGAAACAAAAGTAACAAAACTTTTGTTTCATTAATGTTATGATTTTAGCTGGGTGGGACAACAGTGCCTGGATCTGGAAAAAAAAGGACTGTCAATTTTTTCTGTCCAAAGAGGTCCTCTCAATGTTAGAAAGTACATTGTTGGTTTATATTAACGTAGAATGAAGATGATATGAACTGCAGAAATACACATTTAAACTCAGCAAATTGGCCTGCTCCCAATTTATGGATCTTCATAGCTCATTTGGTAGAGTACTGCAGCGCTAACGGAGAGGCCATGCTTTCAGATCCCTTTGAAGTCCCGAAACTTTCATTTTGGGTTGATTTGCAATAGCATAAATTGCAATTACCACTGTGACGATCATATCTTAATTAATTTCAGTAAAACTATTTAAATAGTAAATGAGTGTTTTGACACGTGTCTCTTATCGTTTTATTTCTTGACTGTTTTATAGCTGTATGATTGTTTGTTTCTCTTGATCTTTAATTAGTTCCTGAAGATGATCCAGAACCACCTCCTCAAAAGGTATTAATATAAAAAGTGATTTTAATTCCCTTTATTATGATTGTTGCACAGGAGCGTTATTAAATGAAAATGAAAACAAAGCTTTGGTGAAGGTCCCAACATTTATGTTCAGTACAATATAAATATTATGGAATGATCTAAAGTTATATAAGAAAGAAAATTTATGTGGACTTTGTCTTATGTGACTGTTTGTTTAGATTGGATTGCCTGGAGATCCTGGACCTAAAGGAGAAAAGGTACGTCCAGGTTATTCATTTCACTCTTAACCCTTTAAGCCCCAGTATCCACATACGAATTCTCCAAACTGATCTCCATACATGTCCTTTAAGAATTAGTTGAGAGAATTTAATAAAACATCAAGGCATTTTCTCTTTGGTGATCATTTTTTATATTCTTACAACCTTAACTCTTGACAATGTATGGACATTGTTAGGAGAAAATTGCTGTTGGTCACTATTGGGACTTAAATGGTTAACTGTCATGTATACCAGTACACTGTAATACCAGCTGTAGTATTGTAGACAGCTCATCCAGACCACTATCAGGCATGCTAAATACAAAATGTATGAACAATGTGACGATCTGGCACTGCTGCTCTTCAGCTGCTTTATAGTGTTGAAAAATTAATGCAAGAACAGATTTGACTATCTTGTTAACGAAATGCTGTACATCAGGCAATTAAGACTGCCTTTGAACGTGCTAAGTCTAGCTGTATTTTCAATTATGCAAATTTTCAGAGTACTTAAACTCCTTTTGAACTCGCATTTATTTCTATTCCTTGATAATGGCGTAATTAGGTTGCCGAAACATCAGGACATTATTTTGTTAGTTTTTACTTGTTTATGTTTTTTCAAATATATTTTGTAACTTTAGCTTGTTTTTCTGTAATTCTTATTTATCCACATAGTTTATTTAGTTACTTTACAATAATATTATCTGTTATGACTGCTGTAACCTTTCCCCTCCGCCCGCCCTGTCTAGCTTTTGCCATTTGCGGGCGGAGATGGCAAAGTGATGTGTATGAAATAAAGTATAGTGTGTGTGAAAATAAAAAAAATTATATATTGGTTAAGAGAATAATATGAAAAAAATAACTTTTGTACTTCAGGGTGATCAAGGAATCCAGGGTAATCCAGGACCTCCTGGTCCGCGTGGAGAACCAGTAAGTGTGGTAGTTTTTGTTTGGTTATGGTTGATATAATTATTTTCTCATCCTAAATGCACTCATACATTTTGTATGGGCTATTAACACCCTTAAGTGTAAATGTAGAATTAACAAGGGTAGAACAGGGGTACATGTGTACCCTTGTAGAACCAGACATATGCAAAACCTATGCTCATGCTATTTGTTTACTATGTTGGACTATGTTTCAGCTATGCTATGTTCACTACTGCCTATGTATTAACTATGTTACACACCAAACAACATAGTCCAAAGTATGCAAAATCTATGTTGAAACTATGTTTAGGCTATTTGAAAAGCACATAGCTTTTGAATACCTATGCAAATACTATTCAAAATCTTTTCATAGTCTTTACATAGCTATGTATTTACTATGCAATAGAAAGTTCTGCTTTTCCTTCCGATTAGCATCCTATGTATTCACTATGCATCAAAGCAAAATAGTTTTTACATAGCATCTCGATCTTTACTTTTATTTCCAACAAATTACTTAGCTTTTACATAGTGCTATGTATATTCTATGCTATGTGATGAAACATATTTGCAGCCTATGTATTCACTATGTGACATTTTAATTTATCATGAGATAAAGGTTACATAGCTTTTACATAGATGTATTTTTCCTGGATCACTCATATGAAATAATGTAGTCTACGCGTTTCCTATGTGATATTCCAACATAGCTTTTAAGTGACAAGGCTTGTTGATGGTACAGGTTAAATAGCGCTTACAGAAGGCTAAGCATACTTCTAAAGTAAAAAGCAGTGTTTTAAACTAAAACACTGAAAAATCATGCACTATAATTCTTTTTGTGCTTGCAGATAGTTTCTTAGTGAGAAGATTTTTGTTAAGCATTGAATCGCTACATCCATCATCCCTGTCTTAACTTTCCTTTCTAGCTTTTCCCTAGGGTTTCTTCACTTGAAACGATACTTCCATGCATCATTTTCTTCTTTTATATTGGGTTCGATCCTTCGTCTTGATTGTGGACGTCTCCTGAATATAACTGCATGGTCAAAACTGCGAAACGCTAGCTGCAGTCCTCGGTGTTTGTCAGCCATTTTGTTTCCACTAGTTCCCAGGGAAGCCCGTGAGTTCAACACATGCGTATTTTGCGTTTTATCGTCACGTGGGCCTTTTGAACCAATGAAAAGGTGTGAAAATTGACTGTTTCCACGCGGGCGCTTTCAAGTCAAAGAAGACGAGGTGTAAGCGAATGTTTTTTACAAGAAGACGCTTCTTTTTACTTCAATTTCCAGTCTTTTTCCTGCCAGGTTCAACGAAAAGTATTCCTAACATTGGTAAGTGATATTTTTCTCAATTAAGTTTCGATTTGCCTGTGTTGTCTCCCTTTTTTGCGTATCTGAACAAGGATCGGTCACCATCGATCACACTTTGATACTCCTTCGTTTCAATTCTAAAACGTCAGGTTGTTTTTGTGTTCATTTGCCTTAAAATCTCCACTTTTCCGTTTGCAGATACTTATTCGTTGCAGTCAAAAGGAAGCTGTATGGCACTGAAGAGCACGACATCAGCAAAAAGTCTACACGATAAGCAAATTAAGCAAACTTTAACTTGGGGTTTCGATTCTGAAACCTCCATGAAAATACTGCATTTGTGTTACTATTAGTGTTCGTGGTATTATATTGCTATAGTTTTTCAATTTTTCGTTTCAAAACCTATTTCTTACCAATGTAAAAGGTTTTCTAATTCATATGTTTATACTATTTTTACTATTTTGGTGATTTTTACGAGCGTATTTCAAACACTACATTTGCTTAAGCAGATCGAAACCTACATACATAAGAGACTATGTAAATTCTATGTAATTTCTGTTTGAACTCTAGTTAAAGCCTGTGTATGTGATATGTTTTACCTATTCAAATACTATTAAAACCCTATTTCAAACCTATGCAAAGACTATTTGTTCTGTGTTTTCCCTATTTTAATGCTATGCAAAGTATATGTCACCTTTAAAAAGGCTATGCTTTTCATATGTTTTTACTATTTCTAGGCTATCTAAATTCTAAGCAAAGCCTATTCAAAAGCTATTTAATCAACTGTTCCCTATTCCATTTTACTATGTAAACTCTATTTCAGTCCCATGTGAAGGCTATTTATTTTCTATGATTTTTCTATGAGGTTGACTATGAAGTCTAAAATCTCTTTCCACAAGCTCAGTAAACTCTATATAAAGGCTATGTGGAAACTATGTTATTTCTTCCTTTATTCCTACCTGTAAAAACTGCATAGCTTTTAAGTAGGTTCCGTTTAGTTTAGTTAGTTTAGCGAAAACATAGCATTTTCGATACAAAAAACATAGTCCTGACATAGAAACAACATAGGATCTGGTTAAAGCAATGTATGACTGATTGACATAGGTTTTACATAGCTTTGTGACATAGCATTTGCATAGATTCTACATAGTGTCTGATTCTACAAGGGTAGCCTATAAAATAAATGATGAGTTGCTCCTGCTACAATGGTATGTTACAGCAGGATGCTAATCAAAAGGGTATACAATTCCACCATGAACTGCTGATCATGATTTTTACTCTTGTAGCTTATTTTTTCTTTTGAGTGATTATATTCCCCATGTGGTTTTTGAAAGGTTCATTGATTGCGTCAAGAAGTAGGAAATTCCTTTAGCTATTCATCTGTTAAGTACTGGAATTCTCTACCTGATCACTTTAGAAAGACTGTAGATTATAGTGAATTTAAGCGCAAATTGTTAGTGCACGGTTTTAGTTAATACTACATTAATTAATATTATATTATATATGTTGTAACTTTTAAAATTAGTTAGGATCGGAGATACTAGCTATGTAAGCTACACTAAAATCCGAGGATAAATAAAGTTTATGTATGTATGTGTGTATGTATGTGATGGATTGGAAGCTTTGCTGTTCAAGTAGCGAATGTAGACGGGAGATTCTATTTTTCTTAACCTAGGACAGTATGAAAACCAAAACACACAAATTATATTTGACTTCAAATAAAAAAATATTTATTATACATACATGTATTATTTTATGTAAGCCTTTTAGTGATTATTTTGTACATGTATATATACTTTGTTTTATGATTTTAGCAATCATTTTATGGCTTTTAGAATATAATGCTTAAAAATTGTACTCACGTTCTTGATCATTTTTATAGACAGTTGCGCTATATAAAATTATATCATAACATAATTTTTTTTTATTTCAAAATTTTAGGGTTCTGCTGGTGCTGCTGGTGGCAAGGGTGAAACAGGCCTACAGGGACCTCAAGGATACCCTGGACCACCAGGACCCATTATGGCCATGCCAACACCTGGAGGTCCAGATGCAGGTCCACTGGATGTCGGACATGTAAGAAAGTCTTTTATAAAACTTTCCCACTTCGATCATACCTGTCATTCAATCATCCCTGTTACTTGAAATCCAGAGTCCCCCCCTGAGCATACATGACCACCTCCCATACATTGTTAAGCATTTTTGGTTGTTGCTTACATGTTGTAGCCTCCCACACAGGCGATTTTAGGGGAGCTCATGTTTCGTCCCTCCCCACAAACATCTGCTCAACTGAGAATAACATTCCTTTCCCAAGCTTAGCCAGTCACATTGTACTTTCCAAATTCTGGAAAGTTGACCTTGACCACAGGGTGACGCGATAATTACTCGATCTGCGTGAAACACAAGGAAAGCTTTATGACCTCTAATAAATGTTAGACTTGGAGCGGCAAAAATAAGATTTATTCAGATTTTACAATACTCTGTGTACTGCATAACCTTAGCGAAGGAAAGAAAAGAAGGAAAAAGGTAACTCCGGGGTCACGTTTTTACACTGCTACGAGGTTATGAGTCGTGTTTGTCCTGTCAACACTTTTTTCAGAACTGTTGATTGGTCACGTACCACGCGAATAAAACAATGGGAAAGGAATGTTGTTCTTGGCTGAACAGGCATTTGTGGGGAGGGATGAAAGATGAGCTCCCCTAAAAAGGCCTGCGTGGGAGGCTAACATGTTGTTGCTTACATGTGTGTATGGAAGGTCGGACTGTACATGTACAATGTAATTATTTTGATCCAGATAAGGTGTCTGACACGGGGCTTCACTCCTTCTTTATTTTATGATAGATCCCGTAAATTGCCAATATATTATGTAAATGATAAAAAATAATAAAATAAAAAATAGGAAGTATATGCATGCTATGTTTAAGTACATTTTTATATTTTTTCATGCAAAGAACATTATAAATAAACAGGAAGCCACTCACAAGAATAATGATGGAAGATGTGGTCATGACAAAATGGTTTTGAAGACATATTGTTTATCATAAATACTTTTATTATCATAATGTAAATTTATTTATTTATAAAATGTGCAATGTCCTTATTTTTATTTCATTTTTAATGCTTTTTATAACAATGTAGATAATACGGCCAAGCGACTCTAAGGGGCCTGGAACAGTCATTCAAGAAATTCGTGGAGAGAAAGGTTCTCCGGTATGTTCTCTTTTGCCCTTTTCTAAAAAAATTAGTTTACTTGTGTTATGTGGCTGTGAGTCCCAAGAGTAATGAACATCAATTTTCTCATTACATAACCAGGAGAAGAGGCTATGAGAATTATTAAGATGATCACCATACAGAAAATTGCTTTGATCTGTTATCAAATTGTCTCAACTAATTCTGTAAGGAAATGTATAGAGTTCAGTCTGGAGAATTTGTATGTGGATATTGGAGCTTGAGGTGAAGTCCTCCTGGGATGATTTTTTCTTAGTGGGTTGAGTTGTAGATGGGGCAAGATAGAATTGTACACAGTACTGACAGCAGTATGATCATTGTCTACTGAGAAATATATCTAGCATTATTTTGGAATAATTAATTTGTCTTGTGAAGATGAGGTACAAAATAAATGACTACTATGTAAACTGGAAGAAGTAAGTTGTAAATTATTACATGTACTGTCAGGTTTGTCTGTACTGTGTCTTGATCTCTAAACAGTGTGATTTAATTACTTTCACATCTTTGTGCTCATCATAATTTTATGTTGATAAATATGAGGCCTTTTTTATGCGCCTACTGGCACGATGAGACTTGATGATGATGAAAAGGACTTTATACTTTAACAATTTACATTAAGTGCCAGCTACACTGTATGTGTACAAAATGCACAGTCATGCACTGGCCAAGTCAGAGGTAGAGTGCTGATTACTGTGCTACAGTTAATAAACAACACTTTTAAGTGTTTCAAGCTCTATAAATCCACCTGGTTTGTACAGGGCATGGAAAAACCTGGAAAGTCCTAAAATTTAAGAATTTCATTTTCCAGGCCTGCAAAGTCATGGAAAATTAAAGTTTTGTTTGGTAGATTTGCTGTTGCAGATACAAGGACACTGTACAATAGAGACAAGTAATTATAAGCAGTGCCAACAGTGTGCATTTTGTTGGAGACGAGTTGTGTCTGGTTAACTGAGTTAGGTCAAACAGTACCCTAAATTAAGGAAAGTTTTGAATTTTTTAGAAAGTTTTAGATGAACTTTAGGTCATGAAAAAGTCATGGAAATTGAAGACCTGAAAAGAGTACAAACCATGTAATTGCCAATCTGAATTGGCCAGTCTGTGTTGGCTCAAAGGGAAACTGCTTATCTCACAGTTATCCCTTTAAGCCCCAATATCCACATACAAATTCTCCAAACTGATCTCTATACATTTCCTTAAAGAATGAGTTGAGAGAATTTGATAAAAGATCAAAGCATTTTCTCTTTGGTGATCATTTTATTAGTTCTCATAACCTAATCTCTTGACATTGTATGGATATCATTAGGAGAAAATTGATGTTGGTCACCATTGGGACTTAAAGGTTTAAGCCAGGTGTCAGTAAACTTGGGTTTGACTATAATCCTAATTCATAAAGTTTACTTGATTCACTTCATATCCATTTGTTATCAACATCATAGGGACCACAAGGTGCGAGTGGACCACCAGGTGCCAGAGGACCTGATGTAAGTTACAACATGAATACTAAAACATTGACATTAACACTAAGGCTGGCCATGATGCTGGAATTGTGATCCAGTGGTGGTGCTCCAACCTCAACTTTTTCAGTAGTCACCTTTTGGCGACCTAAAATTTTATTGTGGTTGCCATACCAGTAAAAGACATACAATTTTGGGCAAGCTGTATCTAGAATGTATATGCTAGCCCAGGAGTCATTAACCCCCCCCCCCCCCCCCTTATTTCATTGGCAAGGTAAACAAATAACAACATACCAAAATCTACTGATTACAATGACGAAATTTCTTGGAATTCCTCTTAGTTGTCGCATTTCAATCAATGAGAAATCTGAAGTTAGAAGTTGAACAAAGAAAATGAAGATTACTATACTAATCATAAAGAACTGTCATGTTTGGAAATTCATAAGAAAATGTTATTACTGGATTTTGACTCCAGTTCAAAATAGTTCAACCTAATAAAAGTAATGTCCTATAAATTACACTAAAGTGTACATAATTATTTTGTCCATGCCAATTTAATTGAACTTTATACCTGCAATGAGTCTTAACCACCAGTTGAGGGGTGCATTTTTTCAGTGTTTTTTGTCTGTTGTTTATTCACCTCATAATAGTCAGTTCTTGTTGCCTTTAGGGTATTCAAGGGGAACTTGGTGAGACAGGTCCTATAGGATCCCCAGGTCAAGCGGTATGTCACATTAATTATTTTTAAGCATTAATAAATTATTATTATATCAAACATAAGACTTTGCATGTTTATCCAATATCTAAGTGTTGAAAAAGTAACTATTATTAAAAATAATGATGATGCGATTATCAAGCAGTCAAATGTATGTTCTGAGTCTGTGGATGGAATCCTGTGGTGTGACTGTTCAGTGTATCTCACCATAGTTAGTAGAGGAGACTGGTTAGGAAAGCCGGCAACCATCAAAGTTGAAATCAGTGGTACTGTAGGTTATGTTGGAAGCTTCTTGACTGTGCACAATCCTTTGTTTTTTGTTCACAAATTTTGACTGAATAAATTAATGCAGTGTTTAATTCTATTGGTCAGTATATTCAAAATGATAGGAATGCCATTGACCGTTGTACATGGTCGCAGGTCCAAAAAATCTAACAAAAACATATAGCAAAGAGGTTTCCCAACCATTCTACTTTAATTATGATCTTGCCTTTATTGCCTATTTTTTTAACTCTCATTATCTCACTTGTTATTTACTGCATCTGTGTTTGGGGTGTCGCTGCTTACATACAAATAGTTACCATAAAATTCTGAAAATAAGCCCCGGGGCTTATATTTTTCAAAGGCCTTTTTTTGAGGGCCTTATTTATGGAGGGGCTTATATTCGGAGGGGCTTATCTACGAAGGGAAATTTGCATTTCAAAATTGATTGAGCTAACCTCTGTTGTGTTAATCTGAAATTTTTAATCCTTTTTCTTGTAACATCAGATATGTTTTTTTAAATCTTATGATCAATACAGACACATCATTATTTTAATCATTATTATATTTATTATTATTATTAGGAAAAATTGTCTTTCCAAAGAAAACAACAAATATGTAAATGTGTCTGAGTTTAAATTTTCAGTCTATGGTGATTATTAGTCACCCTCTCAAAATAAACCTGATGATTATTATTTATCATTATTGACAATTATTTTTACCCTGGCTTGTTTTGCAGGGTTCACAAGGAACCAATGGTTCCCCTGGTGAACCAGGCCGGGATGGCAATGACGTAAGTATATGTATAAATGGATCAATAATTGAACGCGGTGGTTTTTTTTTATGGAAAAGTTAGAGAAGATCTGTCACCACCACTGAAAAGAGTACCTTACAACAGTAGACGTGCCAAGTTTGAACGTGATATAAGTCTAAAGCTCCGCGAAGTTGGGAAAATTTACAGATTTTTTGTGACCGCCACTATAAAATTTAATTTTGTCTGTAAAATTTCGCAAATTTGAGCTATATCTTCATTACTTTTCAACAAGTCACTTTCAAACTTGGTATTTTTACCCCAGGGTGGGGGTACTCGGGATTTCAAGTGACAGGGATGATCGAAGGATTTTTTTGGGTTTGAAATTTTCGATTCCGGGATTTTTTTGGGTACGAAAATTTGGCTTGGGTAGCTTGATTTGAGTAGGGATTTTTTGGGGGTATTAAAAAGAATCAGATGAGGGGAAGGATATATTCAGATAGTATGATGAATAAACAAACACAAGTGTTCAATTTCCAATGTTTTTCTTTGTGTTATAGCATTACCCCTTTGTGGAACTTTTAAGGGTCACAAAATCGGCATGTGATTTTTTTTCGGGTCAATTTTAGGTTTTTTGGGTTTTGCTGGAAGCCCTAGGTTTTTTTTTGGGTCTTGACTTTTGGCTCCATTCGATCATCCCCGTCACTTGAAATCCCAAGTACCCCACCTGGGATTTTTACCAACAAAAGTATTTAAAGGCCCTCTTTCCAGTGGCATCAGTTGATTCTCCCTATCTTGTCCATGTCAAAAGTTGGCAAAAAAAAGCAGAAAGGTCTAATATTATAATAATCTCTCCAGGTTATAAAGGTGTTTGTCTTGTAACTAATGCCCCGGTCCCTTCAAGTAAAATGATCACTTGAAGATGAAATTGCTTCTTCTTCTTGGGATATTTATACAAATTGGGTCCTTGATAAACATATTTTAAGGAGAAAAATATTTAGATAGTGGAAGTTGTATTATTTATTACTAATGATGGTAAAAATCTGCAAAATGACAATAATTTTGGGGTCTAATTTTCCAGACAAAAAAGTAACCAACGGGGTTGTCAAAAGTAGCTGGTTGCCGGTAAAAATTGTCACCTACTTGGTTAGTATCGGCTGGCTACTCTGCTTGGCATTTCTTTACGGATGGCGTTTTTTAAATAAAATATGCCTGGACGTACTGGCCGCTTACTTTGACAACTCACCCGTCTACAGTGACTTCAAAACTTTCTGACAACCCGGAATGAAACAAGCAAGTTCTAGGTTTCTATCAGTGTAATAATGGTTTTAATTTTGTAACTAGGAGTTATCAGAGCTTAGGAGAGTGCGTTCAATTATTATGTTTGCTACGCATACATGTAGCAGTTGAGGGGAAAGGATGGATTGTTCTTGCGATAGATAACTATGATTATGGTATAATTTATTTGAACATAAAAGGGTTGCGTACAGCGAAACCTTGATTTAAACTGTGCATGATAATGAAAAGGTTTTGAAGGCTAGTGATCAGCATGATATCGTATAGTTCATCTCAAGTGCTTGTTGTTTGAGGAGACACTGGCCAGAGTTCTTTGGGCGTGTAAAAAGATCTTTTTGTTTTACTGGCGCAATAGATGTTCTACTGGGCGCAGTTGTTCGAAGGCCGATCAACACTTAACCCGGGTTTCTTTTCTTTTCTAAAAAAACATTTCTTTGGATAATTTTCTCAGTTATTTTTAAGAGCATCCAATCATCAACTTGTTGGCAAAATGAAGCTTTCACATCTGAGTTCAAATTTCGCACTAACCCTCCTCGCCTGGGTTATCTTTAAACCCAGCTTTGAACAACTGGCCAAGGTACTGTTAAAAAGGAAACAGTTGACAAAGTTTTAGATGATGTAATCATTAATTTTATTCAATATTGGGAATTCCACATGTAGACAATTACTGAAATTTACTATCAAATGCCGGAAACCGTTACTGGCAAGTCTTCTTAATTTGTGATGATATTAAGGAACGACCCAAGACCACATTTTTGTGGTGAATGCCGGGGCACAATGATTGTGTTTGAACACTGGTTCTTTTTAATTTACACTACACCTCTCAATTTCACACGTCTCAAGGGAATCATCAAAGCCTTCAGTGGAATGTGTGTGCGGCTCACGTCAATAACTTTTACATTATATTATTTGGTCGAGTGTATTGATTTCGGTGGCTTGAGTTGGGCTACTGTGGGCTGGTCACGTTTTTCCGAATAAATAACATAGAGCTAAAATGTTCGTTTGTCCAGTGCCGAAAATATCACAAGTCATGATGAAATGGTGCCGTCGAGCTTAACATCTCAGTAGATTTACTTTGTGGAATAACAGCTGCTGAGCTTCACAACTCGCCAGTAAATTTACTTTGTGGCACAACAAGCAACCCGGTTTGATGCATGCACCAGGAGTAGCACGCATTTTCCGAAGAAATATATGAAGGCTTAATCCAAAGAAAAATTTTACTTAGGGTGTAAACTTTCAGCACACTTTTGAAAGATGATGCTTTGGAAGATGCATTAAACACAGATCGATAGTAGACCTTCAGCAAACTCTTAAATATGTCTCTTTACAAAGATTCAGCAAACTTTTAAAAGATGCTCGATTTACGAAGAGAGAATAGCAGACCTCAGCAAACAGTTGAAAGATAAATGCCGAGGACACACGAATCACCACGTGAGTTAGCGTGTCAAAGTGAGGCAAAACGTAAGCAAGTGCCTCAAAGTGAGGCAAATGTGTGTCGACGACGATGACGAATGCAATCTCGAAAAAACCTCCCAAATTACTTGCACAGAACACCCAACACAAATAAGGGGTTGCATTCGAGGTACGAGAACGCAATAATTACAAAATAATTAAAAATAATAATTTTTTTTGTATATATTTTTGATTTGTTAGAGGAAAAAAATGTCCTTTCCAGAGTGAACTCCAGCCTGCGGGCTCTTCCTGCCGGTTTTTTAATTTTATATAATTTTATCATTTCTGGTTTAAAGAGGAGTACTTCAGAACAATGTTGCTGACCAAAAACTGCTTGTATTTGATAGGGTCAACCAGGTGCTACTGGAGAAACTGGAGAAGACGGTGCAATAGGAGAGCCTGTAAGGAGAATTAAATGAATTGTTGTTATGACATTATCATTTAATTTTTATAATGAATGGAATTTCCCTAATGCTACACTGTATACTGTCTTGGAGACAGCATTCAGTTTCCACAGTATTCACCCAATTTAATTAAATTACAGTACCAGGAGTTGGTACCAATTGCCATTTTTACGTGTAAAAGTATTTTATTAGTAGAAATGAAAAAATGTTAGTGGAATATGATGAATTACCCTTATCATCCAAAACAAAGCTTTGCTATTTGAGCCAATCTACTTGTGACTGACTACACTTTTCAACTAACTATTGGTAGAATGCATTTAATTAAATGATTCCAGAAGAAGAATAACCAAAAGCTTTTGCAAATCTCCAATGTGAAATGCTTTTTGGCAACTTAAATGCTGCAATCATTGAGATATCTTATTTCAAGCAGATTTCAACGTAAAAAAAGGATGATTTCAAGAGTTCATTCCTGCCAGTTATTCTTATTCTTATTCGGGAATACGATTAATCAAACACTCCCTAAGTATTATAATGGAACTTTTAACATTTTACTGTCACGAAAATAATATTTTCTTGACATTTTCTTGAGACACTGATCAAGCTACCTTTGTATCTGAAGTACATCAATTTCATTTCCATTTTACTAATTGCTTTTTAAAGGGACCTCCTGGTATTCCTGGTGTTCGTGGACTTCGTGGAATTAAGGGTGATATGGTAAGAACCATTCTGGATTATTATTATTATTTTTTTGGCTTGTATAATATGTAAGTGCATACAGCAGCTGACCAGGGGCCAAGTAATATCAGAGTAATATCAAACCCTATACATGTAGCTAAGAAAATTTGGTTCTCAATCCATCCGCTGGAGAAATTTTGTGAGTCAGTTGATGGTATGTCTGTCTCTCTGTCTATCTGCACCATACAGAAACCAATGTCAAACGTCTTACTTTCTGGCTAGTGTGTCTGCAACCTGATATTACACATCCTTGTTGTGGTCAATTGGCTGCTGTCAAAACATGATTGTTATCCGCTGACCAGTATGACATGACCATAAATTATCAGGTGTCGACCCATTGAGGTTACATGTATCTGCTTACAAGTTACTAGCTTTCAGCTGACCACAGGCTTAACTCCCAGTGGATTTCTTTACAATGGTTACAAATTATTCATATAAAAATCATTTTAAAGAAATCCACTTAGAGTTGAGCCTGTGATCAGTTGAAAACTATGAACTGCCAGCTTCTGACTTTAAGCCTTGGCTTAATTTATATGATAAACTATTAAATTATCATGAAGTAACCCTTTCCCTCCTAATCATGGTGAAAGAAATAAGACGATCTTGACAATTTTGTGCAGAGGCTTAGCGATTTCATGTAATAAAACCTTATGTTTGTGACTGTGCCGATTTTCATAAAATTGACTTTTTGAAGGTCATGTTATGAGAAAAAATGTTTCGTACTATTATAGGCTGCAGATTGATATTTAAGGGTCTGTGTCATGGTTGTCTAGTTCATTTTGTTAATTAGATTTGTTAATTGCCAATTAAACACACTCTTATTCACAATTAATGAAAGTTTACATTGGCAAAGAAATTACTTGCAAAATTAAATGACAAAATCAGTTCTTCTTGTCAAACAAATTTGTCTCTAAGGCATTACAGACAAACCAACATTACATTACAGACATTACATTACACTGTTGTAGCAGACATGATATATGTGTTGTCATTGGCACGTTATGCGTGTTAATATTTACTCGCACAAAGGCTCTTGTTTCTACCATGTGGTCTAAAACAAAGGAAATTTTTAATGAGCAAAATCCTAACACGGTCGTTCCGTGTTAACTCCTGCTTCTTTTGTCCGACCATGTGAATATGTTGTACGCGTGTCATCACCAAAGTGGCTAAAATCCTGTTGAGGGTCGCAATTAAAAGAACAATAAACTTTGAAAAATGGATGGGCTAACAAGTTCTCAAAAACCACAGTGGCAAGTTTGTTCATCCATGCTTCCTTTTGTATATATTTATTTTGTTGTCTTATTTTTAACTTCTTATAATGTTTTGAGCTGTTATCTTTTGTTTCACTGTATGTGGTGGCGGTTCCCAGATGAATTTTGAGAAATGTTGTGACACAGCTCCTTAAATTTTAATTAAATAACAGTTGTGTTTTATGTTCTGACTGTAGGGTGCACAAGGGGCGAGAGGGGATCCAGGAGATCAAGGAGAGAAGGGTCCTACTGTAAGTGCTTGCTTTTAGTGGGGTAACAGTGGTGGGTGTGGTAGGGATAAGGATTAAATGGGATTGGTCAGAGAATTTTGTAATGCGTGAACAATTTCTGTCCTGCTATTATTCCAATAACAACTGTTTGACTCGTCCAGAGTCATCTCTCTAAGTGCTAATACTTGTATCTATATGCTAGAAACTATGACAAACAGAACATGAGCAAAAATCACCTGGGCAGCTCTAGCTAGTAGTAGTGGTCTAGTTTTAGTAGTAGTACATATATACAGTTATAGATTTTGTGTACCTCTAGGTCATTTTAGAGATCCTTATCCTTTTTTTAAAGCTCAATAATCCTCACATTGAACAAAATGTAGTGCTCAAACTCTTGTTAATCAAACCAGAAACCAAATATATTAAATAATGTTGCTCTTTTTCGGGCGGCCAGGAATCTGGAATAAGAACCTGAACTAGAACCAGAACAAGGACAGGAAACAGACCCAGAACATCATCTTTTGGGAAAATGCTGACCATAAAAATTAAAATGTATTTAAGGAGGTTTGCACCTATTTTTCAAGGTCTCACCCTGCAGAATTATGGTTATCCCTGTGTGTGGTATCCCAGTGTTTTGGTTATCCCCTACTTAAATCATTATTGTATCCCCTTCTCATATAATGTTTTTACTTAGTGTTGTGTGTACCCCGGAGTATACCTAGGTCACTAGCGATTTGGGTATCCTTCATGACATTGCCGAAATTTTTCTACCATGTGTGCTGAAAAACCGTCCCCTCCTTATGCATGTATTTAAGCTTTCTTTTTTTGCTTTAGGGGCCCTCTGGTATACCAGGAAGAGGTGGCATTGATGGCACTAAGGTAAGTGTTGTGAGAAGTAAAAAATCATATTTAACTTTAACTTTTTAAGATCTCACGCAGTGTGTAGAAGATATAATATTTTTTTATGTTGGACTGCTGGCTCAAACAATATTCTTTTCTGGCCAGGAGACATAAAATTCATGTCTTTGAGCTCATATGTACTTCTTATAATGTTTATGGATAATAAATATACATGGATGGTAGAGATTGAAAGGCTGGGTTTACCACAACTAATTACAAATTACTTTGCATTTGTACTTCTAATCCCGATATTCCATTCCCTTAATTAGAAACAAGCTATGACCTTGTGATAAATAATAATAATATGTGTAATATGTGTTACATTTAGAAGACTATTTCAGTGAAAATTCTCCTGATGTGTCTAATAAACAGCTCACTTTATAGAATGTGCTTTGTACGGGGTTATATTCACTTGTTTGTGTCAAAAGCCCTCACTCGTTGACACAAACAGCTTGTGAATATAACCCCGTACGCCGCACTTTCTATGGCGTAAACTAAATGTATGGTGTACCTATTCAACTTCACAGGGAGACCAAGGTCCACGTGGAAGACAGGGACTAAGTGGTGATCCCGGCCCAAATGTAAGGGCACATTTTTTGTGTGTGAAAAGTGTGAAAGTGATAAAGTTATGTGCTTGGGAATGCATGGCTTGCTTGGTAGGAGTGTGGTTATTGTTTTGCCAAGTCAAGGGCTCATTACAATTAAACTGGGCTGTCTTGCTTTGTTGCTGTAGAGATGTCTTGACATTAAGTTAAGACAACAAGCCAGGGAGCCTAGTGAGCTATGATCCTAACTTGGGAAATCAATTTTCCCTGTAATCACACTTAGTGAGCTAGCGGAGTGAATCAAACTAGCAGCAGAACAGTAGATAACATCTCTCTGTTAACATGACGGCTCCTGGCCTGCTCATTTCTTGTCTCACCGAGATGATACCTTAGGAAAGTGCGCAATAGTCACCCCCTCGGGCTATGTTTATGGGGAAAGGTAAACTGTTTGCAATGAGGGCTGTTACTGGTTTTGACAACAATAAATAAAAAAAAAACCAAAACAATGGCCTTAATTCTAATAACAGTAGGAGGCTGTTTATATCCATGTAGACCAATAGCACGCTACCCGATCTGCTTCATTATCTTCCTTGGTTTTTATACTCTTCAATATTTCTTGTTGTAATTATTACTATATTTTTGTCACTCCCTACTGACAATGGAAAATTAATAGAGTTGGCACCTTTATTGACAAAATATGGTATGCATTTCCGCATTATTGTTAATTATTTAACCACGATATTTCTTTTAAAAGGGAACTGCAGGTGCCAAAGGATCTGCTGGACCTCAAGGACCTGCTGTAAGTAATGTTTGAATATTTACTGTTGTTGTTCCTTGGTAATGTAGTTGTTACCCTAAAATTCATAAAATCATGACACAAGCTCCTGTTGAGCATCCCTTTGTATGAGGAATTAAATTCTGTCTTTATACTAGAGGACCAACTTAGGACAGTCTGTCCAGGAGCATCTGGTAATCTTGGAGGAAGTCTTCAAGAACTCTCAACGGACATGGCACCAAGAATAATCACGTCAAACGTACATAATATAGTTCCTGGTGCATTGTCTTGATATACACAGAAAAAATTCAATGTACATGGCCTGAGTTGAGAGGTTTGTGTTTGTCACAAAGCTGATATGGGAGAAAGACAAACCGGTTTTCACCTTTCACCTTCTGTGCGCAAAAGGACATGCCTTGAGAGTTAACTGAAGAAAGCAGTAGTGCCTTTGTAAAGAGGCATGGGCAGTTAAAGCTTCTCCCTTGTTAACCCTTTAAGTACCAAGAGTGACAAACATAAATTTTCTCCGGAGTCCCAACAACATCAATATAACACCAAGGGAAAAGGTTATGAGGATTAATAAATCGATCACGAAAGGGAAATGCTTCGATCTTAGACAAAATAAACCTCTAAATAAATCGTGTCTGTCTTATTAATAAACTTAATTTTCCATTCTAGAGGCAAGAGGTTGATGATGAGAGTAATCGTTAAATAGTATGTCTTTTTCACTGCTTGTCAGTGCTTAACTTGGAGAGTGCAGAACTTTTTAGTTATCATAACTGTATCCCAAGAACTGAAGGGTTTACCAGTTTTAGCAGCATGAAGGCAGTGATGGACTTAAGTGTTCGCTGAAAATGCCGATGAACATTCTTTATCAACGCTCGTGCATGTTACTGCAGTGGGTGTGTCAGATGTGAGGTGGAGTTAATTGATATCCTGAATGAACTTTAGGTTGTGGGGATCAGCCTTTTATTAGTACAATTTGGTTGAAAGTTAACCGTTTAAACGTTTACCTGTGATTGCAGGGTTCACCAGGAACAAGTGGTGTCACAGGCTCTGCTGGTCCAATAGGGTCCAAGGGAAACAATGGCTTACCAGGACCACCAGGTCCAATGGGAGGAAGGGGAGCAAGGGGACCCCAAGGACAAAGTGGGGGGCGTGGTGAGCCTGGAGCTCCAGGGCAAAATGGTGCAACGGGTGCCCCAGGGGCCAAAGGAGAACAGGTTAAGATTTATCTTGTTGGTAATTAACATCAGAATTTAAAAAAGTGGCAGTGAAGACTGGAGTGTTAATGACTGTAAATAAATGGAAATGATTTATTTGATTTTCTGTCTTCGCCTGAGCAGTTGAAAAACCTTTTAGGTGACAATTCATTTGATGATGTGGAATTACAGCACAACATGTTCAGGAACATCTTAAAGATAAATTGAGTGCTCCAGTCATATGCAGTTCTAGCACCAAATGCACAAATTAGGTTTGCTAGAAAATTTTGCCATGGCAAATGGCTAGTGTGCAAAAAGCAAAACTACTGCCGTGAATAGTGTATTTTTCATTCAGCTGGTTGGAAAGCTTTCAGAAGATGGGAACATCACATTCCCAACGCTTCCGTTACAGCAAAGTGCTAGCATCCCCTTTTAAGACTAAGATGAAATAATCTATTGATCTAATATGTATTTGTTCTGATTGTGCTCAGGAGAGAAAAGGATGTCTTGTAGAAGCTGCCCACTATTTGAATTCTAGTCTTAAGTTAGGGGTATCAGTTTTACAGATTATAACTCTCACATTTTGACATTTCTTTACCTTAGGGCGGAACAGGTCCAATGGGCGCGTCTGGCCGACCAGGAAATGCTGGAACAGATGTTAGTGAGATTATTAATGTTTCTGTTTCTGTTTTTTTAAATGTACAGCTGTCAATGAGCCCCATTTGTCAGTCGTTGTTCACAGCTGACTTTGGAGACGAGAACCCTAAAGTATCATCTTGATACAAAACAAAAAAAACATTCTTTGTGAAGCGTAGACAAACGATATATAATTCATGATATTCATTTGAGGGAGAACTACTGCACAAGATTGCGAGCACATGTAAAATCTAGCACCCTACTGGATGACAGCTGTCATGTGATGATACACCAGTGATGCTTCAAGGTGTATATGTGCTAATGTGAACATGCAGACACCTTGCACGATGCAACCTTCATTTTCAATCTTGTATTTTGCTTGATTTTAGGGACGCCCCGGTGTTCCTGGTGATCCTGGAAGACGCGGTGAACAGGTTTGGAGAAAAATGATTAACCTTCTTGGCCCCTAAAGATTTCAAAGTTGTAGCCATTTTTTGAAACAATCCACCTACAGTGTGTCAAACTCAGGCCACACTCACGGAAGCCAAGTGCTGTCCACGATGTGTCCTCTGTTTCATTTTAGTCCTCAGCTTCATCAAATTTCAAACGCTGCTTTGCACATGTACATGTATTTAGAGTCACTTTGTTTTCATTTATGAAACTAATGCTTCCAATTTTAGGGAGCTCCAGGAAAACCCGGAAGACGAGGTCTTGAAGGTGCCAAAGGATCAGGGGTTTGTACTACTACTGTTCTTTGTCTGTGCGTGAATAGAATTTACCCTTGCACAAACAGAAATAACTAAGGATTCCTTGTGAAATAAATAGCATCATTAACTGTAAGAGAACCCCTGAAAAGATTTCATTTGAATGGTCAGAGTATATGATGTCACTCGGGGACTCACTAGTTAGGAAAGTTAATATTCAAGGATATACAATATGGTACTTTACACTTTGCCTCCTGAAGATTGTTTTTTTGAGGAAGCTAGGTTGACACTTGACGGTTCTAAGAACTGATAAACCCTTTGGTTTCCAAGGGATTTCACTTTCCAGATCAAATTGGAGAGTGGAAAATTGGAGATCGTGGAGAAAGCCTCTGGGAGCAGAGAAGAGAACTAACAGCAAACGTAACCCACATACGGTATCGACGCTGGGATTCAAACCCAGGTTACATATGTGGGAGGCGAGTGCTCTCAAAACTGTGCCTTCGAGTTGTGACCCCCTCCTCCCAGATCTGGCTTCTTTATCTGTTATGATGTTTACATTTAAAACAGAACTATTGAAAGAACTGCTACCTAAACTAATTCACATTAATATTTGTTTTTAAGGGTTCGCGGGGATCAACCGGAGGACCTGGCAAACCCGGTCAAGCAGGAAAACGAGTAAATACCGTATTATTTTATTCGACTAAGCCCCCAGCCTCGAATAAGCGCCCAACTCCACCCCACCTCCCTCCCACTCCCACTCCCACTTAAACTCAAATAAGTGCCCCACCCCACCCCATCCCCTTTCCCCCTCCACCCCCCCAAAACTGAATAAGTAATAATAAGAGACTTCCCCGAAGATAGAGTTTTCTTCAGAGTATTTTACAGAAACCTTGCTTTGTTATATCTTCGCGTTTCGTTATTAGCATTCATTGTTCTGTTGCAAAATAAACATACTACACTTGCTGAAAATGTTGGAAATTTAATAAACGCCCAGCCTCGAATAAGCGCCCACTCTCAAGGTCCAAAAATTTATTAAGCGCCCAGGGCGGTTAGTCGAAAAATACGGTAGCTCCATTTGCATGTCAACTGCCGACCTGCACCTCCTAATAATGTACTAGTTAACCACGGCTTCTTCTCATTTGCTGTTTTTCTGAGCAGTGTCATTATTAACCTCAAAGTTGTCATAGCAATGTCATGATGTCATTACCTATTTTACCTGTATTCATATTTCTTGGAACTAGGAGGTTTTTTCCAAAATCGTTCACGGTTGTTATTGTTCCTCCACTAGCAGCCTTAGTATTTTTTTGTTAAGTTTGAGCAAAATCTATGCGAGTGTTATAGAGACTTTGTTTTCAATTATTCCTCAGAGTGAATGTTACTACATAATATGTTCTCAGAGTTGAATTTAGGGACAAATCGTTTTTTTCTGTTAAACAGGGACAACCGGGAAGGCGGGGGTCTCCAGGCGAACTTGGTCCACCAGGTCCAACGGTAAGCGTTACTAACACTGCTTTATCTAGAGAGAAACCTTTATTTATTCATATCAGGGTAGTCCATTCAGGCGCCTTAAGCACTGCTATCAATTGGGGCACTGATAAAAATTAAAATGATAAACTTAATAAAAACTATACAATTATACTAAAATACTCTTATAAATTAATAAATTATACTAAAAGTTAATCTTAAAATATGGACTATATACAGTTACAATAAACATGAATAAAGTCTTGAAACATTAAAAATTTAGCCCATTAGAAATTACAGAACCATTGTAATAAAAAGAGTTTTTACCTAAGTCAGTTCTAACCCTTGGCAAGTGCAACATGTTCACTTGCCTCGTAATTCGATTGCGGGCAGTGTCCTTTAATGCATCTTTTGACGAGTTTATTAACATGGGTCTCTCATCTATTTACCGGAGATGGCCACTCAAGATACTCCAAAGCTCTGTCACTGTCGCTCATTTTTGAAACAATCTTAGTGGCACGTCTTTGAAGCCTCTCTAGAGACGAACTGCCCGGGATAATACATACTTAACAAATAAGAAACATACATAAGAAATAAACATATCAAATAACACGACTTTACTCCAACAAGCTGTCAACAGGTCCGTCCATGGGGAGGTAGATCGCCAGATAAACATGTTTTGGACGCAGTATGGTGTCTTCTTTTTCGCGCGAAAACAGCCTTGGAAACGAAAATTCTCTCGCTCATATCTCGTTTAATTTTTGTTATATCGACCTTAAATTTTGCATGCAGATCCCTATTGCCATCGTCTTTGAACTGAGAAAAAATGACGTCGATCGGATATAGTCACTTTAGCCTCCAGGAATACCTTAATAGGTCGGCCCTTAAACAGCAAAATCTGCGTCAGAAAGCCTAGCGTGAGTTTCGAACAACATAGCTTCAGTCTTATCAACATAGCTTCAGTCTTATAAACCGCGTTTATGGACCCAACTGGGCTTCACATTACGGTCTTGTCTGTCGTATAACCCTTTCACACCCAAGCTAAATCAAGCTAAAATCAAAAGCATGAGTAAGAGCTCCACTAAACACATTCATTTGCTGTGGAAAGTGAATAGATCAGGAAGATTCTTTCTAGCAACCACATTTTAGTGGATCTTACAGGGCTCTTGGTCGGATACTGTGACGTTATCCGTAATGATCTTTGTGTGACCAGATGTTCTGTTGCAAATTGGTTTGCAAAAAATGCTAACGAGAGCTGTTTGGAATTGTTTTTAGGGACCTTCCGGAACCCGTGGATACACAGGAGCGGAAGGGAGGCCAGGACTCAAGGTAGGGTGAAGTGCTTACAGCAAAATGGTCATTTACTTGCCAAATTGAATGAACAAAGATGTGCGTTTATAATGTTCCTCTTTGTTTAGTTTTATTCCTGCCATGGTGTTACTCAGTCTGCGGCCATTGCTAGCAGCTCTCGACCCTTTTTTTCATTCAAAAAAGACTTTCTTTAATCTATACCGCCACGGAACTGTTTGTCTCTCGAGTTTAGGATAAGTTGTACCGTTATCCAAGGAGCTAGAACTAAATAAGAAAGGAGCAGAAGATCTGCGTGGGTGACAGTGTTTACAATGATGAGTCAAAGAAAAGCCATTGTAAAGTCCGATCAGATCGCTCACCCATTATTTTATTAAACTCATGAAACGAAAGAACATAAAAAAGGCATCTATATAAAAAGGTTATGAATACAAATAAGCTTGTATTAAGAGATCATTCTACTGTTAAATACATAAGATTTGTGTTTGGGTTACAAAGGTGATCATGTCCCTCAAAATAATTAACAGTTACGCATGTGCAGAATATTATTTGCAGCCAAACACAGTTGGACGGCATTGCGCATGAGCAGACCATTATTTGTAGGCAGTTATTTGCAGGTCACGTGGTGGGTTCTCGGCCAATAAAACAAAAAAAAAAATTGCTTCGAATGATAATACTTTCTATTTGTTTGTCATAGCTTTTATTAGTAACTAACCCGGCTTTATGAAGCCCCAAAATAGTTTTTGCTCTTTATGAGTGTTATGCTTACAGTGCGGACACTCAAACCGGGATCGTCCTATCACAACGTTTTCTGAAACAAACGATTCTCAAGTTTTTTTTTTTTTTTTTTGCAAACGGACCAATTAAATTATAAGGTTCAACTATGCAAGCGAAACTTTAAAACCGTTTGAACTTACGTGACAACTCAGAAATCAGCCCTCAAATTTATGGGTTATTGGCCTGTCTGCAAATAAACTTTTTGTTTTCAGAAAACATTGTGATTGGACAATCTTCTTTTGAGTGTTCGCTCTGTAAATGACTAGTTTTGCCTTTCGATACTCAGTTCGCATATGCGTTTAAGAGTGTCATTTAAAATATCTACATTTTTTTATGTGCAGTCCAAAATGCTTTGCATTGAGCTATTGTTGCATCTGGTAAATACAAATAATTGAAGAATAAGTATTTTATTAATTAATTGGCTAGAATTATGCGAAAAGGAATAACGTTAGATGGTAAAATATTCAGTTGAAAAATGTCTTAAAAATCGTTATTAGTCTACCCTTATTTTGTTTCTAGTGGGCATTTTATATGCTCAACTAGGCAATCGATTTTATTTAAAGGTTTTCCGCTGTAATTTTTAGGGCGATAGTGGGAAAAATGGACAACCTGGACAAGATGGACTGAAAGGAGAACTGGTATGTGCCTGCAGTGTTGGGTAAATACATTAAAGAGTTAACATCATCATCAGGAAATAATTGAGTCGTGAAACAAAATCATCTTGCAAGAATGAATCATATACACCGTATTTTGCTTTGCACCGCACTGCTTCTGAACTTGCTCAGTCAGAGGAGTTATCAGGTCAGAATTCGTGCTGGTCATGGAAAACCTGCAAAGTCATGAAATTCGAGATTTCATTTTCCATGCCTGGAAAGTCATAGAATTTAATTGTCGGTCATGGAAAGTAATGGAAAATTAAAGTTATATCAGATAAATAGATTAGAGGTCGTGTCTGTTGAACTGAATTAGGTCAAAAAATAGACTAAAAACGGAAATTTTTGAAAATACTGGAAAATGACAGCAAGTCCTGAGGTCATGGAAACCTTGAAACGGACATGGAACAGTCATGGAAAGTCATGGAAGTTGTAGAGCTTAAAAGAGTGCAAACCCTGCAGGTGCTTTCAGATATAAAATTACTCACATTTATAGGCATACATTTTTTTTAGGGACCTCAAGGAGAACCTGGAAATCCTGGTCGGCCAGGCGTAAGGGTAAGTATTTGAATCTTTCTATTTGGATGACAATCATCCTTCACTAGATAAAAATGTTTTACTGTGCCCTGCTCTGCGCTTTTTTATTTTTGGTATGTGATAAATGCGTTTGTTTGCTTCTCAAGATTAAGTTCCAGTTGTTTAAGTTGTCAATGAGCCGTGTTAACGTTGGAAACATAATGAAGTGGAGACTATTAGTTTCGTGAAGAACGATAAGTTCATATTTTGGACGTAGTGTCTTGGGCGAGTTCAACTCTACATTTCTTTTCTAATTGCATTTTGAAGGTCAGGCTCAGCTTATGTTCAACTCACTCTCTCAATTTTAAGATGAAAAATTGAGGGTGACCCATACTACTCGTGTTCCGGTAGTTTTCACAATGCCCCCCCTGAAGTCTCAGATAATACTAGAAGGTCGCCAGGAGCCAAACCAGTGCGCTATATATAAGCGCCGCTGAGGAGCTGATAATCGACCGCCGCCTGGTTAGCTCAGTTGGGAGAGCGCCGGTCTGCTGAGCGGGAGGTCGCGGGTTCAAACCCCGGCCGGACCAACACTCAGGGTCTTTAAATAACTGAGAAGAAGGTGCTGTCTTTTTAATGACATCTGCAAATGGTTAGACTTTCTAGTCTTCTCGGATAAGGACGAGAAACCGTAGGTCCCATCTCACAGCACTTTCACTGATTTGTTCTTGTGGGCATAAAAGAACCCCCATCACTATTCGAAAAGAGTAGGGGTCGTAGACCCCGGTGGTATGGCCAACCTTTACGGGTTGTAGGATTGCACATTCCCTCTGGGCAGGCCTGTGTCCAGAAAAGCTGGTAAATAAAGCTGGTAAACAAATTAATCAGGTCTACCATGAAACAAATCCTCCCAATCCAGCTAGTGGGGGAGCTAGTAGTCAAGGCCGGACTTCAACGCGGAATCCGCGTTATCAGCTACTTGCACACTGACCACAGGGCCACACTTAGTCTCACTTTACTTCTTGTAATGATTACTAATTCCGTGAAATGGCAATTTCTTTAGGGTGACCCAGGTGCTCAGGGAAAAAGTGGAAAGCCAGGTTTACAAGGAGCTCCAGTAAGTTGACCGTCGTTTTCAACGGTTTTTGAGTTAAACATGGCCTTCTCAAGGCTCACCTGCAACCTTTCAAGTGTAGATACACTGTATTCACGTTAAGATTCAGGTCACAGGTCGAAAGTTTATATTAGTTTTATTGGGTATGCCCTGCTAGTATCTTTGGAATTAAGTGCTAAGTATATGAAACGACTGGCGGGATTTGTTACTTCTCAGTAATCCCGCTTCTTAATTTTTTCGTCCTGTTGTTGTCAGTGGTTTTATCGTGACTAGAAGACTCAAGGATATTTTCAATGAATGATATTAACCTCATTCTGCTTTCCTTTTCTACCTTCAAAGGGCCAGGATGGAGAAAGTGGTAGAGCTGGACTTCCTGGACCTGCTGTATGTTTAATTCAGTAACTTAAACTTTATTTACGGGGTAAAGAAGTTTCAACTTTTTTTGTGGGGAAAAGCTTCAAGGAAAGAAGTCTATTGAACCTTTTTCCTTCTATAAGGTTTTCTTGGCAAACAATACATGTTGCATAGAAGACAGTATATTTTTTTAGTTTTCAAAATGTATTAAGTGCAAATTTTTTTCTCTGTTTTCAAACGTTTTGTTTTTGCTGGTAGATGGAACCATATTTAGACAGTAAGTCCTTGAACAGTTACTCATCTCTGGAAATGTTAAGTCCTCTCCGCTTTCTGCCTTAGCAAAATTTGCAGTCGTATTTTTTTTGAAACAAATGAAAGTTTAATTTTATTTGATGTTTTTGTTTTTAGGGTGTCCCTGGTATGCCGGGAACAGAGGGTTTCAATGGTATGAAAGGATCTGAGGTAGGTTTCCTTGCCGTTGTTGCATTGGTCATTGGATGCTGTAGAGTATCATTTATACCCATACGCACAGTGCGGCCTTTCCTAGAACAGTATTTCTGAGTTATTTAGCTACAGAAGTAGTATTTTACTGGTAGGTAAAAAAATATATTTCCTCAATGAATTTAATTTACAACAGAGTCTTGAAAATGCATTTGATAAATCTCCCACGTACTCTCAATTAAGCCTCAAACAGAGTTCTCCCTAAGCCACCTCTTTCTTTTACAAAAACTAATTTTCATTTTTATCCAACTGATTTGGTAAATGCTCAAAACAATCTCCCCCTCGGGGTCAGTATAAGGTGTCTCGGTATTATATCCATCAATATTCACCTGCCCTTCGGGGGACAGTTGTATAGTACTTGCCCTTGTTGTTCAAACGTACGTTAGATAGCACTATTCTCAGGATAAATCCCTATCTCGGGGCTAAGTATTAGGGAACTCAATCGTGCAATCTCCTATTGATCCGTTGGATAGCGTTATCCACCTTTTGAACGAATGGGGCCAGAACTAGAAGTTGCCAAAATCGCTGTCCAGCGGCTAAGTATTAGGGAAACCAATTGTCCTGTGCTATCCACCTTTTGAAGTGCTAGGGCCAGAACTAGAAGATGCCTTCTGATGAAAATGCTGTTGATTTTGTAGGGAAATATGGGTAGAGATGGTGATCGCGGAGATATGGGACCTCAAGGATCCAAGGTAAGCCTCTGAGCCAGGGTACACCCTCTGATAAAAACACTTCCACCGAGGTTTTCGAAAAATCATCCAAGTATAAAGATCAGGAAATATAAATCACCGGAATGTGGCAGATGAAGACAGAAATAATCCCAGTGGTCGCAGGTGCGCCATCGTCGTCGTGGTCGCCGCCGTCCTCCTCCTCCTCCTCCTCCTCCTCCTCATCATCATCATCATCATCATCATAACTTTTTGATATTTTTGGAAGTGCACAGTTATCAACCACCCTTGGTACTGCTCGTATCTTGATAGTTACTGATTTTCCAGCGCTTCAGCGATCTACGGTGTATAGTACAGTTGAAATTTAACTTATTTCACCAGAAAACCCTGAGAAACGCTAATGTCATTAAACGTGATCAGTTCGTGGCACCACAATAGGCCACTTGCACTAAGAGGTCACGTGACCAATGCTTCCTTTAAACAATGAGTTGGAATCTTGCTGATGCCGAAAATTAACAGAGCACATAAAAATTATCTTACACCCGAAATTTAAGGGGAAACGCATTTATGGAATATATTTTATGGCACTTTGATTTTTCAACAAAGTAGTATCATTTGTATTGGCCGCAACAAAACTTCTTTTTTCTTAGATCTTGTCAAACGTTTGATAGTTACGCTCAGATGTGCTGTAAACGTTCCCACATTGACTTTTCAACATTCTCCTTGAAGTTTAAGAGCAAAATTTGTGTTCAGAAAGAGTTAATTCACAATTTCAAAAATCACATTTTGGTCACGTGACCAACTACGAACTTACTCATTTTAAGAAAATGGTGCAGGTTTGAAAAACAAAATCACTATTATTTTGTTCAAGACATGACCCACTAATGGTTTTTTGAAGAAAAAAATCATGTAACTTTCACTTTCATAAAAACGATGTCACATGACCTCTTAGTGCAAATGGCCCATTTGCTGTATTGGTATTTTTATTGTTTTTACCGATTATACAACAAGGAGAGCTAATGGATGGCAGCCGAGCGGAGTTACAAGAACCAGAAGTAGAGTTATCAAGGGAAAGGAAACTTAGTTCGAGTTTGCGGGAAAGTTCGAGTTAACCGAGTAAAAATGACTGAAAAGTGAGGTGAAATCCACGGGAAATAGGATTTAATTGGAGTTAACGACTCTATTATTGCGTGAAGCGATATTTTTCATAGATCACATGTGCAGTATATTTCCAATCGTGATGTAACTGAATTAAGTTATTAATGTTACAATCTGCCTAATTGCACATACTTAAAAATTGGTGGTATTTGTACATTTTCTTCTGTTTGATTTCAACTTGTTAATGTAACTTTTTTGTAGGGTGAGCGAGGTGCGCTTGGTGAGGCCGGCAAACCAGGTTCTCCTGGCTCAGCGGTAAGGCCGTTGTTGATTTATATTATTAATGTTGGTGCATGTGCCAAAGTAGAAATGTTCTCAAAGGTGACGGTGTTGGCCCTAATCGTATTCAACAGCGTACCCTTGGAGGAGACAGTACGCTTGGGTTTAGTGGAATTCATGACTGGAATAAAAGGGTTGAATAGACTAACTAAACATTTGAATACGTACACCAAATCTAAAAATTCGTGCCAATAACATAATTGTAGTAGCCCAATTTTCAAAAGCCTCTGCTTATAACTACCGTGAGACCGATACGGCAAAGACAGAATGAATTTTGTTGCGCGCCGCTGAATTCTTTCGATGTCAAGGATAAGATTAACAGCTTGAGGAGCCCACACCTGTGAGCAATATGCGAGGTTGCTGCGAACTAGTGACAGGTAAAGTAACTTGCGAGCTCGCTGGTCGTGAGTGTCGAAAGCTGATCTCCGGAGAAATCCAAGCATCCTATTGGCCTTCGAACAAGCTGCCAAAACTTGGGAGTTCCATTTCAGACGTTTAGTAACTAAAACCTCAAGGTCCTTCCGAGCTTCCATTGTCTTGACTTGGACATTGGATAATTGATAGGGGAAGTGAAACGGGTTGCCGTTTATAATGTTTGTTATAATTTGTCTATGCCAAATGACTGCTTTAACTCTAAGAAGAAATGGTTGAATGTTCAGTTACTACTTGAAAGGAATTTAACGAATTATCAAATCATAGTCCGCAAATACAGGTTACTCTTAAGTTAGAATTACCTTAAAAATTAACCAGAGAGCGGTTGTCTTGAAATATCTTATTTGCTTTTTAGGGTCGTCAAGGAGATAGAGGTGATATAGGAATGCAAGGAAGCCAGGGACCACCGGTTTGTAAATAATTGTTATTATCATTAAAAACTGAATCATTGGATAATGCAATTCTAGAGCTTTGATTGGCTTAGCCATCATTCTATATGAGCCATTATACCATGGTCTCCAAATATGATAACTGTACGCGTCTGCTCAAGATTACAAACAAGCAGAAAATCGATTATTTTTACAAATAAAGTTCGCAGAGAATTCTCAGTATTTTGTGGGCGTTTTCAATAAAACAATTATTCCCTCGCGCTTGTTGGATATGAGATGATTACAGCCAACGAGGCGCGTAGCGCCGAGTTGGCTATCTATCATCTCATATCCAACGCGCACTCGTGGAATAATTGTTAATTAGATATATGCAGCATTTTGACGGGACAATAGTGAACTTACGCAACAGGACGGGAGAGGAAAGAAGACGGCAAACCTTGTGTGACAAGCGTGACAATAATTTTGTTTGAAACAACTTTTCGCCAAACTTCGCGACAAAACCCACAAGTGATAGCCCTGTCACGTTTGTCACACACAGCTGTTTTGCCGTCGTCTTCTTCCTGCCGTCAGAAAGAAGAGGACCGCAAAACACTTGTGTGTGACAAACGTGACAGGCTTATTACTTATGTGTTTTGTGGTGATCTTTACTTGAGTTAATGTTTTCTGGTCTTTTACAAAAAAACCTGTTTAAAGGAAGGTGGAGATCGGCGGAAAAGTTTTTCTAACGAAATCATTGTCACGCCTGTCACACAAGGTTTGCCGTCTTCTTTCCTCTCCCGTCCTGTTGCGTAAGCCTACTAATGATCGCAGGTAACATGATGTGAGTTTCCTTGATAGCTTGGCGTTCGGTTGTTTCATGGGTGTGTAAAGCCTCCCCCGCAGTCGTTCTTAGGTTGGGGAGGATTGCGTGACGAGCAGAAAAAAAAAGGCATGATGTGTGGAAGGCTGCGGTGTTTTCAGCAATTGATTCTATTGGGAAGAATAGGAATAGTCAATACCAAAGGTTGAAAATGCCCTTTGGAAAGATTTTGTTTGTTGTGTTTGTTTTATTACAGAGATGGTAATTTTTTATTCAGTCACCTGCAAAAGCTGTTGATTTCAAACAATTTTTTGTGTCTTAGGTTACTTTAGTGAACCTTGGCGACCTTGAAAGCTTTAACGATGTGGGGCGTGGTTAAATGAATTGTGGAAGTTAATCACAACTGTCATTAAGGGCTGGCAACCCTACGGGGATTGTTTGAGAAGTTTAATCATTTTGCGATCGGGAAAGGGCAAAACCCTCTCCAATAAAAATAACCGCACTAATTTTTCAGGTGAAAAATAGTACATTGAGGCTTTCCGGGTTGATTGTTTTTTAGAGTACGCGAAAAAAGTTTAAGTTACATGTAAGCCTCGTAGTCGTAGTCTTCCTCTTCCTCAAATTTAAAGCTCTCTAATTTCATCTAAAAGACAAAATAGAAAGTGAAACCGAAAGAACTTTTACCCGCGTAAAAACAGGTACCCGCGTGATAGTTGCATAATAATTGAAATATTTGCTTAATTGCATGATTATAATAAATTATAATTGCGTAATAATTGCATAATTAACCTACAACTAGAAATCTAATTGGTAGTCTTGATATTAATCATCTTTGTATGTATATGTTTAGGGACCACCTGGTATTCAAGGTCAATCTGGTGCACCTGGAAAAGTGGGAAATCCGGTAGGTTATATGGCAACATGTTAACGTACTACAGTCGAACCCCGCTATTTCGAAGTCCCAAGGGAAATGGAAAAAAAGTTCGAAATAGCGGTGTTTCGAAATAACCAGGGAAGCGTAAAGGGGAAGGGTAAATCCAAGGGCATTCGATCTTTCTTGGCTTCGAAATAGCGGGGACTTCGAATTAACCGAGTTCGAAATAGCGTGGTTCGACTGTAGTTATCGATTCTAAAGCTCAACTGTAAAATGTTTCATAATGTCTGTCCTCCTGCAGTTTTTACACTTATGCTAGTCGGCACGATGGCATTATAAGGCAACACAATCCACTGGATAAATCACTATTCACTGGATAATGCAATTGGTTTCTCTTACACTTATTCCCTGGACAGTGATTTATCCGGTGGATAGCGCTAAGCAGTGTTTGATCAAGCAGGGCCAGATGTAGTCGAGTAGCTTCTCTTTGTATGAATAACTTCCATGTTGAACCATTTTTGTCCTTTTAGGGAATTCCTGGAACACGTGGCAAGGATGGTACACCTGGGCAAAGGGTGAGTTGAAACGTAAATTTCCGAGAGTAATTAACATCGATTTTCTCCCTACAATATCAATATATGATGAAGAACAAAGGTTATGAGAATTATTGAAATAACCACCAGATGGAAAATACTCTGATCTCGTATCAAATTCTCTCTCTAATTATCAAAGATTTGTATGGAGATCAGTCTGGAGAATTTGTATTTAAATAGGGATCATTATACGTTTCTGGGAAACTGCCCACCTACAGACTATATCCCTCCCCTAAGCCAACATCAACACTCACTTCTCACTTGGGGCAAAATGTTGGCTTAGGGGAGGGGTGGGTGGGCAGTTTCCCAGAAAATTAGCGTTTTTGCCTCACACCGATGCTGCAGTTCATAATTAACAGCTGATATTTCCTCAAATATTGCCTTCAAAAAGCCAAAAAAACCGTAGAATTTGTTTAGGTTAACCAGCTGTTTTAACTTTTGAATTTTCATCACCATTACCACCGCCACCACCATCATCATCATCGTCATCTTTATCGTCACTATTGTTATTGTTTATTATTATTATTATTATTATTATTATTATTGTTATTATTATTATTGGTAATAGCATGATTTGTAGTGATATATGGCATAAATACCACGAGTGATATTTCGAAATTGTTATACGTAATTTCACGAGCCGTTAGGCGAGTGAGATTTGAGGCAATTGTGAAATATCACGAGTGGTATTTATGCCAAATATTACGTACAAATCATGCTATTATTTGTTTATACTACTTCCCACAAAAGGTTTGTAATTTTCACATGTAGGTATTTCAAATTAAGCTGAAATACCACTGCTCTAAGCCAATCAAATTGTAGTAATTTTTCATGTAGTAGTATAAATTGATTGATTGATTGATTAATTTATTTATTTTTAGGGTGAACGTGGACCAAGGGGAGAACAAGGTCCTCCAGGGTCACAGGTAGAGTGTAAAGTCCGTTTGACTAAGCTTGCGTAAGAACTAAGCGGTCTTGATGGTTTCAGTAAGTTAAACATCTCAAAGACTCCTCACAGTCTCGCATTCATTTGTCTTTGAGGAAAAATTTTGGAATCACTAGGTTGTGAAGAAAAATTTGCCTTTTCTCATATGCAAAACACAATCAGTTCTCGTCACAAGACGTTTCTTTGTTCGTTGCCTTTTCCACTTAATCAGGCATCGTAATGCAAATATTAAAACTTTTTAGTGAACTATGTCTTGAGAAAATTTGTAACTTGAGTCGAAATCGTCATTTTTGGAGATTATCTTCTATACTTTTTTTGTTTGTTTGTTTGTTCTTATTTTCCTTTTTTATGTATTGGCACAATTGTAATACCCGTCATAACCTGAGATCAGGCTCTATTTTCGTTTCGCTTTGTAAATAACATACCCGCGGGCATAGCGAAACGAAAAGAGCTCAAACGTGAATGAGTTTGTATCAGGCCCAATTTTAGCGGGAGCCGTTAGAGAGAATGTATGAGAACGGCTCAAATTGGGCCTGATCTCAGGTTGTACCTGTCATGAGCAAATAAACTGATGCGTTCCTATAAAAATAGATTCACCTTGTGATTTTCATAACCCTTGACTCATGTTTTCACAGGGACCTCTGGGAAGAGAAGGCGAAAATGGAATACCTGGTGTTGACGGATTACCGGTCTGTCTATGTCAAATTTAATTACCTTTGCTTAAATCCAGACAAAAGAAATGTGTTGTTATCAAATAACAAATGTTCGGTTTTCAATATTAGGGAGCTTAAGCAACACGACAACGACAAATTGAACAAAACAACCGCTCTGCACGGGTGTTCATGGTTTTGGTTACATTTCTCTGACGTCCACTTCACGACTATGACATGAAACCTCCTAATGCGACGTTTTATGGAGGACGTTGACATACGACGACGAATCTTCCTTTCTCTTTTTGAACATAGATAAAGTCCTTAAGAATTCAACTCCAGGAAAAATCGCCTACAGTTGTCAAATTGATCGGGTCCAAATAGACGCGATAAATTTTGAAAGGACGCAACTCAATTTTTTAGCGACGTTTGCACTGTCGTCGTCGTCGTGGTCGTCTTTGCCCATGCTCCCTATTGCAAGTGAGTGCTTTCTCCCATGACGTTTGTTATGACAAGGAGTAACGGTGTTTGTTTGACCCACTTTTGTGCCATTTATATACTAAAAATATGCATCTCGCAGCCTTGGCGGTCGCGGTTAGAAACTGGTTGGGTGACCCTCCACGAAAATCCTGCCGCGAGGACTCTTTCATTTTTTTATCTTGTCTTTTTCATTTTTTGTTTCTGCTTTATTCTTCTATAGTCTATTAAAAGTGTTTTGCATTAAGTGATTTTTCCTCAGGTCATTGTCGCCATGGTGGCCACATGACTCAGGAAACCATTCAATCTGGTCATTCTAAAATTGCGCTTGTTTGATTGTGTACATGTGGTGGTTCAGTGTAAACCTTGGCTATAATTATATTTTCCCTTTTTTTAGCCATGGTAGTGCATAATAATGCATGACTCTTAAACAAAGGAACATAAAATTGGAACCAAGAACAAAATTGAACCAGCATATAGCTGTCCAGATTCAATTCCCTAGGATGTTTTGTTATGGAATGACAAGAATGATTTCTCTCCGTAGCAAATATACCTGGATCTCTGTGTTAGCTCTCCTAGGTATTCCAAAACATTAAGTAACTCAACAGTTCTAACCAGTCATTCCTTTTTTAACGCCTTTCGTTTGCTAAGGTAAACAAAACAGGCGGCCTGCGAGCAAGCTCTCCATACGCGGGATATAGTGCGAAGTCGCGCGAGCGACACGCGAGGTCTCTCGCGACTCGCTTCGCTCGCCACTCGAAATGGAGAGCTTGTTTGTAGGCTACAAATAGGACTGAAACAAAACGATGTTGCTTATTCTGTTTTAAAGGGAGACCGTGGAGCTCCTGGACAGATGGGACAATCCGGGCCCGAGGGAGGACCGGTAAGACTAGCCTATTCCTGGCGTTCAGGTAGTGGGGACGGCGCAGAAAAAAAAAAGAGCACGAAAAAACAGGGAGGGGTGGGGGAAGGGAGAGAGAGAGAGAGAGAGAGTGTAAGAACAATCCATGCCTCTTCTCTTCCTCCTCATTTCTCCCGTTTTTCTATTTCCTCCGCTCCCCACTATCTGAACACGTTAACAGGCCAGTAAGACTAAGGCAGTGCTTTTGCATTTCCACCGCGGTCAAATGTCTGAGGCGTTTCTTGTTTTATTTAGTGGAATTTCACAACAAGGATTTATAAAATGATAAGTTAATGGAACTATTGTTGCATTTCCCCCAAAATAATAACCGTCTTTTCGCTCTTGGAAATGCTCCGCGCTTGAGTGAAATTATGTTTACAAATGGCGCGGACAGTATAATAGAAAGTAACACCAGTTTCAGTTTTAGTACACCTTTAAAATCGTTAAGGCTATGCTCACATTGACACTATACCGGATACACGTAAATCTATCCGGTATAATGTGAACACCTATCCGATATGTGACTCTTTTGTAGATCAGCGCGGGCGCAGCTTCGCTTCGTTACAGAAATCGTGCCGAAAACACCGTTCTTATGTGTGAACAGAAGCCCTATCCTGTATGGTTTTTGTGTCTGCGCACAAGCTATCCGGCATAGTGTGAACACGTATGCCATATTTGACTCTCCAGTTTAGAGATAACGCGGGGCAGCTTCGCTCCGTTACAGAAATCGCGCCGAAATTACCGTTGTTATGTGTGAACAGAAGCCCTATCCTGTATGGTTTTTGTGTCTGCGCACAAGCTATCCGACATAGTGTGAACACGTATGCCATATGTGACTCTCCAGTTTAGAGATAACGCGGGCCAGAAATCGCGCCGAAATCACCGTTGTTATGTGTAAGCAGAAGCCCTATCCTGTATGGTTTTTGTGTCTGCGCAAAATCTATCCGGTATAGTGTGAACACTTATCCCATATTTCACTCTCCAGTTTAGAGATAACGCGGGCCAGAAATCGCGCCGAAATCACCGTTGTTATGTGTAAGCAGAAGCCCTATCCTGTATGGTTTTTGTGTCTGCGCAAAATCTATCCTGTATAGTGTGAACACTTATCCCATATTTCACTCTCCAGTTTAGAGATAACGCGGGGCAGCTTCGCTTCGTTACAGAAATCGCGCCGAAATCACCGTTGTTATGTGTGAACAGAAGCCCTATCCTGTATGGTTTTTGTGTCTGCGCAAAATCTATCCGGTATAGTGTGAACACTTATCCCATATTTCACTCTCCAGTTTAGAGATAACGCGGGGCAGCTTCGCTTCGTTACAGAAATCGCGCCGAAAACACCGTTCTTATGTGTAAGCAGAAGCCCTATCCTGTATGGTTTTTGTGTCTGCGCAAAATCTATCCGGTATAGTGTGAACACTTATCCCATATTTCACTCTCCAGTTTAGAGATAACGCGGGCCAGAAATCGCGCCGAAAACACCGTTGTTATGTGTAAGCAGAAGCCCTATCCTGTATGGTTTTTGTGTCTGCGCAAAATCTATCCGGTATAGTGTGAACACTTATCCCATATTTCACTCTCCAGTTTAGAGATAACGCGGGGCAGCTTCGCTTCGTTACAGAAATCGCGCCGAAATCACCGTTGTTATGTGTGAACAGAAGCCCTATCCTGTATGGTTTTTGTGTCTGCGCAAAATCTATCCGGTATAGTGTGAACACTTATCCCATATTTCACTCTCCAGTTTAGAGATAACGCGGGGCAGCTTCGCTTCGTTACAGAAATCGCGCCGAAAACACCGTTTTTATGTGTAAGCAGAAGCCCTATCCTGTATGGTTTTTGTGTCTGCGCAAAATCTATCCGGTATAGTGTGAACACTTATCCCATATTTCACTCTCCAGTTTAGAGATAACGCGGGGCAGCTTCGCTTCGTTACAGAAATCGCACCGAAATCATCGTTCTTATGTGTGAGCAGAAGCCCGACCCGGTACGGTTTTCGTGCCGGCGCACAAGCTATCCGCTATTGTGTGAACATCGTGTAGTTTGTTGTGTTCAAATTCTTTTTTAGAATTATCTCTGCGCTTACATTATGAGGTCCATTTTATGAAGAACATTTTTTCTGTGAAGCTCGGCAAATTTGTAGTTATTATGATAAGTTACTGTCTCGCAGTCTATTGAGGTATCGATTAAAAGGTCATTCTTATTATCTTTTCTTACAGGGATTACCTGGAATGCCTGGTTTGCCTGGATATTCTGGTCGAAAGGGGGACGCTGTAAGTACATTTGCCTTTTATTGGATTTCTTTCAACTTCTTTTTTCAAGTGAGTGAAGGCATCTGCAGTGCATACACATGACCTATATTTAGTACTGTGGAGCCTCGATATAACCCTTTAAGCCCCAATAACCACCTACAAATTCTCCAAACTGATCTCCATACATTTCCTTCATGAATGAGTTGAGAGAATTTGATAAAAGATAAAGGCATTTTCCCTTAGGTGATCATTTTATTAATTCTCATAAACTAATCTCTTGACATTGTATGGATATCGTTAGGAGAAAATTGACGTTAGTCGCTATTGGGACTTAAAGAGTTAACGAAATGCTGAGGGACTGTCAAAATCTGTTGCGGCTATAACGAGGTTTCGTTATATTGATCGAGGTTCTATTTCAGATGATTTTACTATTGCTGAGGCGAAAAACACCGTTCGTTATACCGAGGGCCTCATTATATAGGGGTTCGTTATTTCGAGGTTTCGCTGTATTTCAGTGACTAGCCTGATAGATGTTTTTCAACTTTCAACCAATCAGCACTACCCAGATCTGGGTGGTGTCGCGTCATCAGTATGGAATTTCCTCACTCGTTTTCAGCATGGTCTTCATTAAGAATTCTAGTAGCAGGAGAACGGTAGACCGTTACAGGAGAATATTTTGAAAAAGGCTGCACGGTTGAATAAAAAGTAGTCATAGGCTACCGAATATTAGATGGAGAATTCTTCGAAGTAAACGGATAATTCTCCGATCTTCGATGCCTAGTGAACACCCGGTGTCTCTCAGACGTCATTTCGTGGGAAAACCAGTGGTGGCTTCTCGTTACTCCATGGGCAAAGATTGTGTATCATTGCAAACGTAGAAGTAAGGCCGTCATTTCATACGTTTAACGGCGGTCGTATATAAAGCTTTTATTGGCCCAAATGGCGAGCTTAAACTCTAAAGTTTTAGTTGGTCTCTTTGCAGAAAATATGACCAATGAATATCGCAACCCCTAATTATTTTGTCATGTCATTCTCCCTTAAAAAAATCACTAAAGCACTAAAAATACTGTCATTGCGTAAAATTACACTGACTAATACCAAGTAAGTTAAGTTAACTAAGTAATAAGCTCGAGAATGAGGTTATCGATGGAAAAGAAAGAAAAAGAACAACAGAAGGAAACAAATATCTAACCAAAGTGTAACAGCAAAATTGTTTGAGCTTACAAATTCTGCTTGCTCCTCCATGCCAAACAATATTAACAAAGTAGGACAAGAAACCTAAAAAACTACACGCAGAAAACACTGCAAAAATATTTGAAATGCCCAGAACTATGAAGTTTTTCACCCTCTCACCGATCACTGGTGCTGGTGTATACGAGCTCTCTTTCATCTTCGCCTCACCCGAGACGAGAAAAGGAAACGAGATTAACAAATAAGACAATTGCTATCATCTTTTTTTTTCCTCATAGAATTCGATTTTAAGGTGATTAGAAAAGACTTGCACTCACTTTGTTATTGTTTTCAGGGATCAAAAGGTAACCTAGGTCTGCCTGGAGATACTGGAAAAGACGGCGCCCCTGTGAGTACAGTGCACTTTTAATGATAAGTTTCCACCAACTGCCTATTTCTTTATTTACCACAAACACGACGATTTCGACATTGCTGATCCTAGCAGTACGCAGGACGCATGTCATACATGAACCTTGTATATGGCCCAGCTCGCTACGAGTCCTTCGTAGCTCATTGGTTAGGGCATGTGACTGGTGTCACACCAGTCAGATGCCCTAACCACTGACGGAAGGTGTCAGGGACTCAGATGTTTTCTTTGTCCCGTGCTCATGACATGTTGGTCACATCATTTCTCATTTCTTCACCGAGCTTAAAATTTACCGTTATTCTTTATTTGCCTATTTGCAATTTATTTTCGCAGCTGACTTCGGGACAAAGTAACGGGTCACGATCTCTTATCGTTTTGAGTCCATTTATTCAACGTCATCGTGGATGGACAGTTTACGGTTTATAATTATTGAATGAGACTGAGTATGATGTGAAGAATTATGCAGATCGAGGAGAGTGTTCGGCCGAAGTGGATAACAGCGTCTGAGATCAGCATAATTCTTGAAAAGCCGAATTGAGTAATTGTTTCATTACTCATTCAAAATATCTCTACGTTCTTAACAAGCTTACCTCCTCCTTTTCTTGCTACGGCCCCGAAATGTCTCGGATTTCTTCTTTATACATCTGCATGACCTGGAAGAGGAAAGTTAATCGTTTTTGAATTTTTTTTTTTTTTATCTCAGAATGAACCTTAATCAGCCAACGTTATCACATTGTTCCGTAGCATTATTGAGGTTTTTCTCTAACAAACATGTGGATTTGTTGCAGGGTAATGACGGTGCGCCTGGCCCTGCTGGAAATCCAGGTTTACAAGGATCCAAGGTAAAAACTCACACTATCTAGAAAACTACCAGTTACATGAGTTTGTAGTCAGGCACAGTCATTTTAGCCGTAAAAAGGCTACTACAAGGAAGACTCTTGACAAAAGTGGACTTCACTGTAACGACAGTAACTTGCAAATGCACCCGTCTCTTCTTTTTTACTATTGAATGTTTCGCTTTTGTCAAGTTCCTTGGCAAATAAAGGAACCGTGATATACCCTCTTGAACTTTGCCTAGACATCATAGCCGATTGTCCGATGACCAATTGTTATTTGCAGCTCTTGAGTTTTGAACCTTCAGTGTCCTACAGGTAAACAGTCATCTGTTGTACTTGTGTACTTGTTTATGCTCGAGGCTTGTGCTTGTTTTTTAATATAATTATCATTTTGTCTTAAACAGGGCCAAGATGGAACGGCAGGAGCTCCCGGAAAGCGAGGAGAACGGGGGGATACAGTAAGAGTTTTTATTTTTAGCGATGTCGTAAGCAATTTGCTGTTTGTTTGCTTCTTAGCCTGGGTGGACAGTGGGGAGAAAATTTTACTTTTCTTCCCATCCACGCCTTCCAATTTTTTTTGTTCCCGCTCCAACTTTCGCGCAAGAACTTGAGCGAAAATCTTGCTATGCAGGCTATTTGCTTTTTTTTCCAGTACAAGTGTCAATTAAGTTCAAGTTACGCGTTTTGTTTGGTCAAGCTGTCTGTCCAGCAATGATCTCAAACGTGAAATGTCTGCGGACAAATCTAATTGGGGCGGGTGTGTGTCCGTGTCGATAGTGCAACAGCGGAAACGCTTACGCTACCGCCAGAGAACATGCAACATTTAGCTCACTTTTTACCACACCTGGGGCTCGTTTCTCGATAAAGTCCCGATAATTAACGGGCACGTAAAGCTGTTTTGGTTTACATGCAAGATAGAGATTTCAATAGTTTTGCATCTAACATGATAAAACTATCAGTTAATGAAACAAAATGGAGTAGTTTGCTAGTCAGATCCCGCGCTCATATTCTTTATATTTCGATTTGAATATTTGGTTTCGGTCCCGAAAAGTTTCCGGGACTTGTGAGAAAGGGTCCTCTGGGCCGTAGTTCCCATCTAAAATAAAGAACGTAGCAACATGATTTTTAAACCGGAACTAAAACTACCGGAAGTGGATGCACAGTCTGAAAATGCTTCCCTGGCCTGTTACTAGACAGTACGTACCCAGAAGGTCTTCCACGGTCCAGCTATACCTTCCTTTTTTGTACTTGAAACTGCAACTTGCATTTGAAATGCACTCTTTTCACTGAATTATAATTTGCTTTGTTTGCGTTAGGGAAATCGTGGAGCACCAGGATCTAACGGAACACCCGGTCTTCCTGGAGCTGTGGTATGTATAAAAACTTATGTATTTGCTTATTAAGTCATCCACACTTGAAAACATTAAACATTTTCAACAAAAGTTGTTAATTAAATTTTAAGTTAATGTGACAAGGAAGCCTAACGAAGCTGGATGAGAGTACCTGGATGAGAACAGAGTGTACAGAAATATACAAAATTAAGCCTCCCATCGACAATCGAAGAGATAACTCTTCAGAATTTTTTTTTTTTTTTCGAAACAAATATTGGAGGAGAGGTAGTTGGTGAAATACGCAACCAATAGCAGATTCTTGATCCATGGTAAAGGATATGGAATTGCTTGATAGCTGCAGTTACTCTAGCCGTTTTACCCTCTGGTAAATGGCTCTTTGCCTTGGAGAAGCAACCTTTGCAAAGATCATGAAGTCAACCACTGTCAGGTGCAAAGGGGCTATGACACAAGAATATTGCTGTTTTGGGTCAATTCTCAATTCTGTGCTGAAGTCATTACTCAGTGCCTTTACCCCGTACATAAAATGCTCCTGTAGAGTTATGAAGTTAGATAGAGCGATTTTCGTATGACCTTGAAAAATGGTCTCGGTAAGTGTTCGTTATTTGTTTTATCAGCCAATGGATGAAAAGATCAAAGGCATGGCCTCTTCGTTTTCCCGCCAAAGAAAACCCTAACATGGAAAAGGCATTGTTCGATTGGCCAATCGTGTTCCAGTGTGACGTCAAAGCGAAGTATCGGTTGATTTCTAGAAAGTTCTCCAGCATGAAGTTTTTTTTTCACTCGAGCGTTCGCTTATCCAACCAAAAGCCACGCGCGTTTGTGTCCGTTCGATAAACCAATCAAATCGCTCTATTTTCGTTCGTTTGTTGTTTCTGTTTTGTTCGCGCGTTTTCATTTCAAGGTCACACGAAAATCTCTCTATCAAGCATGACACGCAGTGTTTCATCACCAGATGAAACACCGAGAAGAGAGTTGAAAACAAGACGCGCTGCGAAGTATTTTTGACGAATTTCGAGGTGTTTCATCTAGTGCTGAAACACTGTGTCGAATGCTTGATATTACTTCTCAAAGAAAATGATTTGACCAGGAGAAATTAAGGATGCAAGAATGAAAATTTTTTTTGAAAATCTGATTTCCAAGCACTCATTAAACATTAATTTCCTTTATGAATTATTAATGAGTTTTAGAAGTAAGTATAAGGGAGGAGTAACCCTAACAATTTTCTGGTGGGTTTTTTTCAAGTTTTAATCCATTTGTATCCGTTGCCACAGACGACATGATTCAGTTTCAATGCCTAAATATGGTCTTAGCTAACAAAACTAAGGCCTAGTCCAAACGTCAAAATTTTCATGAGACGAACCAAACTCCAATTTGGGTCGACCTAAATTAAGTTAAGATCGTCTGTTGGGTCAGACGTCGAACTTAGGACGTGTCGAACCAATCAACTCTGAATCACACCTAAAAGAAATTTTAATTCATTATTTTTCTCCCAAACGAGGCAAAATATACATTATCATACAAATTTTTAATTTATTAGTTTAGTTCGCCGTATTTGCGTGTGAAGATCGACGTTCGTCTTCAGACGTTCTATATGTCTGAAGCAGACGAACAGAACGTGTTGGACGATCCAAACTCATTTAGACGAACTTAACTGAGCCAGACGTCGAACTTTTCATGAACTTAACACACTTAGTTTGCAGGTTCGTCTAATGAAAAGTTCGACGTTTGACCTAGGCCTAAGCCATTAATTTTGAAATTCGATTGATGCGAGAAAAGGTTTAGCTTTTAAAAAGTTGGCAAATAGTTTTACATAGCCCATCTAATGTACTGTGTTCGTGTTGTAGGGACCAGCTGGCGGAGAAGGCGCGCCTGGCGCCAAAGGCAACGCTGGAGAAAAGGTACAGATAAGTTGGACAAATTTTCGTTATACATTGAGGAATTGTATCCTCTTGATATTACCATAGATTTCAACCATTTGGCTGACAAAAACGCTTACTGGATTTCCTTTTTTAACCTCTTTAGGGAAGTAAGGGAGATGTCGGTGATTTCGGCACAAAGGGAGAGGCAGGAGATTTGGTGAGTATTTTTCATAGTAGTGACCAAAGGAAAACTTCACACTCACACAAAAACCCAAAGCAATTAGTAGTACTATCCAAAAGTACTGCCGAAGAACTTTTATTTGAATGGTAACACCATGGGATTTTATCCACAGAGTCAAAAGTTAGAACTACATACTAAATGAATAGTACCATGTGAAAGTACTGCTGAAGAGGTTTTATTTGAATGGTAACACCATGGGATTTTATCCACAGACTCAAAAGTTAGAACTACATACTAAATAAATAGTACCATGTGAAAGTACTGCTGAAGAGGTTTTATTTGAATGGTAACACCATGGGATTTTATCCACAGACTCAAAAGTTAGAACTACATACTAAATAAATAGTACCATGTGAAAGTACTGCTGAAGAGGTTTTATTTGAATGGCAACACCATAGGATTTCATCCACAGACTCAAAAGTTAGAACTACATACTAAATAAATAGTACCATGTGAAAGTACTGCTGAAGAGGTTTTATTTGAATGGTAACACCATGGGATTTTATCCACAGAGTAAAAAATTTGAGCTACAAACTATAAATAGTATAGTACCATGTTAATGTTCTGCTCAAGAGGTTTCATTTGAATGGTATCAACACAGGAATTCGTCCACAGATTTACAAGTTAGAGTAATAAAATAATATTCCTGTCACAACGTTTTCTTGGGGTGAAAGGGTAAATAATAATTCTCTTGTTCTAAAAGGACAATTGTAAACGTTAGAGTTGTTTATGTGGTTAGGAGATATTAATTGTCACGCCTCATTATTTCTTTCGTAATGTGGATACCATTTTTGGGAATTATTTAACTTCTCTTTAGTTATCATCAATTTCATAATAATGTGTATTTTTAGGGAACTGTTGGACTTGGTGGAGAGAAAGGCTCACCTGGAGTTCCGGGATCTGTTGTAAGTAAAAACAAAAAAGTCAAGGAAATAAAATAAAGGCTGAGTTGTGTGTTAGAATTGCCAATATACCGAAAAAAAAACTGGTAAAAATTGGGCACACTGTCCGAGCAGTCACAGACGTGGAAGACTTAAAAACAGTCGAACCTAGCTCCCTGTACAAAGTACCTCTCATATGCGACTGCGTTTTGGAACTCCAATTTTTAGTCAATCTGAACCAAGTTGGAACCTCTCTTTAACGACCTCCTCTAGTGAGCTACTTCTGTCCATTGTTTTGATGAACTTCCTGTGAGAAACCCCCATTTGACGCATAGTTTGGTCTTTATATTTGCTGTGTGTACTTACTACGCTATTTTAACTCAAATTAAACCAAGAACTTTTAATGACAACATAGAAATACACCCGCCTTGAGTTAGAATTATCAAGAATCAAATAATTCTCTTCCAGAAAGTAAAAGATTTACCGGTATGTCGAGACCACTTATCGGAAAAGTCACGCTGTAGTTCAAATCTCGTAAGCAGCCACCTCCGATAGTCGACCACTAAATCTTCGCATTTTGGGTGGTCGCTTACAGGAGGTTGAACTGTAGTTTTTGTTTTGGTATCTTTTGGGTTTTTTTTCCCACGTCAAAATTAAGACGCATTCAATTGGACATTTATACTTTGGGTTATAGTTTTCCACAATCTAGCCAAAAGAAGGATTTTCGATTTTTTCCCCTATCCCACTGGCCTAAAACTCCAAGTTCTCAGGGTTGTCAACTAATTTTGTTTTATATTATCTGACAGGGTAACAGAGGACCTCCAGGCACACCTGGCCTGCCTGGAACCCAGGGCCCTCCGGTGAGTATCTCCTTGTTAGGGCGCATTTCGGGGGTCTTAGATAATGATGGGTGTTTTCTAAAGACGCTATAACCAATTAAATTTTGGCTTATATTATGAGGAAATGTACGTATGTGTACGTATGCTTACGTACGTTTTGTAATAGGTATTTTTTTTCTTTCTTTGCGCCCTTGGGACACCTTGGGCTAATTATAGTGTAGCATTTCCCGAAAAAGTGCGGCAATGCTGCAATGCCGCGGTCTTGTAAGAACACTGTGTTCCCTGCTGGTGAGGTTGGGTTGGACTCCCTAGCGAGATTGTCCTTCACCGTGGCGGCCCGCTATTCCATATAGTCTTTGTATTTTGCTTTTGTATTTCATACCCGTGTTTTGGTTCCCCTTTTAAAAGAGGCTATAGAGTGGTTTTCGTTTGAGTGTCGTAAAACCAAAACCAAAGTAATTACTCTGGCCAATCACATAGGACGCAGACAATACATTGAACCAATCAAAACTCGAAGTAATTACTTGTGGCTGACGCAAAGTGCGGGAAAATGCATGCGAGCGCGTCACAATTGGCTTTGGTTTTACTTCTGATTGGATGAAAAGGTGGCGCGAATCTTTTAAGCCAATCGCATCGTGTAGAAAGTGCAAAACCAATTACTTTTCCACACTCAAATGAAAACCGTTCTATCACGAGGAGTTTGCTGTTTTAGGTCAATTCTGTGCTTAAGTCAAAACTCAGTACGTTTACTCACACACAAAATGCTCCTGTAGAGTTATTCATCCGTGAGCACTGACCATAAAAATCATCATTTTTGGTGATTTTTGCAGGCATAGCATTTAATCTCGCAAAGGTTCGCCCAGCATTTTCACGTTTCAATCCATTTCCATCCTTGCCGTCCGTAACTATAGACAACAGGAAACGGTTTCAATGCCTGAATTATTTTATAGTCTCAAAAAAACAAATTGGACCATTATTTTTGGAATTCAGTTGACGTGAAGACAGGTTTTAGGCCTTTGAAGAACTTTGCTTGGACTCGCCTACTTATATACTGTCACAATAAAATTCTAGAACTTTCCAGATAGTCTAATTATAGAAAGATAACAAAATATTTCGCTTTAGAAACGCTTACACAAGAAGCTTCTAGAAGGTCACGCTAGTCACGCGATGCAATTTTTCTTGACAGTGACCCATAGTGCACCTTACAGTGGCTTCAAGCTTACATGTAAAGTTACTGCCCCTAGCGTCCAGCATTCTTTCTTGTTTGTTTTTTTTTTCCTTTTATTAAGGGACCACCTGGATCTCTTGGACAGTCGGGTCAGCCTGGTATTCCAGGGGTTAAGGTAGGGTGCAAGGAAATCTAGTTATTTTAGTTACTTTTAATTTTTTTATTTTACTTTTTTAAACAGCAGTTTTAGGCCTTACTAGAACAGTTTTATATTTTACTGATTAGGTACATTGTTTAGTTTAGTTTAGACCCTTTTATAAGGCACTCCTTGTGAAATTCACAGCACTTGAAGCCGGCCAGTGTGCTCAAGGCTCCTTTTTTCGTTTGCTTATATTTAAGGTTTATTTAGCAATTATTCCTCGAGCCCGAGTTAGGCTCTGAGTCAATTGCTCATGAGACCGAAGGCCGAATGGGCTATTGACTCAGAGGCCATGAGGGCGAGAGGAATAATTGTTTTAGTAAAATCCAACTAGTTGGTCAAAAATATCGAGATAAAACAACTTTAGCTAGTTAAAGCTAGACTTATATCCTTTTTTCCCGCTAAAATACCGGCCCTTTTTGCTTCTAGTGGGCTATAACATATAGCCTAGTAGTAGCTCAACCGATCAGAATGCAGCTTTGATAATAGTTGGATTTTACTAATGTATGCACCTACGTTTCTCCTTGTGTACTATTGCATCGCTCTTAGTTATCTGACCCCGTTCACTTTGTAAATTATTTGTTTAACATGTCGTCTTTGCTCTTATGTCATAATTTCAAATTACCAACGCTTATCAGCTCTCTCCAGTCCCTCTCCTTTTTCACACTCGCTCTATATTTTTACTAGAAAGATTAAATTCTCATGACCAACGCGCAAACTCAAAACAAAAACGACTGTCTGTAACCATTTTTTCAAGGATTTGCAACAACTGTCATTCTCTTCTAGGGATCCAGTGGAATAAACGGCAGACCAGGTTCACCAGGCTCCCCAGGACGACCAGTACGTTACATTCCTTTCTCCTGGTTTATTGTGGTTCGACGTTTTCTCATTTTTCAGACCAGTAACTTCACAGCTTTTGTCAGAAAGCATTCCTCTGAGAAGAGTAAAATCAGAAATGAAATAATCAGAAGTCCAGAGGTTTCTTCTCTGTGGCTGATTTTCTTAAAGTTAAAAAATCTTATGAAAGGATTTTTTCGTACTAGCCGTTTCAATGGAAATATTTTCTATACACACTTCAGCCATCAAAAAGTGTTCCTTGTCTACTGTACAGTGAAGGACGTTATTAATATTTCTTAACGTGATAACGTTAGAACAATCATTTTTTTTGCATTTTTACAGAATCTTATGGTGTCAATTTTTTTAAAAAAATGTCATGGTCAGAAACGTTTTTGGTCTCTTAACAGGGATTAGCAGGACGGGATGGATTGCCTGGAATAACCGGATCAGATGGACGACCTGTACGTAGATACCGTCCCCCCTTCCCCCCTCCCCCCCCCCCGCTTAAGTTATAACTTTTCCTTAAGTGAGAATTAAGCGTTAATGTTGACTTTAAGGAGGTGCAGGTAGTCAGTTACCGAGAAATCTGAATTGATCACGTACATTTGCTCTGTATATTTTAAAATGTGCCAAAGAGATGGCTAAAACATAAACCTGAAACGCCGAACCACTGATGCTATCTTGTAAAAACCTGAAAAACCAAATTAAAAACAGTCACTCACGCTGAAAGATGTTTTCGCGTCGTACAAATTTCCTATCCTAGCTTGCTAGCAAGCTGTCCATTTATGACGTGCGAAGCGAGCTGCGAGTGAACGCGCGCGCGAGCGGTGAAGCCGCGAGAGGCGGGAGAAAGGGCCCTAAGTTCCTTTCTTTCCCGCCCCTCGCACTCGTCTTCTTTCGCGTGACTTCTCGCGACTCCCCAAATTGAGAACTCCGCAGGCTAAAGAGCTCCCTATGTAAGGACCGCTTAGTAGGATTTATTAAGATATGCTGTCAGTTTAACTAATTTTCGAAAAGACAAACGTACACAATAAGAAGGAAGAAATAGAAAAATGGAAGGCTAAGTTCTCGCCGACCTTCTCATTTCCCTTAGGGAAGCAGTGTGTCTTTTATTGCTGTTGTTGTTGTGGTTTTTTATTTTTGAATTTATAGATTTCGTCCGTAGACTATAAAAGTAAATACAATAAAACCTCTATCTAGCGGACCCCCGTTTAAGCGGACACTCTCTATTAACCGGACACAAAGCCGGGTCCCGAAATTAACGTCTTATATTTCCATTTATAACGAACCCCTACTCAGCGGACACTTCTATTAAGCGGACGCTGACACTAAAATACATTGTATTTGGCTAATTTCTATTGTTAAAAACCTGTATTAAGCGGACACCGGACTGGATTGACAATCGGCAGTATTGGGTGATTACGTCCTTGAAATACGAAGTGTAGTCTAATAAAGATAAATCAATACATTTTAGCAATAGCTGTCAATAAATTGTAGATTAGACCGATATCCGGCCGTATAATTGTCATCTGCGATCAAAGTTGCCCTAAAAGTCTTGCATATTTACAGCACAGCCTCCTTAGCTTCCTTAACAACATAAAACTTTATCACTGTACAGAGTAACCGTTGAGGAAGGTTCCGAAAGTGTCCGCTTAATAGAGGTTTCACTGCCTATTTTCTACGCTGTACCTCAGTCCTCAATACTCAACAACACCATGACACCATGGTACTGCTTATAAGCTTTCGCTTAATCGGTCACACCACACACCCTAGTGGCTCGAGCATTGTCAAGGATTATGGGGTGTGTATTTAATCTTTTTAAACAATTAGGTAGAAATATAATTAGACTATTTTTTTGTTTCTTTCAGGGCGCTCGCGGTGGTGTTGGAACTCGTGGAGATAAAGGAGACAAAGGACCCTCAGTAAATACAATCAATTTTTAACTTAAGGCGAATCTTTTATTGCGGTTTTACCTCCTTAACTTGTGGTTATCGTTCTCTTTTCGAGCGGTCAAAATAACCTCTCTCTCTGTCTAGCAAGTTTTAGTAAATCTGAGCTCGATATACAAAATAAATTCGGAGAAATTCTCTTACAATTAAGCAATTTTGCAGTTCTAGTTGACTGATATTTTCTTAGATGTTGCATGCAATTAGAGCTCAAAATTGCTCCGGTTACTGAACTAGGTCTTTCAACTTTTCGCCGCAATTAATCTGTGTACGCGGCCAATGGGTTAACTGATGATAACAATTAATACTGAAAGGATCACGGATCTTGAAAGCTTCCCCTGTGTTGATACTTCATCGTGATTTAATTGTCTAACCCCAGTTTCTCAATTCCCGTACGTGGCCAATCTACTTAACAAACTCTACTTAACCCGCTCAGTCTTATCTTGTTCAGATAGCTACACTTTTCCCTGCTATGCCTTCATGTGTTTCACTTTCTTAATTTTTTGCCGTTGTTTTAAAGGAGCTGTGTCACGAAATTTATCAAAATTCAAACAGTGGGAACTGTCACTGAATTGAGTGAAACATAACAATAACCACTCAAAATGTTGAAAGAATGTATGGATAACACGGCAAATACAAAAGGATGCACGGATGCATAAACTTGAAGAAGATTTAAACGGACTGAAACTTTGGTTTTTGAAAACTTCTTAATATTACAGTTCAGTTTTCAAAGTTCATTTTTGTTGTTTGTAACGTTTGAAATAATGCTTTAGGGGCGGGGGATATTTGTTTGACAAAACCGCAATTTTGTCATTCACAAGATATTTGTTAATTTTCATAGCGAATAAAGACGTGGAATTGTACTATTAACAATTAATGAACTTCCCAGCCGTGACACAGCCTCTTTAACCCTTTAGACCCTAAGATCAAAATCTGAATTCTCTTTTCTCGCCTCTATTCATTTCCTACAGAAGTAGTGGGGAGAAGTGGATGAAATATCAAGTAAATTCATCATGTGTGATCATGTTCGTAATTCTCATGACCACTCTGTTTTACAAAGCATTGATATTACAGAGAAGAAAGGAGAAATTTGATGCTGATCACTCTTAGGGCTTTTTAAGAAGGTTAAATGATCGCCTTCTTCAGCGTTCCTCTGGCAATAATCACTTGATATTGATGACGGCGTTTTGACCGCTCGCTGCTACTCTTCATCAAGCAAAGGCGACGAATGATATAAATAAATGACATGTTGTTGCCACACCTGTGTAAGACGTTAAACGCACAGGATCACCAGGACTTGATTTTCACATACACTAATTTTGGTTCTAGGGTTTGCCTGGTCTTCCTGGAAGACGAGGAGAAACTGGAGACACCGGAGAACCGGTTTGTTTGTTTTGATGGATTTTCTATGTTTATTTTAAAAAAATCACAAAGTTTCATTGTCCCTTGTTTTGACAATTGGCCATTTGCAACATGTGTGACCTTTCCTCAGACTAACTGACACTTAATGCGTAGATTTTAGGGGCCCCATACCGACTGACACCTTGTGCGTAGATTTAAAGAAAGTTGAATTGCCGTTTTTATCAAATTATGATGATGTATGAGATTTGCTTGCACCCTAGCGGCTTTCCACCATTATAACAACTTTCTCTCAAACTGCCATAAAATCTTAACGTTTAAAGTTAAAATTTCAACAAATTGTCAGACCCACTATGTTTTGCTCTGTGGTACTTTGATGCAATTCTACTCCAAAATTGTCCTAGGTGCTTCTTGGGATAGAAGACGTGAGAATTCTTTCAGTTTATCTCCTTGTTTTCTCCTCCGTTACACCCACGACTGCTCAAATCAGCACCTGTTCCTCTTGCTTGGAGGCTTCTGGCGTTATTGCCAGGATTTGCCAACCAAATCGGCGGTTTCCACCTAAGAACTAGCTAGAGTGAAAAATTCTGTATGCCATAAGCATCCAACCACCCCCTTGTGATGTGATTGCTTACGCGTACCGTATTTACTGGAATCCGCGCCGTCCCGAATAAGCGCTGCATTTGGGAGAAATAAGGACGGCTCCCGAATAAGGGCGGATCCGATATAATCAAAGTCAAAATACGTTAATTCTATTACTTTAATTCGGAAGAATAATAATACCGGAGTTAAAACAATTCTTTGTCGCGTCCAACTTTCAAATAAGCGCCGCATTTAAGGCGTGGGAAATTCAATAAGCGCCGCGTCGCTTATTCAATGAAATACGGCAATTCGATCAACGGGCTGCTAAACTGTTCTTGGTAATTGTCTCATTTAGGGTACCCGAGGAGCTGCCGGAAATCTTGGACAAAATGGCGAGCAAGGACGTTCTGTAAGTTTTATCAAGGAACTTTTAGTGGTTACCAGCCGCTGTTCGAGAAATGAGCCCGCACTCCTCTTATGAACAGTCTTTTCTCGAGGAGGATCGAGAGAAAGGCGGAAATCGAGCCTAAATTTAGATCTTTAAATCAAAATTCTTTTGTGTGAGCGTGCATGGTTGCATTGAACACAATACCTGTAATCTCGGGTGTCCTGTCAGGGTTGTCACTAAGGGCTGGGGGCAGGGGACTTCCCCCGGCTACTCAGAGCATGGTCCCCGGCTACTTTCGTCGTTAAATTAAACCAATAGAGCACACCTTGGAAACACGCAAAGACTATCCATCAAACTAAATGAAAGTTTCATCTGCAGCAGGTTTAAGTAATTCTGAAATACTCGCGTGCAAAAACTAAGAAATGTCGGAAAAAGACATCCGACTTAGATTTGGTACTAGTGCACACGCTCAAAAACTCTCCGTTCTCGAAATTAATGTCAGTAGGGAGTTTTAGCAACGACGACGGCGACGGCAACGAGAACGTCAATAAAGCAATAGGTTTATTGAGCAAAACAACAAGTTTGCACGTGCATCACGCTTTTTTGTACATTTTTTTGCCGTTACTGCGACGTGAAAATGCCTAGTTTCACGTTTTATGTAAACAAGCGACGACAAACTTTTCCTTCTCTTTCTAATCGAGCCTAAATTTCGATCTCTAAATAGAAGTCTTTTGTGTGAGCCTGTATGGTTGCGTTAAACACAATACCTGTAATCTTGGGTGTCCTGTTCTACCAAGTGCTGATCTTTTTCGTCGTTCCTGACTTTTGTTACCTTTTCGCCTTTATCTGGAATTACGGGAAAAAACGATCACGTGCTAAGCTACGAAAAACAATCTACATGCAGCAATTTCGACTCTTTTTTCTTTGCCAAAAGATTTGGCACACCTTTGCGATATAGGATCACGGAGCCTTTTCCAAGCGAGTACTTATCTGCTGGCTTTAAGTTGAAGATATCAGCAAAGTGAAGGTTTTCTATTGGGAATATCATCGAATTAACTCTGTGACTTTTCAGTGGTCATCCACTTAATAGATACCAAAACCTCGAATGCAATCTATTATCTACGGTTCCCACTGGTCTATGCTGAATTTTCTTTTGGCATTAATGGAAGTAGTTAGTTGGCCATTCTCAGGGGCTACCTCTTGATAAAAATTGCCCAAGGAGTTTGTTTAAAATTTATTTCAGGCATGCGATGTTTTTCTTATTCATTGTGTAAACGCAGCGCGCTTGAGTGAAAGATTTGTACACGAAATAAAAATAATTTCGCGTGCTGTTTACTAAAAGGTTGTTGGATATGAAATTATATTACAGGGGTATCCGGGGGCTCGTGGGCCTGCTGGTGCAAAAGGAGCTGATGGACTTCCGGTTGGTGCTTTTTTTTCTTTTTTTTTTTCCTTTGGGCTAGAAATTGGGCAAATTTTTTTGTTGCCAACATTTTTTTAAAAAAAATGCTTTTTTTAAACAAAGTACTTAGGCAGCAGTAGACTTAAGGTTAGACAACTCACTATTGTTCTTGTCATTTTCAGGGTACACCTGGAGAAAATGGTAATGCAGGTACAAACGGCATTGATGGAGAAAAAGTAAGAAAAAGTCCTTACTTAACCCTTTCCCTCCCAAAAGTGAGAAATTTCGGAATTTAATTTTTGCAAAGGGCTGAAAACAAATAGTATTATTGACTTGAAAGTGCGGCCAAAGAGGTTTCATTTGAATGGTCAAACCATAGGATTTGGTCCACAGACTCAAAAGTTAGAACCACATACTAAATAAATAGTACCATGTGAAAGTACTGCTGAAGACGTTTCATTTGAATGGTAACACCATAGGATTTCATCCAGAATCAAAAGTTAGAACTACATACTAAATAAATAGTACCATTAGAAAGTACTGCTGAAGAGGTTTCATTTGAATGGTAACACCATAGGATTTGGTCTACACACTCAAAAGTTGGAACTACATAATAAATAGTACCATGTGAAGGTACTGCTGAAGAGCTTTCATTTGAATGGTCGTACCATAGGATTTGGTCTACAGACTCAAAAGTTAGAACTACACACTAAATAAATAGTACTATGTGAAAGTACTGCTGAAGAGGTTTCATTTGAATCGTAACACCATAGAATTTCATCCACAGACTCAAAAGGTAGAACTACATACTAAATAAATAGTATCTTGTGAAAGTACTGCTGAAGAGGTTTCATATAAATGGTCACACCAGAGGATTTCATCCACAGACTCAAAAGTTAGAACTACATACTAAATAAATAGTACCATGTGAAAGTACTGCTGAAGAGGTTTCGTTTGAATGGTAACACCATAGGATTTGGTCCACAGACTCAAAAGAAGACAAAAAGAAGACAACTCGAAGGGCGACACCTGCTATTTAGCGAATATTTGCGGAGCTGAACAATTCTAAACGTGCACTATCAAAGATGAACTTAACATCTATGGATCGATGTACAATGGAGGACAAAAATCCTTGGAACGGTTATGAAAAACCTTCCTTCCACATCCTTAACTTATCAAATGTTCAGATGTAGCATAATATGCACTTCTCTAACCACTTGGATACCGCGACTGACCCTCCCCTCCCCCCTCCAAACAATGTTGGGATGAAGAAACATTTTTAGGAAAGGGTAAAGTGTACAGGGGTGCACAAGCTACAACACTGCTTGGGGGAGGGGGGGAAAGGGGGAAAAATTAAGGCAGATCGTGTTAATTGTCCTAAGAATTTGTCCTCCATTGTAGGTAAGCATGTTTTAGCCATGTTTTTAAACTGGGAATTATTTTGAATGAATAATAAAACAATTATTGAATTCGGCTTTCGTATCATATGAAGAATTATGGAGATCTCCCTCCTCCATCTCCATAATTCTTCATAAAATACTCAGCCTCATTCATTAATTGTTAAGTAACAAATGCTCGGGGGAAAAATCTATCTTTTTCTTAGAGTGGTTTTCGTTTGAGTGTCGTAAAACCAAAACCAAAGTAATTACTCTGGCCAATCACATAGGACACAGACAATACATTGAACCAATCAAAACTCGAAGTAATTACATGTGGCTGACGCAAAGCGCGGGAAAATGCATGCGAGCGCGTCACAATTGGCTTTGGTTTTACTTCTGATTGGATGAAAAGGTGGCGCGAATCTTTTAAGCCAATCGCATCGTGTAGAAAGTGCAAAACCAATTACTTTTCGACACTCAAATGAAAACCGCTCTATTATGAACTTTGACTCTGTTTTGCATGTGTTACTAGGGCGAAAGAGGAGATAGAGGACCCCCCGGAAACAATGGAAATGCTGGATCTCTCGGGCCAACAGGACCTGCTGGTGAAAAGGGTGCAGCCGGCCAGGCTGGAGAAAATGTGAGTGTCATCGCAATTGACCCTTTCACGGTTTCTTCTTACCTTTAAGGGGCTGTGTCACGGCAGTGCAGTTCATTTTGTTTATTTTGCCAATTACTCGCCTTCAATCGCTATGGAACTTAAAGTAAGCAAAGAAGTTTACATGTAAATGACAAAATCGGAGATCCGAGAGAAACAAATATGTCTCCTGAGCATTATTTTTGAAGTCGCAATCAGCAGGGATCAACTTTAAAAAACTGTTAGGCTGAACGGTTTTCAGAAATCCTAATTTCAATCCGTTTCAGTCTTCTTCAGTTTTGCCCATCCGTGACATCTGTTGTTTCTGTTATGTTATTTTAACCTTCCTTTAAAGTTTTAAGCGGTTATTTTTATGTTTCTCTTAATTTAACGGGCATTTTGTAATTTCCTAATTTGGCTGAATTTCGTGACACAGCTCCTTTAACGTTTGTTAAAGAGCAGTAAGCGAACATCCATCGACACTCCTGGAAAGAGGGCCTTAAAATATGGTACCTTACCGAGTTTAACCCTTTAAGCCCTAAGAGTGATCAGCGTCAAATTTCTCCTTGTAACATCACTTCTTTATAAAACGGAGTGGTCATAAGAATTAAGGACATGATCACACAAGATGAATCCAACTGATACTTCAACAAATTCTCCCCACTACTTCTATTGAAAACGTATCGAGATAATAAATGAGAATGTCAATTTTGATATAAGGGTTTAAAGGGTTAAAGGTGATACGTCCAAAGTGGGAGAAGATATTGCTGCACAAAATCGCCAAATTTTACAGACGTACGTCTGTATGGTCGGGGGCACAAACTTGCGCCCCCTCCCCCCCCCCCCTACAAACCATAGTTTATTTTTCAACAAATCGCTTTCAAACTTGGCAACATTACTACCTCGCGAGCAGAGGCTACAGTCATTTTCGCTGTGTGAGCTGTCGTGCGAAATGTAGCCTCTGCTGACAACCCTTCAATTTTCTATCGTGCCTGCGCGAAATTCATCACGCGATTTGCAAGCAAAACTTATCGTCAGGTCTGTCATCAAATGGCGCTAGTTTCGCGTGTATGAAAAAATTGCCACAACTCTGATCTGCTACGTAAGACTCACACAATGCTCTGAACCGGTTAAGAAGAGGAAGAAACCCGTTTTTTTTTAATTTATTCGTTCAGATTTCTGGACGGATTTGAACGGTTGCCGGCAGAGGCTACTTTTCGCACAACAGCTCACACAGCGAAAATATATCCTCTGCTCACAGGGTGCAACATTACTGATTTTTACCCGTTCGTTCCAGCCGTGTAGATGGATTATCGCTAACCAGCCTCAGTCAAAGGTTGAAAAACCCGTGTAATGATCTGTTGACCCAAATTATAGGCCCTAGTTGTTCCAAAGGCGGATAACTGACGATATCCACCGGACTGATTTATCCGGTGGGTAGTGCTATCCGGCTGCTAAAACAACTGGGGCCAGGAGTCTTTTTCGATTAAGTGCTCTTTTTTGCGAGACTTGATTTTGAATCCGGAGATATGGGCGAGTAGAAAGTGCAGTCAGTGGGGTGGGGTGGGGATGAGGTGGAGGTAGAATATCTTGTGTTTATAGTGCTCCCTGATGAAGTTTGTTTGATATCCTCTTGATAACTTTATGAAAGACCAAATTGACACCGGCTCTTTAATCTCATACTGCTAGCTTTCTTTTAAATCAGTAGATATATGTGTTAAATCGCTTCGCTTGCAGCGGAGTCCAGCGGAAAAGGCTAAATGAGTTTATATCTTTTATTCTCACAGGGTGTCCCTGGAGAAAACGGTGCTGACGGAGAACGAGGTGTTCAAGGTCCAGATGTAAGCTTAAGTAAAAGAACGGTTCCCGTGCTTCAGCGGAGGGTACTTCCTGTACCGTCAACTTCCGCTTATAAGCCCCCCCTCCCCCGTGCTTCAGCGGAGGGTACTTCCTGTACCGTTTACTTCCGCTTATAAGCCCCTCCGCCCCCCCCGCCCCTGTGCTTCAGCGGAAGTTACTTCCTATATCGTCAACTTCCGCTTATAAACCCCACCCTCTCCCCCCCCACACAAACACACGCAATTATAGGCCCATCTACCTGCAAACAAAAAAATACATTCGATTATGAGCCTCCCCCGGTTTTGATCCCCCTTCTAGCTTGTATTAAACTGACTTCGATAAATCATTCGTTTCCAAGCGTAATTAAAAACCAGTCAAATGCAAAACGCTTTTTGATCAGCACTACTATGGTTTCGTTGTCTCGAAGCGCTTTTTCTGTTCCCGTTATAAGCTTCCGCGGATATAAGCCTCTTTCAATTTTTGGGAAATATTCACGTAACCCAGGCGTAGTTAGTCGATAGAAATCGATATCGGAAATCGATTGATATCGAAAATCGGTAGATCAGAGTCAGAGATCAGAGAAAAATAATTTACCGATTATTATCGATTAACAAAATCGATCTCTATAGATTGATATCGGAAATTGATATTCGTCAGTGATTGATATCGATTACTATGGATTGTTATCGATTATCGGTTTATCGATTAATTACGCCTGGTGCAACGGATGAAGAGTAACAGTCGCTCAGTTATAATCCCAAACGCCTCTGTTAAGAACTCAGTACTTGAATTTTTTATCCTGGACTTAAATAAGTGGTAAGCGACAAAACACATTATCAACAGGATAAGCCCTTTTTTGTGCTTATCCCATGAAATCATGCCGATGTTCTGTAGATATTCTGTAGATGAATTCTGGTGAGTTTTAGTCCAACGTCATCATCGTGAATTAATTTCTGGATGCCAATTGTAATTTTAGTTGTAATTTGATTACCCACGAATTACTGAAGAACTCGTTTAAACGTGTCCGTGCGTTCCAGATCGAATTGGAATTTGGAAGTGTTACTTTTTGAGGAGAGGGGAAAACCGGAGTACCCGGGGAAAAACCTCTCGGAGCAAAGGGGAGAACCAACAACAAACTCAACCCACGTAGGGCAAGGAAACTGGACCGAGTGAACTTTCACAAAGACTTCTGGGACTGTTACTAGGAACCGAGAAAAAATTGGCCAATAGCTGACCGACGCGTCCCTAATAACGATCCCATAAACACTTGCGGGGCACATTTCGTCTCCAGTCCCCTTCCCGTGTTCAAAGTGGCATCTACGCCTGGATTTCAACCCGGCAACAATAATGGGAGGCGAGTGCTCTCTCCCTCTCACCCCTGCCCCATCCTTGTTCTTAGACTCTCCTTTAACAGAACTTACAAATATTTTTGTTAATATATAGGGACCACCTGGTTTGCAAGGAGATAGAGGTGGAAATGGAACCGTTGGACCTAAGGTAAGCCTACTCTAAAACGTTTTCCATTTTTCAGTAAAAATAGCACTGTGCTTTGTGCGCTTGGGGCACAGTGTTGACCTAAATAGCAAAAAATCGCAATAAAACGTAGACAAAGTAAACTTAGACTAACTTGTTTGTTGTTTTTTTTTTTCAGGGTGATTTTGGTTATACTGGTGAACCTGGAAAGCAGGGAGCTCCTGGACCCCCGGTACTGCATATGTATATTAACCATTTAAGTCCCGATATCCACCTACAAATTCTCTAGACTGATCTCTATACATTTCCTTAAGAAATTAGTTGAGAGAATTTGGTAAAAGATCAAAGCATTTTTCCTTGATCAGTTTAATAATTTCCATCAACTTTTCCCTTGGTTTTGTATTGATATAGTCGGGAAAATTGTTGTTTGTCACTCTTGGGAACTCAACTTCTAAGATAGACTTTCTTTTTCTGCTTAGTTATGCCATGTTAAGGGACTTTTAATACCTGTTTGACGCGAAATTCACTGGTGAAAAGTTCCACCGGTGACGTCATGACAATTGACCAATAGGAGAGTGAGTGATGTTTGACGCCACTCCAGACACAGGATTTGTCAATTCCTTTTTCTCGTGACTCGTTTTTTTTTAACTTTTCCCCTTTTCATAAAAAGTAGTAGAGGATTTGTAATGTAGTGTAGGTTTGCACTTCAGACAAAACTGTGCTTAAATTCGTTGACTTTGTTCGGTGATTGTTTGTCATTAATTTCCGTACTTTTCGTCGATAGGGTGAAGTGGGAGATGACGGGAAAAACGGAACAACAGGTTCCGCCGGACCTAAGGTAATATCCCTATTTACTCTAGCAGTAGCCGCTATGTATAATGGTTGTAGCTTCATATAGTAAATAATCATTGGATGAGGTTTCTGTGATACCCGGAATAAGGGTGGCACAAACTTTGCGCGCTGAAAACTTTAGAGGTTAAATGTTCGGCTTAAGTTCATAATTTTGAGAAATTTTCGACAAAATACCTTGTAGAATCCTTCTTTATGTGCTCTTTCATGTGTTTAGGTTTTCTAAAGCGTCTTTTAATGCCCTTACATCTTCATTCATAACATTCTAAAACTTTGTTGTCATCTTGGCCCTGACACGTGCGGAACGTTGCCATGGTAATTTAGTAATTTCACGTGTGAAATTATATATAAACGCTGAAATTTCGCGCCAAAATTACGGAGTAATTTGTCACCCAAGATATCAACAAAATAATCGCATCATTATACGAAACTGCCCACCTACCCCTCCCCTAAGCCAACACTTACTTCTCACTTGGGGCAAAATGTTGGCTTAAGAGAGGGGTAGGTGGGCAGTTTCCCAGAGACGTCTAATGATCCTAATAATCTAGACAGCCTTGTGTGACACAGCCCTTTCATGTTGTCTTCTAATTCGTTTTATTAGGGTGGTACAGGCTCCGCTGGTCCTCCTGGATCACAAGGCTCTCCTGGACCAGAGGTATTTTTCCATCTTAGAAAACATTATATTTATTATTTTATTATATCCATTTTGAAATCCCTGGTGATCCTTCCATGCCGATTGGCTCTCAGCAAAACCAGCTACTAGATCAAAAAAATATTGGTACTGACTGAATTCTACGATTTCAAAATGGCAGTAATAAAGTGGTAATTGAACTTCGTGTCGCGCAATTTTAGTCTGAAATCATACCTGTGATTTCAAATCAAACTCGCGCGTTTAAAATCACGCGCATGATTTCAGACCAAATTGTACTCCAGTCAGTTCAATTACCATTATTAATCTTTACGTCGCTTTGATTTACAAGGGCAAATATGTCAGGATGTTACTCTGTGGTACACTGGTTTGGCAGGCTCGTCAGCACGCGTTAAGGTATCATCTATGGTAAAAAAACATTCATCATTTTTCGAAATTTGGAATCTAAAGAAGATTAGATAGAACTCTTCAGAAACTTTCTGGAAAAAAAGATGCAGCAAAAAAATTTATGTTTGCGGAGACTTGAATGGAGCGAAAAAGATTTTTTGTCACGGGTAAGAAGCTGCAAAAAAAAAATCTATTTTCCCCTTTTTTTCTCGAAATGAAAATCGGGCAACGTTGAGCGAACATTTTGAGCGGTAATCCGTGAACCAATTTGGCTTAATTTTGGACGTTTGGAAATCGAATCTTAACGACAATGATATCCTTAGCTGTAAGCAAATGGATAAAAGCAAACAAGGGGTCATTAGTAAATGCAGTGGCATCATTTAAGGTATGGACATGCTGTTAACAGCTTTTTTTGATAATCAGGGACAACCTGGACTTCAAGGTGACCCCGGAAAACAGGTATTTTACTCATAAAACTTGGATTAGGAATTATTTTCAAATAATGAGAGGATTAATTGTAGCGGGCGAGAGGACAACAGATCAATATAAACGTAGACAACTTCCATAAGTCAATGTATAAGCTCACTGTAAACCCTGATCAGTTTAGGTTTCCGAGAAACTGCCCACCTACCCCTCCCCTAAGTCAACATTAACACTTACTTCTCACTTAGGGCAAAATGTCGGGTTAGGGGAGGAGGAGGTGGACAGTTTCCCAGAAACCTACTACTCCCACTCTCTCCTTTAAATCCACGAGATACTTTTGTGTGAATTATAGCGGAGGTAGAGATAGACCACAACGCCGGGAACCTTTCCGTACTCGTATCGAACAGCAGTGCGTGGTGTTTTTTACCTGCCCTTCGAATTAGGAAATAAAAGAAGAAGACAAGGCCAACAGATCGAGCTAACAATACAACCACCCAATACCGCGACGATTTTGAACTAAGACACTCTTTTAAACACACCCCTGGTAGGTGATCCGGTTGTGGCCTCCTGCTCGCGAAAGCTATTGTCAACCAAAAAGGCTTCGGGCGGCGTTTTCAAAGGAAAATCTTAAGAGAATTATCTCTGATAGTTCTTATATGTTTACAAAGAATTTTTTACCTCATCGCTTTCTTTGTATTACTGGGATATCAGATAGTAAAAAAGAAATAACGTCAGTATCAATTGAAAGCAGCCTAAGGATAAATGATAATGATTTTCACATCTCTTTTCTTTCAGGGAGAACGTGGCCGAACGGTAGGCTTTTTCTTGAGACGATTCGTTGACTTCGTTGAGTGTCTTTTCTCTGTTTGCGGTCCCTCTTACTTTGAAATAGTTTATTCATTTTTTTTTCTTTCTTTCTTGTTTTTTTTCCTTTGTAGGGTAACGATGGAGAAGTTGTAAGTATTGCAAATGTTATTTTTTTTAGCGTCTGAATGCAGTTGTTTTTGGAGTTTCCCTATTAGACTGTTGTTGTTTACCTTTGTTTTGTTGCTGGTGGGCGGGGTTCGATTCCCCAGCGACTGCTGGCTTTCTTTAGGGTCCCCCCTCTATACCGTTGTGTTGTGTTGTTCAGTCTTTTGCCTTTTGTTTTGTCTGAAGGCATTGCACTTTCCCACCAGGAGCTGGCCACTCACCTTAAAAACAAAAAAACAACTATGTCTTTTGAATGTTTCGCGTTCATGGTATAGCAACCTCTAGTAATAAAAAATAATACAGTGACCAGTATCAAGGACTTATAGCATAACATTTATCTTTTTTTTTACTTCCAGGGTCTCCCAGGTCCACCCGGACTGCCAGGAGAACAGGTATGAACTTAATTGCCTTTGCCGTAACACCTAACTTTGTCTCTTCCAGATGAACGTTGCTAAATCCTATCTATTAGTCCAATCGATAAAAGGTAATCGACTTCACTCCCGACCACTTGTACCTACGTGGGTTTTGGCCCGTGCCCATCGAGTCTATCTTTTACCCTTCTCCTGGAGAGAAATGTGTGTTAGACTTAAGAGATTATTACAGACCTTAAGATTTTAGGACGAGGACAACGAGGAGGACGATGATCTATACACCACTTGTACATCTCCCATTATGCACCTTATTTGCCTCCCCAGAATTTTGCATAATCTTTCTTTTTCTTTCTTCTGGGTATTACAGCCGTCCCAAGAGAAATTGAAAATAATGCTTATGCAAAATATTGGGGGGCAAATAAGGTGCATTATGGGAGATGTGAAAGTGGCGTATTCTAAAAAATTGATACCCAGGAAAGCTTAGTTCGTGTTACTTTTTTCCATCAGAAAGGTTTGGACGGTTATTTTTATTTTACTGAAGGAGGTTAAGCCCTCGCCTGATTGAAAAATGGTATACTTCTAACATTCGATAACTCATTTCCGCCCCTACAACTGCTGAAACCCGCAGTAGGTTGACGACGGGTATCGCGTTTCCCTGGCAAAATGACGCAGGATCACGCGTGCGCAAACTCGTAGTCGTCCCAATTTCTTGTTATTGGCCAGGCTACATATCTGGGTACCAAAGTCATTATCACACATTACCGTACCCAAATACAAGTCTGAGATCTCAAGACTCGATGTTTTTATTGTTCTTCTGGAAACTAAAATTCATTGTGAAAGAAAATTGCTGTTAAAACCAGAGACCTTAAATATAGAAATAAGTGGACCTCGTTGTGCATTTCTGATATACGTTGTGACTTCTTGAGTTAATGACTTTTAATATGCGCTGCATTTGTTGTTGTTGTTGTTGTTGTTGTTGTTTTTGCTTTTTTCGCTTTTTTCTTTCTGTTAATTGGCTAACATTTTTTATCATTGTAAAACTATGCTGTATTATATCAACTGTACGCTTTTATCTTTAGTTTAATAAATTCATGATTTTAAAAAAAACCATACCCAAACACAGAGGAAAAGAAAATTTAATCCCAATTGAAACACAACGTATATAAATGAGCTTTGTACCGTTATAACTAACAAATAATAGATAAACATAGGTCTCGTTTCTATTTCATGTGGGGGACATTCTCATGCTTTTTGGTTTTATTTTATTTGCTCTGTAGGGCCCACCAGGACAGAATCTCTATGAAGCGGTAATATACCACATACTCATCCTCCTTGATTCTTTGAATAACTCTTAGCCTTTTAAGCCCCAATATCCACAAGCAAATTCTCCAAACTGATCTCTGTACATTTCTTTAAAGAATAAGTTGAGAGAATTTGAGAAAAGATGAAAGCATTTTCTCTTTGGTGATCATTTAATTAATTCTCATAACCTAATCTCTTGACAATGTATGTCTATCGTTAGGAGAAAATTGCTGTTGGTCACTATTGGGACTTAAAGGGTTAATTAGCTTTGAATAGGATATTTCTGAGTTGCCCCAAGCTTTTTCATCGAAACAAGGCTAAGTGTGAAGCCATTGAAATGAAAAGATTTTTTATCCTCAAGCAAGGAAAATTCATTTTCACAAGAAAGGTTTTGCACTTAGTTTCGTTTTGAAGGTGCGAATTCTTCGATCTCGGGAATGACTTATTCCTCACTTAAGAATCGGGAGTGAAACTGGGCCGAGTTAACTGTCGAAAAGACTTCTGGGACTGTTACTAGGGACATGGAAAAAAATTGGCCAATAGCTGACCAGCAAGTCCCCTGTAACAATCCCAGAAACACATGCGGGACGCATTTCGGCTCCAGTCCCCTTCTCGTTTCTAAAGCGGCGATTAGGATGATCGCACGATTTCGTCCACAGGCTAACAACACTTAAACAGCACTACAAACATTGCCCACAGAGGTATTGCTCAATACTCTTGTTTTAATGTCACACTGAGAACTGCGTCGACAGATTCGAAAGATATAACAACCTTGTACAGCGCAATAAACTTTACAACATGCTTAGTAGCTCTCAAGAGAATATTAACAATTCACCTCCACAGATTTAAAACATATTAGGGCCGTTCATACGGCGAGAGAAATAAGCCGCGGCTTATATAAGACGCGAACAGCCCGTATAAATGGTGCAAAGTGTACGTTCACGGCTTATTCAACTTACGGTTAGCTCAAGCTGCGGCTTACCTTGCTCGGGAATGTGTTCGCATAAATGCACTCAAACGTTGTTCGCGACTTTCTGAAGCCGTGAACGATTGCTGCACATGTTCTGTTTTCAACTATATCCCAGACCTTCACGTCCTAGAGACGGGCGCTGTAGTGACTGGAAAATGACCGTCGAAGTTTCTGCACAAGTTTCGCAACAGCCCGACACTACCGTAATCTTGACCGAAATGTTAAATTGAAACGAAAAGACAGTGTAAAATATGAGGAGTTTCCTTGCCAAAGCCAATCATTTCGCTTTTTTGCCCGCTCGAGCCATTGTTGCAAATTACGCGGGGCACCAAAACAAACTACGTCATCGCTGTGGCCGCGAACTGAGCCGTGAACCATTTATGCGAGCAGTTCTTGTCATATGTAATCCGTACTTGTATAAATGGTTCCTTTTGCGTCTTGTGTAAGGCGCGGCTTTGGTATCAACGGCCCTATTATGGAGCATTGTAAACATAAAAATGTGGCGTACTAATACTTTCATACTTGTAGTAGACTGCAAAACAGTCCGTATTTTTTCTTACTCAAGTACGCGCGTAAGTCAAACAAAAGGTCTGGAACGAGGCTGAAAACAGAGAGCGAGACCGACGAGAGACGCTGACAGTCGGTTGTTATGTTCTCTCGCTTTCTCGCGCTTCGCGCACGTAAGACTCTTCAACCACACTTTGCCGATTTCTTTACTGATTTTGAGAAAAAAACGAGTGTTTTGCAGTCTATATACTTGTGGCTTCTCATCATTGCCGTTTTTGTTTTTTCCTGTAGCTTTCGAATCTCGGCTCCGCCGACAAAGGTCCTGTTCCACCTAACAGACGGCGTAAGGTAAACATGCATCACTCTCCTTTTCTTGCCAAACTTAATCGAGGTTGTCTGATCAAAAGCTTACAATCTCTCTGGTCTGGAACCTTTTTCTAAACGACCGGTCTACCATCAGTGGTCTTTTTCGGATCGACTTGCACCTACTTATTCCTGACTGTAATCAGTTAGCCCTTGTCGGTCCTGCATTTTTACCACTGCGTGTCTCGCGATTGGGTACCGTAAGACCACCCAGATAAGGTCTCGGCCTGGACCTTCGCCGTTTACAACCCAGTCCAAACAAAACTCCTTCCGAGGTTGTAGCAGCCCAGGGTATATACAACGTCAGAAATTTACTGTATGTTACAGGGATTAATCAGTTTTTACATGTAAGTAAGAAAGTCGGGTGTTTAAAATATTTCTTATTTCGTATGGGGTGCTATCCACTAACTTAAGGAATACATTTCAAAATAATGACTTACGTTTTGAACAGCAGTGTCTTAATTTTACAAATTTAAGGTGATAAACGCAGTTTCAGTCAAGGAAACTGTCTTCGCCTGCGAGCAAGCTCTCCGTTTGTGAGAGTCGCGAGAATACACGTTAGAGTATCAAACTACAGGAGACGCATAATTAAGTATTTAAATAAAAAAAAACTAGCATTATGGAATTAGGTTTTTTTTTTTTTTCGAAAAACAAATTGTTGCTGCCTCACATGTAGAACGCTGGTCGCCAATTTTCACTCTCTTTTTTGGCTTCCGGTCCAAAGAGACACCCTTTTACCCCCTGTATGACTCAAGACCCTGGAAACCATACCGGCACATAGAAGTTCAGGCCTTTCGTATCAGGAGTGTTTGTTTAATTTTTCATATTGGTTATGTCATAATATATTGTGATTATAAAATATTTTGATTTTAATTTATTCTTTTTAATTTTTTTTTTTTTAGCGATCATTAGAGGATGAACAACACCACGAGAATCTGGCAGCAACCCATTTTATCGCGGTATTACTTCTACTGTTTCATGATTTCTTGTCAACTCAAAATCACACGTTATAATTTCCCTCAAGAACTGGAAACAGATAGTGTCATTAGGGTCAAATCATAGTATTTTTTTCACAGACATAACGATCACCTTTATCTGTGATTTGATGCCTTCTTGAAGAAGCTTTCACGAAATTTATTAAAATTCAAACGGTAGAAACTGTGACAAAATTGAGTGAAACAAAAAAATTACCGCTCAAAAAGTTAAAGAAAGGTATGAACATGATAAGGTAGCAAATACAAAAGGCACGGATGGACAAACTTGAAGAAGATTTAAACGGATTGCAATTTCGGTTTTGGAAAACTTGTTAGCCTAACAGTTTTTCAAAGTTCATTTTTTATTTTTTATTTTTTATAACGTGTAACACGAAGCTGTCATCTTGTCCTTGCTCAAGTTCCATGATAGCGTAAAACGACGCGTAATTGGGATCATAAACAAAATGAACTAGCCAGCCATGTTATAGCCCCTTTAAGGTGATGTTACACGGGACAATTCGCAACGACTATTTTTAGCGCAACACAACGTTGTAACATTGTTCCGACATTGTTTCAAATGGCTGCAACACTGTTCCAACATTGCAACGCTGTGTTGCGCAAAAAATCGCCGTTGCGAATCGTCCCGTGTAATATCACCTTTGAATGTCCTCAAAGTGGCATGCGATAGAAAGGAAAGGGAAAGAATCGGAGAAGCGCGACCTCCCTTCCTTTCTTCACGCGTCTTTCTCCACTCGTCTTTCTCCTCGTGTCTTTCTCCACGCGAGTAGATTTTTCCGTTCTCAGAGCTGTACAGTGCCTGAAACATACATTAGCACTCTTCCACCTAACGTAATCTTATAAGCTCTGATTGTTGCGTGTTTTGTTTTGTTTTGTTTTTTTTTTTTAGAGTGAGGAAGTTGACTATATGACCAGCCTAGTAAGAAACAAAATCCTCAATTACAGAGCTCAGATCGGCGACGAAGAGCACCCCGCGCGTTCGTGTAGAGATATTCAGCTGGATCACCCCAACTCCCCGAGCGGTTTGTAGCTCTTTTGTTTGTTGGTTGGTTTGGTTGAACTTTCCGTTTGTTCGTTAAATCTCAAAGTGACCTTAAAATCCAACAACGGCGGCGACGCAGGTAAAAACATCGCTGAAAAATAGACCTCGCATCCTTTCAAATTATTTCGCGATTAATCCTAGTCGCCCTGTTACTCAAAAGAAGGTAAATTTGATCGGAGCTGAAGGAACTGGACCGCGTCCGAGTTCAGACGGAGATAATAAAATTTTTCGCCTTGTCGTTCCCGTTCTCAAGTTAACTTAAAATTGGCCAATTCGCGGAGTAGTTGTGCAAAGACGGCAAAGAAAGTTACAAAAAAGAACGATTCACTTGCAGAGTTGTTATTTTGCTGGCTTTTCCGAGGTTTCCGTTGCCTTTGCCGTCGTACTTTCGTAAGGTTCCTAATTTCTTTCTGTAAATGAGACGTAATCAATGTACCCCCCTCTAGCTCCAATTATACGCCCCCGAATTCGATTGATTATGACATTTTGAAGCTTCATTAAAAACCATGATGCATTTTATCAGCACTGTTATAGCTTGTTCCAAAGCGCTCTTTCTGTTACGGTTATAAACCCCTCATATTTAAGCCTCTTCTTTTAAAACCTCTCCTAAAACCCCTTTCAAAAATATATAAGCGGCGTTCAGCGTTCTCCGTATATTAAATTCCGTGGCAATTGCAAGAGAGCTTTTGTTTAGACCAGCCTTACTTCAGGAAAGCATGTTTTCAAGGCTGTTTTCATAACGTGTAGTCTCTCTTTATAATCATAGGTGAGTACACGATCGATCCAAACGAGGGATGCAGCAGCGATGCTGTTAAAGTATACTGCGATTTTGAGAAACAAGCAACCTGTGTCAACCCGATCAAGAGCAAGGTAAAAAATAGTTGCAAGAGTCCAGCTTAGACCGTTCTCTCTTGCCTAGACTGTGCCAGGCTCGCAGTCTGTGCAGACTAGCGAAAACAGCGAGAGAGCAGTGAAATACCGAATGAGCGACGTATAGCGGCAAGGAAGAGCTTGTAAGCATCTTTTTAAATACCTCAATCCGCCTACCTCCAGAAAAACCGTTTCTTGAGTCAAAATGTCAAGTGTCATAACGTCAAAAGGCGCGGTGTAGGAGGGCTTCACATGCTCGACGTGTTTGTTAGACTGAGCGCGCGAAGCCAGATGATTGACGTTAGTGTTAAAAAAACTGTCACAATGATTGCCCAATCATAGGGTATACAGGAAGCTGGTATACCGGAATGAGGTATTGAAAACAATGCTCACAGGCACCACTACTCTCTCTCCCCAGACCCCTTGCGGTTTTCGCGCAACTTTTCGTGATCCGCTTTCCCCGCTATCTTGGAGCCTGGACCCGTTATCCCCGCGAAGTCTGGTTAGGTGTGGCTGATAGAACGCGTGGCAAGTATTCCTCGGTGACGTCACGGCGAGCTCAGAGATCGCCAAGAGACCAGGCTGACAAGACTCCAGCCATTATCAGTGGTTTATATTTAGCGGCTGTTATATTTTTTCGTTGATAGTAATGTTGCATTTTTTCATGTAGGTTGTTGTTGGTGCAAACGAAACTGGACCTGGAAAATGGACAAACGAGGACGAACCGGTAACTCTTACTAGTTTAGTTCTTTTCAGTAGGAAATTCCATCCTCTTTGAGTCTTGAAAATGAGAAAATCTTTCTGGAATTAGCTAGGCCTGACTGCTCTCTAAAATGGTCGTTAACGACAATCATGGACAGAAGTCCTTGGGACAGTAATGCAATATTCAAATTCATTCTGTCATTCTGGGTTCCCTCTTAAAACAGTGCATCCTTTTCGAAATTTTCTTGCAGTTTACTCCCCTCCCACCCCCTACCCTATACAATGTTGAAACTCGGAAAACATAGTTTGGATACACGCGTTCAACATTATTTGTGGGTGAGTGGAGGGGTAGGGCCTGTGTGAATTGGAAAACGCCCAGAAATGCAAATGTCCCAAGACGGTTGTTAATGATTGTAGCTAGAGGATGGGAAGTTGCACCTTGTAGTATGCATGCCAATGAAGTTGTGACGAGTCGCCGTTTAGTTTGACTTGCGTATGGTGCATCAATTCCTTTTTCATAGCTACCGTAATGCGTCCTAATATCTGATGCCCCGTATTTTTCACTTGATTTTCAGATCGAATACAAGCTGAACTCAGTACAACTGAAATTCCTTCGCCTCCTAAGCAGGAGCGCCTTCCAGGAAATGAACTACAGCTGTACTGAATCCAGCAGCGCGCAGACTGGCTGCATGGTTGATCTGAAAGGCGAAAATGAAGTGGCGTTGAACGATTTAGACAAGGTCAACCTTGATGTTACTGAGGTAGGTAGTTCCTGAACTTTAAGAAAGATGCGCGTGTAGATGTGATCCTCGCAGTTATATGTTAAAAAAGCAGCGGAAAAACTTCTGACTTGACGGGACTTAAACACTGTAATTTGATGAATTGCTGTCAACACTTAAATCAGTCTTGAAGTAAGCTCAGTACTCAAGGTAACTAGAGTCAGAGAGCTTGACAATTGGAAGTTCTTGACATACTGGATAACGGAGATGAAATGACCGTGAAAAAAATTCAGTTATACCGCAAGACTTAAAAAAAAAACTTAAATTCCTGCGTGTTCTGGACAAGCAGCTCAGAACACGCAGCTCTTACATATAAAATTGACTTGCTCTGAGTATGAAGTAACTTGCCTGACAGGGAAACGTACTCATCCCATACTAGGAGACTGTTGCCCGTTTCTTTAACACCCCGTTAACTTTTCGGGTTGTTATCAAATGTTCACATCAAAATCTATTGAACAAAAGCTCAGGTCCTAGCTAACAAACCAGTCCGTTTTGTTTTGTTTTTGACAGTTGTGTCATATTATCTGCAAAACTACTGAAAGCTCGATCTTGAATGTAAACAACAACAGCTTTCCGGACCCGTTGATTATCGGGACTTTCGATAAACGGGTCCCTGGGTTGTTTTCGAGGTCAGATTTCGGGATTTAATCCCCGACCAATACACTGGACACTCGTGATTTTTAATGTCACCTTTTTTTGCAGACCTCACAGAATGGAAATAAGAAAATGACCATCGAAGTGTCTACGAAAAGGAAAAACAGCCTTCCGATAGTAGACTGGGCACCGCAAAGTCAAGTGGACTCGCAATTAACAGTTGAATTGGGTCCCGTATGCTTTGTGTATTAGCTGCTGACCGTAGAGACGGCTCTTACATTGTACATTGTCGAATTTGCTTAAACTATTATAGCGCAAAGAAACAAAAGGTCAAGTTGGAACATTTAGATGTTCTTTTATTATAGCGGTTGTCGATTTTTGTTCTTCTTAGGTGATTTTGTTGAAGCAGGTGAGCGATATTCGTATTTACGATCACGATAATAGTCATTAGAAAAGATTTACGGATTCCAAGCAACGACACTTTATGCTGTTATTTTTATTTTGTGTGTTCTATATTATAGCTTAAAATAAATGTTAACGTGAACCCTATACATATTTTGTCGCTTACTTTTAAACAACTTCCCCTCATTTGCCACTCAAGAAACGAGAGGGGAACTGGGTGGAGTTAACTTTCGCTAAGAATTCTGGGACTGTTACCAGTGACGCGCCGGTCAGCTATTGGCCAATTTTTTCCATGTCCCCAGTAAGGGTCCCATAAGTCTTTGCGAGAGTTAATTCGGTCCCGTCCTCTCGTGTCTTAAGTGTAAACGTTCTCATCCCTAGTGGGACTTCAATCGCCGAATTGGCTAGCCCTTTGCAAAACTTGGTCACGTGCTTGGGTACCACTTAGCAACGGCTCGCTGAATGGCAAGCAATCCAAGCGTTTATTCAGATCACAAAGCTTTGAATGCGATCGGGCGAAGCCTTCCTTGTTTAATTAAAACGTCTTTTAGGTCTCCTAATGCAGTCATTTCGGTTGATTTTCAAGAGAATGATTAAACTAGGAATGCTCCGTTTGAGTAACTCGGAGCGTACTCAAAGCTTTGTGATCGGAATGAACCCTCAGATGGCTTGCCATCCTGCGAGCCGTTATTAAGTGGTATCCAAGCACGTGACTAAGTTCAGCAAAGGGCCTGTTGCCTGACATAGCAGTCGGTACTACCTGGCACTAATGCGACATAAAATCACGGCAGTCTTCGGCAACAGAGGTCGTCGAGGTCACCTGAGTCTTGGCCACTGGTTAAACACCTGCATTTGTTTCACACATTGTGCTACCCGACCGCTTACAAGAAGGGTGTCCCGTATGGTGAGGCCCTGAGCCGCTGAGGATACGCCGAATCTGTTCCACAGATGCTCTTTTTGATAGGCGTGCAGAGGAATTGTAGTTGACTCGTTAGCAGTCGGTTATGTTAGGGGGCATGTTCGAAGGGAAAAAGATAGAATACGAGGAAATCCTAAGCTGAATTCCTTAGCAGACACCTCGGTAAAACGGACACTTAGAGTTGATCCCTGATCCCTGCCTTTCTTTCATTTCTTTTTTTGGCTGACATCTCTCTAAGACCGACTCTTTGTGCTGGTCACGCCCAAAGTTGTCCGTCCTAGGCAGTTAACTGTCAACGAATTCCGTTTCTGGTCACTTTTCATACAGCGCTTTCAAGCATTGCGAAGATCCAGTACAGGCTTCATCTTCTTGTAGTTCAAGAATTTGCCGGGACGTCATTCAGACCCGGCCCGGTTGTTCAAACGTTTGATAGCGCTATCCACGAGATGAAAATCTATCCAGTGGGTAACGGAATTGGTTTCCCTAATACCTATCCGCTGGATAGTGATTTATCCGGTGGATAGCACTATCCAGCGTTTGAGCCTTTTGGGGTTTTTGGGATACGGGATTTGAAGGTCGGGATTCGGGATTTTAAGCAAAATGGGGGCGAGATCCGGGACCAGATTGAAAGTATGCACGGGATGCCGAAAACAACCCTTGGGATTACGGGACTGAACAAAAATTTGGGTCGGGATGACGAGATTGAAAAACCTGATTGCAGGGGACCCCCTATGGTGGTTTTCCGTAGACCTAAAAGTCTTAAGGACATGCTGGTGCACTCGGAGCTTAAGGGCCTGTTTACATAGAGGCGGGGGAACCCAAGGTAGGCGAGGTATAGGTTACCCGCTAAGGTGGGGTGACCCGCCTGTCCATATAATCCCACATATGGTCACCCTAGCCTGAATTTCATCCGATTACTTCGAGTCGTTATTACTCCCTCAGTAGTTGAGAGGAGAAAACGACTCGAAGCAATCGGATAAATTTCAGGCTAATGGTCACCCCACCTATCATGTAAACGTAATCAAATTAAAAGGAGAGATTATATGGACGGGCGGGTTACCCCCCTAAGCAGGTTACCTCACCTCCCTGGGGTCCCCCACCTCCGTGTAAACAGGTCCTTTGAGGTCTTTAGACAGCAGGGTTACGTGAGGTGTGGGTATTGAGCTGAGATGTAGGGTAGGTGATTTCCTTGTGTTGCAGGCTCAGATTTTACAGGAATAATTTTGTAATTAACTTTTTAAAAACATATTGTTATTTTGATCATGTGGTGTATGTTGTGTCATGTTTACCGGATGGCTTTTGCACCGGCACGAAAACCATACCGGACAGGGCTACAGTTCACACCTAAGAACGGTGATTTCGGTGCGACTTTTGTAATGGAGCGATGCTACGTCGCAGTCAGGCGCAGTAGAGTCAAAACACTTAAACATACATTTTTGTAATCTATGAATTAAGTTCGGCACGGCAATAGCACAAAGTTTGAGACCGAGCCGTGCCACTGCCGTGTAGCACAGCAGACCCTGTCGAATTTAATTGCTGTGTCGAAATAAATTCAAGTTGCTGAACTGAATGATTTCAAACGTCGCGCCACTGCCGTGCAAAATTCTATCAATTCAACCTCGTTACCAGGGACTGGACGGGTAGGAGAGAACCTTGGGAACGAATTTGCTTTGAATTGAGTTCGGCACGGCAGTAGCACGACGTTTGAAACAGGCCTTAACCGTCCCTGCACGATCACAGATTTTTCTAAACTTCAAGTTTATTTCACGGCATAGTCAACAAAATCAACAGCTACGCAGGCTTCGATGTTGTGTAATAAGTTTCAAGGGGGGACAATTTTGACTCTGTTCTCGAGGGGGAAAATGTCTTTTGGCGAGAGAAACTTCCAGAAACTAGCATTAGCTCCATTACCGAACATGAGAAGCTAAAACATTTCAACACTTCATCATCATCCAGTTATTGAGTTTCAGTTATTGAGCCGCTCTCAAGGCTCATCGATGAGAGACAAAAGCAATTTGATATTGTGCCAAATTGCTTCTTCTTAAAAAAAAAAAAAAGAAAGAAAGAAAGATAATAAGAGTGCATTTTAATGACTGATTGCCGCTTTATTGAAGATCCAAACAAAGTGCGATGAAGATAAGCAGTTGTGGACTCATAAATTGAGTTAGCCTGAGCATCAGGCCTTCCTGAGGGGCGAGGGGAGAGGAGATGTGAGAGGGGGGAGGGGGGGAGGGGGAGGAGGGAAGGTTTCTCTCCTTACGCTCCCCCCCTTTTTCGCCTCTCTCCTTCCCCTTTTGCCCCAGAAACGCCTAATACTCAGGCTAAAATTGAGTAGGTCGATGGCTTTGTAGTTTGTAGACAAAATGGAACCTACTTAAAATGACTCGTTGTTCCCGTGGCTAATCTTTAATTCAGGTTTGTAGTGAAAAAAAGACAAATGAGTGATTTAAGCTCTTGCAAATCTCCCCGAGGGTCTCTACCCAACAATGTTGAGATGCGTTGCTCCTGTAGTCAGCAAACCTTTATTCTTTCAATCTCCTTCAATCACATACCTTCCATAGAAAAAAGTATTCCTTTCTTTTATACAATTGCAAAAACAATGTTTTTTCCTGCTTCTTTTCGAGATACTGTCCGGTACCAGGGAGGGGTGCCGTTTGGATTTGAAGTGACCGGGATCAGTGATGGAATGGGGGCAAAAATATCCCCAGGGCTTCAATCAAAGCCAAATAATATTTCCCCAACCCTCCCCCTCCCCCCCCCCCCCCCAACACACACACACACGCAAAGAGAAACAAACAAACAGACAAAAAGAAAAAAAAAATCACTTTTTTATTGAAAAAACACTCACACAAAAAATACTTGGTTACGTTTCCACCCCCAAAAATCAAGGAATCAGAAAACCTCAAACACCGCCCCCTCCCCCCCCCAAAAAAATCCTTCTATCATCCCCCTCATTTGGAATCCGGACCTCCCCCGGGTTACAAGGAGTATCCTCAGATGATTTGCTTCTTTCATCAAAATTAAGGCGACATCTGTAGTGGTGCTATTTTGGCATATTTCAATGATATATTGTTTCTAACCTTTGCCATTTTTAATTAACTGCCCCCCACGGCACGGCAAAGCAATATAACTGATACTATCTAGAATATTCCCTTCGTAGAATCCATCAGTCGTCGTCGAAACAAGGTTACTGGAGACTGAAAGACGAACGAGTAAAAAATGAACGTCTTTCCCTTGGTGTTGCAGGTGTTGGCATTGGCTTTAGTTACTCCGACTGCAGTTGAATGTAGGCGGGGTGTATTCAGAGGTGCGTATTAAATACTGACTAATTCTCTCGTTATTGTTATAATCATAAGATAAAAAATGGCTGTACCGCTCAAATGAATCAACGAATCCCCTGATCTTCGATGTAAGAAATAACTTTGTTAAAAGCTTTGGAGGTTTTCCGTGGAATGTTCTTTCCGAGGTTGTTCGAATCGGGCCTGTCGGCCGTGTCGAGGACTACAGTCCAGTTTATTTCCCTCGATGCACACAAACCCTGTCTTCGAAACAGTTTTTAAAAGCATTCGTTTACCTCATGCCAGATTATTATCCCTGTAGCCTGCTTAGCAAGCGTTTCCGTGCGGTTTAGGAGCAAAGATTGAGGAACGAGAGTCAAAGACCGAGCAAAAAATTGCGCGAGTAAAAGAGCAGGGAGGGGGTGGGGAAGAATTCAAGAAAGGAAGAAAAAAAGTGTTTTCCGGGTTTCTCAGTCTAAAACCAGAATTTACCTAGCAGTGGGTATGCTTTAGCTTATATACACTGAGTACTTGACACTGAACTCACACTGGCTTGATTGTGTGCTGTGTCCTATGAAAAATCTGAGGTCAAAATATACTTTTCTAAAAGGCACGTATGGTCTCGAACTTTCGAGGAGTCCATTGGGATTATTTTCCGAGGGACGAGTATCAAAAGGGACAATTTCTTCGCAGTAACAGAAAATTTAGAGGGGGAAGTGCTTTGCGCTTGAAGAAAAGAAGGGTCTTTTACCCGAAGGACTTATCTGTGCCTGTTTGCTAGCGGTACACCAGCCGGCAGTTTTGCATTCCAAATTGTTATGGTGTTTGCTGTTTCAAGCTGAAATATACGTAAACACACGAGCCTATTTCTCACACCAAATCCTTTTCTACACGTGATTTTTGTTGTTGAAATACACAAAACTGAAAACAGAAGCCTAACAAGTAAAGAAATTTCTGATGCGCTTTAAGAGACATATGACTTTTGGTGCTAAAATTCACGAACATGACACCGTGCACAGAAAAGTGTTGTTTCTGATTACCTAGTAGAAATTCTTGTCCATTTGCCAGTTGTTGAAATGTAGATAGAGGCGCGCTGGTCTTGCTAACTACTTGTGTTGTCCTAACATTCTTACGGTCTATCACGAAAAACGAACAAAAATGATAAGCGAACTAAAAAAAGTGTCACCGAAAAAACAATACCGATTACTGTTCCGCCTTTGTACAAAATTCTGTGATCCTGCAATGTTTATAACCACCCTTCTGAAAGAGCCTGAGCAATCTGGAAAAAGTCGAATCGCAGAAAAAAAGACTTTTCAAACACGCACTTTCAACAGTTGTTTTAAAAGACAAGTCGACTGACTCAGACTTGTCCCACTTTCCTTTTTGTTCGCATTAACGTTTCTTGATGTCGTCCTTGTAAATTTATTCTTGTGTTTTTCAACTTGCGCTTCTCAATTCACTTTGCATGCCATTTTCCCCTTGGCACTGAACAAAGGTCTAAAAGCTCCAGTCGGAGATTTTACCCGTTTTATTTTTTTATTACACAGCCGCAGGCCAGGAACTTCTTAGTCAAAGAAAAACACTGATCGCACTTCAAAAGTATCAAATATTATCTCAGCACCTTAAGTGGAGACAGATTCACATGACAGAATTCTCAAGTGTAATTCCCTTAAATCACCTTGCTGTTTCGCTAGTCGCCAGGGTTCAAAGTCCGTAGTATTGCAGTTTTTTTAAATGATACCGTTCTTAAAAATTGAACTGAAACAAGTGAAACAAGTGAGATATCAATGCAAAAAAGTCTCGTAAAAATCCTAAATATCCCGCCAGATACGTCGTTATGATGATTGCAAAATTTCAGGTTTGTGTCGACCAGGTTTACGATAGTACTTCAATAACAGCCTAATAATACCTAATAATACCATCAACTGACGTGACACAACTCACTTTGACTCTGAAGATGGTACAAGATGACTAACGCACAGGTTGTCGAAACGTCAGTCACTGTCAACAACAGTTCCGGTTGATCATTCTCAATCTACTTGAGACTCTATCGTGTAATCAAAATACCAGACTCCCTTGTGTAAACATGGGATATTAAGGTGCCTAAACTTTTATAAGTATCTGGTGAGGAGGAGACATACTCTGTATACTTGAGAACAATCTCTTTAATTTAATCTCACAGGCCTTCGAAAAGCCGTTGGAGACTGTCCATACCAGAGACCAGCGGTGAATTGCCAACAGGGTTTGTTCTTATCAGAGCACGAGGAAGAATGTTTTGAAGACGAAGATTGCGAGACTTCTTTGAAGTGCTGCTCGAGAGGCTGTGATATGAAGTGCGTTGCTCCTGTCAATTATTCAGAATGTAAGTTATTTCAATCATGAACAGCTGTGGAACAGAAAGAGTAAAAAATTTCTTGAGTACGGCCCTTTCGCCGGTCCTGCTTGAGAAGACAGCCGACATTTAGCGACGCCCCCACTGGTTCCCCCCCCCCCCCCCCCAAAAAAAAAAAAATGACGCCTGAGAAACGAGTGCAGAAATTCCGTACTGATGACGCGTCATGCACTACCCAGATTTGGGTAATGCTTCTAATTGGTTGAAGCAATCAGCCACTTAAACGCACTACTCAGATCTGATCTCGTTTTCTGAGATCCGTCGAAATCGCTAAAGCTTTTTGGTTTTGCTCCCTTTTCAGTTTGAATCACTCCTTTGTGTGTGAACTCTTCGATCGTCTAATGCTTTATATATCCTTTAAACATCACTTTGGGTCGATTTTGAGGGGAAAGGGGATCGTCAAAACGCATTTCGTCATCCATAGGATTATATCACAAAGCGCCACTTACATGAGTGGACGAGGACCATAACCCTCTCCCTCCCAGAAGAGGCCAAAGTTCTATTTAGACAAAAATGAATTTCATTTTTGTCAAATGGAGAAAACTACGTACAGCACCATGTAAAACTACTGCCAAAGAGCCAATATATGAAATTCATATATTCAACTTTATCTTCCGCTTCCCGGGCATATTACGAGTCTTATTAATAATGACCAGCTCCCAGTTGGCTTGCTACTAGGCTCCATTAGTAAGAGCGCTGCACCAGTATCGCTAAAGGTCTGGGTTGGAATGGCAAAATGCCGGAAAACCTCAATTTTTTCAAGCTTTTTTTTCGCAACTGCATAAGTTGCGCCTTAAATTGACATGACCTTCTTTGCTGAGTTTCTCATGAAAACGTTTGTCATGGTTTTAATTTCAGGGTGCAAAGTACCAGTTGATCTCGGCATCGTGTTTGAGCCCTACAAAACCGTTCTGGGAAACATAACGAGAGTTGTTCGTAAAATGTCAGTCTCAAAGAAGTCCACTCACATTGCGCTGAGGACAATTGAAAGGGAAAGCGAGTTGCTGCTCAAGTTTAATGGAAGACAAACGCCAAAGGAAGTTAAGAGAATCATCGAGAGCATTACACCAAAGCAGCCGAGTGGAAAGATTATTAGACCTCTTATTAGCGCCCTTGAGTTGGCCAAGGACATGTTTAATGAAACCAGTGGAGGAAGACCTGAAGCGATTAAGGTATTGCTGTAAATCTAAAGTCCTTAAACTTTTATTCATGGTAAAATTGCGAAAAAGGGTGTACATGAACGGTAAGGGGGGAAGTTGAAGCCAATAAGAAAAAACCAAGAGAATTTGTAAATAAGAGGAGACTTAATAGATGGTTATCAGGTACAACAACAGAGCTTGAAAACAGCGACCCTACAATTTCAAGGTAGTATCCAATTTTTACCATAGCCATTCTTGACCTTAGTTTCCCTGTGCTAATATGATTTATTGTAAACGAAATTTGGCAATTAGTGCTCGTTCGCCATAAAAAAAAGGAAAACCGTTGTCTTTTATATGTTTCCAGGTGCTACCAACATCAGGCATCATTAACCCATCAGTTGTTATTGTTACTCAGTGATATTGAATTTTTTATCCCTTACTTGAGTCTTACTTGGTTAAAAAGACGCCCAAACGAGGTTTATACACTGTAGAATTTTGCCTCGTTTCTCTATTTTCAAAACTACTGTTAACTGCAATACCAGCTATTTGTCACTCTGTATACTTCAGGGAAAAATAGGTACACGCTAAGGTTGGCGCAGAGATTTCTCGTGGCATCGTTTGTGGTAGCCAACGACCAAAATTAATCATAATTATGCATGTCTGCCCAGACAGACGATCCCAGACGTCGTTACCCCGAAATAGAGGATTTAGTGGAGAATTGAGAGCTAGATTTTTTATGCAGTTTCGATAAAATGATTTGATTCGATACATTTAGTTGCTTTTAGCCTACGAAACCTGCTGATGCCACCACTGATTTCCCCGCGAAATGACGTTTAAGATGAGAAACGAAGGCAGAAATTCTGCCATACTGATAACGTGTCACTACCCACATCTGCGCAGTCGCGATCGAGTAGTGCTTCTGATTGGTTGAAGCTAATTTCCCTTGCGGCACGACCAATCAGAGGCGCTATCCAGATCTGGGTAGTGACACGTCATGGGAATGGAATTTCTGCAGTCGTTACTCAGACGTCATCTTGCGGGGAATCAGTGGTGGTGTTGCAAAATGTCGGCTGTTTTCTCAGCCTAGGTTGCTTTTTTGACCAACAGGTACTCCTGGTCTTCACGGACGGAATTTTGGGAGAAGACGAAGAAGAACATCGCTTGGAAGCCGCATCTCGTGCTTTAAAAGACTCTGGCATCCTAGTGCAGTCCATAAACATCCCAGAGATGGAAGATACGGTTAACTTAATGAACTTGGTTGAAATAGCTTCTAGTGATGTTTATGTGTGGAATGAAGTGGATAACGAGCTTCTGACTCAGCTAAAGAAACTGGAGAGAGAGCCTTGCAACTACTAGTAGACTAGTATCAGTGTTGTTTAAGGCTTATATTCACACTATACCGAATCGCTTTTTGTACCGACACGAAAATTGCGCTGAAATCACCGTAGTCATGTGTGAACTGAAGCCCTATACTATAACTAATCATAACTATAACAAATTATCAAATCTGATTGGTTATCAACTGTCCTGACTTCAGCCTTAATAGGACAGTACGCGTCATGCTTAAGTAATTGGACAGTACGCGCCATCACGCGCGCGCGTATGATTACAGACCGAATTGGACTCCAGTCAGTCCTGTTACCATTACTTCTGGTTTACGTGCGGCTCAAAAGTTATCCGGTTCAGTGTGAACATAACTTAACGGACCGTACACGGGCAAAAACTCAGTTCAAACGTTTGACATAGTCCTTAGAGCGATTTTCGTATGAATTACGTTACGTTACATACTTTGATAATAATTTGTCACGAACATCAAAACAAGCTGAAATATATTTTGTGAATTGTATATTGATGAAGTAATTAGAGGAGTTCATCAGTTCATTGATCAAACCGTTTATAGGCAACTGGGTAATATTTGGAATCGGACTCTTGACTTAATAGTAAAATTTACTGATTCCTAATCATAGAGTATGCAAGACATTAAAAAAGAAAGTGAACTTCGTCTTCTATTACGTTGGATCCACAAAAAGGGCAATGCCTGTTATCCTTTGTCGTTTGATTGTACCTGCCTATTTCTATCATTAGTTTGTGACTGCTTATTCGTAGTTTTACTAATGCCCTTCTCTCAGCTGTTCCTCTTGCTAAGTCTAAGTAACTAGAGGTGGTATGATCGGTTTAAAAAGATCTATAAAATTCAATTTTTTGAGAATGTTGAATCGTGTTCTCTTAACGGACACTCCTCTATAAGACAGACACCTAGACGTTGGTGCCTGCCTTTCTGATTACTCCCTTTATTTGACTACAATTTGATGATAAGATACTCTAAAACTAGAGCTTTTTATATGGCTACACTATAGTACGCGTTTTTATTTTAAGTTACCTGGTAACCAGTTATTGGTTTAAATTGATCGCAGTCTTAGGTCCAAAGAAACTGTGTATCACCAGATTCGTCGTTTGATTCGTTTAGGTTCGTGAACACGAACGCGAGTGCTCTCTTGCGCGCTCTATCTAATGTTGGAAATTACGATTAATAGCTCTATGAAAAGGCCATTCGATTCACGCTTTTATTGTATATTTCTTTGCCATCCCTGCACAACTACGACGTGAAAATGGCCAAATTTTACGTTCACTTGAGAACGTGATAAATAACTCATCAACCTCGTCGGTTCGGTCGACATTACAGGGAAATCTCAGACCAAAGCCGTGCTTTCGCATGTATAACTGTTAATAATTTCGTCATTTTCAAGCGACGACCGGAAATGCGGCTGCGGTTTGCAGGCTAGGTCACCTTATACCCAAATTTCTGTTTCAGCTCTCAGAAAATCTACAGGCTTCAATGTTTAAACAAGATTGGTGTAAAGGAAGGTAGCTACTTAAAAGATAAATCACTGTAAAAATTCTCCTGCGCCAATTCTACCCAATTAATGGTCATTGATGTAGAATCAGGGTAATAGGCTCCTTACAGAATCTGTATTGAGTGTTAAAGTCTGGGGTGCCGGGATCGCCGGTACATCCGTCCTTCCGTCGCTCCCCGACGCTTGGGACGTTTCGCGGGAGAGAAACGTCCTTATCGGCGACTCAGGTAAATTAAGGCATGCGTCCCCAATGATTCAGTAAAAAAGTGATGGGGGGTGGTCTATCTCTGAGCACGTAAGCAGTAGAAAGATGAGAATTTGCTAGATACATACATGTGTGGTTTCTGTCAATTAGGTGATGTTCAATTATGCAAATGTTGTCACTTGACTCTACACGGCCAGTAGCCTGCGTAGCCGGCGGTATTGTGTGGGTGCGAGATTAAAGTTTTGGCGGCGGAGCCGTGTTCCAAAAAAAGGGAGTAGGGACGAGGCGGTTGAAATACCGCCTGCCAGAAAACCCCGGTATTTCTCGCGGCTTCGCCGCTCGTGACGGCTCCGCCGCCAAATCTCACTCTACTACTACACAATACCGCCAACTACGCAGGCTACACGGCCAGAAAACAATAAAAAGTCTTTAAACAAAAATGGCAACACTTTTTGTTGTGAGTTATTAAACCGGACTGGTTTAGGACAATGTCTAATGCAAGGATCTACAAGACTGTGCTTGGCCTTTTTTGAATTTTCTACTGTTTTAGAAAATAAACGGCTTTTTCAACTAGACCCAGTCCCCCAAAGCAATTGTATCCTATCTTAACGCCTTCGATTTTAAACTAAAAAAGGCCAAGCACAGAGGTGATACATTAAACGGCATTAACATTATACAACCGGTAAAATAATTGAAGACACACGAAAAAGTGTTGCCGTTTGAAGAACAAGCTTTTTCAGCCGATGGAGGTCACGTGACCTAATTTGCATAATTTTAAAGCACAAAATTGACACAAACTAAAAATGCGGTTAGCTGGCAAAGTTTTATGTCTCTTCATCTAAAGCTCTTAGATATAGACCACCCCCTCACTTTTGAAGAAAGCAAATTAAGGCAAATTGAGACCCATGCCTTAATTTACCTGAGGAGTAGCGAGGAGAGACGTAGCTTACTTTCTTGGCGGCGGAGCTAGCCTGTACAGAGATTTTTATTTTTCTTTTCGTTCATTTCGAGCGCGGAGCGCGAGAAAGAGAAAATAATATTTTGTTCTTCCCCCACCACTACCCCCTTGCGCTAGCGGTCAATAAATCCCCCCCGTTTTATATCACGCGCGCTCGACGGACCTTGAAGAGAAAATGGACGGCCTGTGAACAGGCTACGGCGGAGCCGCGAGGGAAAATCCGTCGCAACATTTGATTGACGTGTTATCCTCTATCAGCTAATCAGAAACTCCCTTTGACTTGCTCCCAGGCCTGACTTGCTCCCAATCTTCACTCGACTCCGCCGCCAAAAAACTACGGCACTCGCCCGCCAATTCCTCTTGCTACGCTGGAGAGACGACTGTATTCGCGGCTAGATAAAGAATAAAGATTAAAAGTTTCGGCTCTTATTCCTTTTCGGGATACCCCTCTTTGAGAACCTTATTTTGCAAAGATATCTTCAATAACAATTGATTAATGTCAAGCCACAAAAATACAGAATAAGGGTCCTCCGGTTTTGCCCTACATGCCAGTGTACCTCTCACCAAAGAAACAGTTCAAAAGGTAGTAAGCCCATGAAATATGGCGAACGGGTAAGCGCTTGTCCTCTTCTCTCGCAGCCAGCGCCCTTTTTATTTTATTTCTTTTTTCTTTTTTTTTCCCTAAATTTCTATTACGCGTGCTACACTTGCGGTGCACAGGGCGCCACTGTAATCACTTCATGTCCATCCATTTTTACCAGAGACAGGGCACTATTGTGTAAAGATTCCCCTGGTGTCAAGTTCCTCAACAAAGACTCCTCTCTTTCCTGTTTCTGTCACTTGCGGGCGGCCAGCATTTTACTGACAAAGCCATGCTCTTTTCAAGGACCTAAGAATTCGTGTTGACATTGACAAGATCTCGAAAACATGACCGTCTGGAAAGCTACAGTCGTCGTGTTTTCCATAGGACTTATAATCCACGGATTAAAGGCTCGTAAGTACTGTATTCAATGTATGATCGATTAAATCTCACGCGTTTTTCCCCCAGACGTATCCTGACTTGAAGGTTTTTCTGTATGACAGGGCATGAATCGTATTTTTCTATTTCCATGCTTGCTGCATGGCAATCTCCTATTTTTACTTGTTTTGCCGTACCGCGCGCTGAATTTTTATTTATATGGTGTCAGCATCGTGCTCCAGCTGGTGAATTTTCTGCCCTTCGCCATTGCCCTTTGTTTATACAATCACCTCTCTCTTTCTCTGATGTATTTGCTTCTTTAGTAACCAAAGAATACGTGGCTGCTTGTATCAAATGATCTTTGAGTAATTCAATTGAATGTTTAAGTCACGTTCACCAAGGTTTTGCAGGGTTTTGACAACGAGTTTTGTCGACGTTCTTTAGTGTATATCGAGTGTTCATGACCGAATATCAGTCTGTGTTTGTTGTTTTTTACCGCTAATGAAACAAAAGAAATGCTGTAAATATTTAAGCAGTGAAAATTCTAAAAAAATATACAATGTTGCGTCTTGTATACTCCAAAATCTCGGCAAGTTTACAAGTGTGACCTGATGCGACGTGACCTCACGCAACACTAAATCTGCAGCACTTGACTTGTCACGGGCAGTCACACTCAGAAAACAAATACAGTTGAAACTCCATTAAGGGGCCACCCTCAAGGTAGTGGCAAGTGGCCTGTTAATGGAGTTTGGCCGCTCAATGGAAGTTAGTCATAGATAAGCATAATCTTTAGCAGAAACATCACTTTAATGTGAAACAAACGTGCATCTGAAGAAGCATTATTTTACAGATTGTGGAGCAGTATTAAAATACTGCTCCACAATCTGTTGTCACTTTCTATCTCTTACTACATTTTCCTTCATCATATTCTTAAAATGAAGCCACACTAATGCACCAGTCAATGTTTAGCTTTAGGGAGGGGGCCAGGCATACCCAGGGGGATTTGACATTTTACCCTATTTTCATGTCAAATTCTCTGTGATTGCCCAGGGGCCAAATGCTGGTGTCAATTAACCCTTCCCTGGGGGTGAATGTATGTTTTTTTTATAATGTTAATGCCCCTTAAATAATTTTAATTATTATTGCCACACAATAAACTTTTTCTCCCTCAACTACATGGAATCAGTGAATCCAAGGAATCCAGGTGAACCATAGGTGAACATCAAATGAACGCAAAGTTGTAAAGGTAGCCGGCACTATTATAAGCAACCTTGATCCCAGGTTTCTCTGGGTAAGTTTCAATAATTATGGAGGGCGCCCAGGCTCTGAGAAAGTTGGGTTCGCGAAATTGCAACTATCTTACAGCCTGGAACAGGCTATCTCGTGGTGGGCCTTGAGCTAGGTTCCATGCAGGCTCTTATCAAACATCTCCACCCTTGGGATCTTGAGTTTTGTCAAATCTTCTCACAAAACACATTGTAACATTGCCTCTGGAAATCATGCATTGCGTGTGCAACCTGTAGGTTTTGCTTATTTCCCAAGTTAACTTTAGGCTCTTGGCCAATGAGAAAACAGATAATGAGTACAATGTAAACAGTGAGACTTAATTATCTGGCAGCTCTGTATGTCCCTTTTATTTTTCTGCATTTTTTTTGTAGCTACCAGCTACCCCTTCAATTTTTAGCAGGGCTCATATGCTTTTAGTCGATCTTACTTTTTACTTACAGATTACTTTTTTATTTGCTTGCTTAATTTTCCTTAAAGTAAAAACTACTATTATGTATCATTGTAACTGCCACAGTGAATGACCACAACTCTAATTTAAGAGTAGTTTTGAACTTTTTTAAACCTTTTTTTAAATTTAAATTTTTACCTCTTGAAATAATGGTTATTGTGCACGTAAAATGTGTTCTTCCGTTGTCTAATATAAAAAAATAGGGCTGAGAAAAAAAGTAAATTTTGAATCAAACTAGATTGAATACAGTAAAACCCCGCGACTAAGAACCTGGATTTTTCCAAGTTAGCCTAAACAGCTAGGTTCTTATATAAATGGTAGTTAGCACACGTTTAGGCTATGTAGGTTCTTAAATAGGTTCTTAGTTTCCTAAGAAAAAAATATGAAAATAGCTAAGAGTATTTGGTGGTTCAGTTGACATATCTGATATTGTCTAAGTGTGCAGAAGTTTTTCATAGATTTTAGACAATAAGAACCTGTTTTAAATTTTAGGCTAAACAGGTTCTTAAATAGAGGGGGCTTAACTGGCAAATTTTAGCCTAACAGGTTCTTAAAATCCAGGTTCTTAGTCGCGGGGTTTTACTGTACTGGCCTAATCTCAGTGAACACTTATTTATTACAACTGGTTAAAATCTTGGTGCATGCCCTTCTTTTTTAACTTGCAGAGAACACCGTTTGTCCTAATGTCACCAAATATGGGACTGAGTGTCCATTAGACGTGGATAATGAGTGTCTGTCAGATCAAGAGTGTTCTGCTGGACGAAAATGTTGTCCAACGCCATATGATAATGAAGCCTGCCAACTCTTATGTTTGGTACCCGTACCGCAAAGTAAGAGGCATTTATAACAGTTTCTCCATAAAACCTGAATTTCTAGTCACAGTGAACCCTTCCGAAAGCGACCAATTCGCCTGCGAATTTTTTTTAATCTTCCCATATATATACATGATGTGGTCCAGGAGTGAAAAGGCTATGGTGGTCCCTAGTGTGCGTGCAATCTTTCAAATTATGGCGAGCACCGGTAGCCTGCGTGCAAGCTCTCCATTTGGGGGAGTCGCGAGAAGTAACGCGAGAGTCGAACGCGAAAGGAGGCGAGCGTTCTCACGCGGTTCGCTGGGCCTATTAACAAGTTCTCCATTCATGGCGAGCAAATTGACCCGCAGAAGAACGCCCCTCGCACTTGCTCGAGCTTGCTCGCAGACTAGCGTCCACCGCAACCTTTTTACTCCTAGACCTCCTTTCATATATGGGAAGGTTAAAAGAAATTGCCTCTCTAAATTTTAAATCTGCTAAACGGATTTCCCCATAGGGGTAGTGGTCTTTCAAACAAAATTGTGCTGACTTTTGGATGCTATTTCATTGGTATTAAGAAGCCACAAGGAAAAAAAAAAAGAACAGCAACAACTTTCTCTGACTTCTCTGTGAAAGCCCAACGCAGAAAGAGGACACTGTTTTTAACGGGAGAGAGCATCCAGAACGTAAGGACAACTAGGTGATAGTCACGCATACCTTTTCAGTTTTGACCTAACAAACGTTAGTCATGTTGTTTCTTCCCACAGCCAACTGTCCCGTTCCTGTTGATTTTGCCTTCATTTTGGACGGCTCGGGGAGCATATCATCGAGTAACTGGGTCCTCATCAAAGACTTTGTTAAGCGCGTCATTGACGCATTCGAAGTGCATGAAAAGGGAACCCACTTCGCGTTCCTCGAGTACAGCACGGAACCAAAAGTTTACTTAAGATTCAACGATTTTACTGGTGCTCAGCTCAACGGCGTTAATGTCAAGCGAAAGGTGGAAGAAATTTTGCAATCGAAAGGCAAGACTTTTATTGACAAAGCTTTAATATTGGCGAATCAGGAAATTTTTACTGTGGAAAGTGGTATGAGATCCGGCGTTAAAAAGGTAAGTCAGGTCACTAATGTTTGAAAGGATGTAAGGGCTAGCTCGTTAACATTACCTTGGATAAGGCGGATATTGTTAAAGTTCTAGTTTATTATTCTGTCACTGCTATTAATCAGATCGATGTGATCTTTTTTCCAGTTATTATAACTAGCGGCTAGAAGCGATTTGCCAAGGGTGCCTCATGCGTTTTGAACAGATGGTATTTGCAACTTATTTACAGGAAAATGCAAATTTAGTGTTGGCCTGGGGAACTGTGGGGCATGTGCACACTTCTTTAGGCCTTATCATGCGGTTTTGCATGAAACTCCCGGCTCCACCGCGGCGCATTTATTTGCAGCTGTTCCAGGAAAAAACAATGACAATGCCCATCTACAATTACTTTTTCTGCCTTCTTTCTCCTTTATGACTTAGCCTCGCGACCTTATTACTAACATAAATCTCTTAAAACCACTCTAGATGGCATTGGTGTTAACAGACGGGACTCAAACACCAGAACCCAGCCCAGAAGAAGCCGTAGATAACCTCATTGCCGCAGCACAAAATTTACATGACAAGGATATAGACGTACTTGCTCTTGGAATTGGAAGGGGTGTCGACCCATTTCAGTTACTCAACATAGCATCGAATGAGAATAATCTGTACGTCGCTAAGGCCTTCGATGAAATGTTGAACGTGGTCGGACAGCTTACTAAACGGGAATGTCTAGGTGAGTTAAATGATACAAACGTTTAATAAAACCATATACTGACGAGATACATTTTTTGACTCCGAAGATTTAAGTTTCTGGAAACATCAGCCACTGTTAGCAACAGTCCTATTAGGGACTAAACTCTCCGGGGGGTGACTAAAAAAAGTTTTATACCGGGGAGGCTCCGCCCCGAGGTCCAACCCTTTCCTTTTGATATACTATTTTTGACAGAAAAGGCACCCACTTTCACATACCTAGATAAGAACACTGCACCCCTTTTAACTCTTGTGTAAATGCACCGTCTTTGAAATATGAAAAAATGCTATACCAGTATGTCTTGTAGCAAGGGCGGATCTAGGGGGAGGGTGCAGGGAGTGCGCACCCCTCCCCCTGAAATGACCTTCGGTTTTCTAATACAACTAGTATTCTGCCAAAAAAAAATATATGTAGTTTATTGGTGTTGAAGTAGAGCAAGAGACGAGTGCACGCCCTCCTAAAAAAATCCTGGATCCGCCCCTGTGTAGACTTTCTCCCAGCTATAAAATGTGTCTGTTAGCCCCGTTAGGTCCTTTTACAGACCGAAATGATTGATTTCCCTACTCTTTCATATGGTTCAAATGGTAAAATCCCTACACTTTGCATATCTGAACCCTGAAAATGGTACCCCTTTCGGGCGGAGCCTCCCCTTATAAGCCATTATAGGGCTTACCTCCACAGAGTACACTCACTCTGTCGGACATATTGCACATACTTATGACATGACTCCTGGGTTTATAGTGTTTGCTTCACAAACAATAATGGAAAAACGAAAACTGTGAAACCAGTGAATCAAATGTATTTTTCTTTCAGCTTGTTCCGATCCTGTTGATGTTGTTTTCGGAATACCAACGTCCCAGAACATCTCAGTCGAACGTTTTCAAAGCATGAAGGAATTTATAAGCCAGACTATCGATTCATTGGATGTTGGTCCCATGAAAGTGCACGTTGGTCTAGTAACATACGGTGAGACTGCATCAACGATCTTAAAGATGGACCAACTTAATACCAAGGACGCCGTGCAGACTTTGACAAACGGTATCACCCAGCAAGGAAATGAAGTCAACGAAGTCTCTGCCATAGATGAAGCCTTCCACGTTACTTTCACAATATTTGGGGGTGTAAGACAGCCAGCTCCCAAATCATTTATCCTTCTTGTACCCGAAGGCTCCGTGAACAATCGACAAGAAATTCTTGCCGCTGCCAAAAGACTTAAGAGCTTGGGAGTGAAGCTTGTAACTGTGGGAGTTGGTGGAGGGGTAGATTCCGACCTTTACAAGCTTGCATCATCTCAGCCGTCTTCCAAGTTCTTTTACAGAATTCCAGATCGTGGTGATCTTAGAGCCCAGAGTAGAGATGTTGCCAGCGTTGTTTGCAAAGGTAATCTTTGCGGAGTAAGTGAAAACCCGCGAGTAATTAAGAACCTGCACATGAAGTATGTCAGTAATGTTATCACGTTTTCATTTTGCGTAATATTACAAAGTATTTGGGGAACTTCAATACAGTAACAGTTTTCTGAAGAATCTCCAGGAGAATTTGTTTAATCTAATTAAGGTGTAAATTGAGATTTCCTCGGCGACGTGTGAGATTGAGGTTGTCCGTCCAGCTCATTCCCAGCTTTCTCATCACGAGTTTTCTCATCAAGTTGTTTATTTTGTCTTCTAGGTAAAGCTGGAAAGTGTCCTCTCCTTCCTCCACGTCCTCCTCTCAGCTGTTCCGAACTTATAGAACACGAATGTGACGTTGATGCTGATTGCAAGAAAGGTCAGACTCCAATGTGTTGTCAAGATGGCTGTGGTGAACGGATATGTGCCGCTCAAGTAACAAGTAAGTCACGTTTTTTTTACTGTTAATTTCGTTTGATTAACTTACTCAATTTTGTTACTTTTGCCGATGGAGCGATTCGGTTGCGCACGACTGCTCTTCTTTCCAGTGTTATGTATTCCTTTTTTATTATATACAGACTGAGAAATACTCACCAAAGAGCTCTGTCGTAAATTTTCATACGCAAATGTGTTCTAGCCAATCAGAGGAGCGAACGATGGTTTTCACACCTCAAAAAAAATGATACGTCCAATAAGAATAGCGAAGGATGTGTTTTTCACTTGTCAGAAAAATGATACGTCCAATCAGAAGGGTTGTCATTAGATCCCATCGACCGTAGCCGCTTCGGACACCTCATGAAATTCACACAACGTGGTTTTCCCCTTTACTAATTAGGGTTAAGCACTGGCTTTTACAGGGTTAAGGTTAAGTTCCGATTAAGCACTTCCTCTACTGATGACGGTTAAGCACTGTTTCGAAACTGGTTAGGTTCTTTTTTGGGGGGTTGATGCTAGTATTTAATGTTACGTCCATCCAGCAAATGCTCAGTGGTCTTGTGGTTAGCGTAGTATACTGGACCACCTGGGTCGTGGGTTCGAGTAAAGTTCGAGTCGTACTGTCTTATATATCAATTTTTTTTCTTTCAAATTGAAGAGACTTGCACTTTCATGAACATTTCCAGCTTGAAATATCATCTAAGTGTGATATAAAAGCAGAAAACAGTTCTACCTTGTGTAAATTTCATAAGGGGAGAAAGGGGTTACGGCCGATGGGATCTAATGCTGACCAATAAGAAACCACAGAGGTGTGTGAGTTTCGCGCCAAAATTCCCGTCTTTTCTAGGCGCTTGCCGCTTGCAGCGCCCCTTCGCAGACATTCAACGAGAAAAGTTTTTCTCGAAGGGTTTCTCTCCTATAAAAAGTAAAAAACATCTCGGAAATTGGAGTGGAATAGTTTCGTTTGTTTCACTGTCGATGAAGTAAACTGTAGAGAGCCGGCGAAACGACGGCGGAAGGGGAAAAACAGAATGAGACGTAAGCTTGAGTTGTGCTTTTTATCGGGGCTTCTTTGTCTTCTATACCGGCGAGTTAACATAAATTCATTCATTTTTAATTGTGCATTTAGAACAAACAGTTAATATTACTTGCAGTTCTTGGATTACCTCATATCCTTACCCTCATTATGTTTTAAACAAACGTTTTTACTAATAAGCTGATATTTCGATGTCGTTGTCATTTCGCGGTGTGTAGCGGCAAATTTTAGCATTTTGGAAAGATCTGAAATAAAAAGGCCGCCAAAATGATGACTGTCTCAGTATGTATGTAAACGCAATACCACATGAAAAGTGCTTCGTACGGTTGTTACGCCCGCACTTTCCGTGAAGTATTCTCTATATCTGTGAAAGGTGCTGGTTCACCTTTTACGTAGTGCTAAAAAAGTATTTTCACATGTAGTTTTTAGCCAGTTTTTCAAACGGGAGTGAATTTTAGTTTTAAATTTACCTTATTTACAGGTGTACTAGCTCGTATGGTTCTTATGTTCCCTGCTAGTCCTTCCCTTCTGCTATCTTCGTGTCTGATCATAATGACTTGTATCCAGTGTAGGCTCATCCCCCCCCCCTTTTTTTTTTTTCGTTTAGCGTCGAATGCGTTTCCTGATATTAGGGAGTTTAAGATACGGCGACTACGGACTACGGCTACGGATGAACATGCTACTGCGCATGATCAAAACCACGTGACTGTTCAATTTTCCCGCGTAGTCCTGCGGCTACGGTGAGTTGTTGAGCTGTTTCGCGTAGTCGGGACTACGGAGAACATTTTGGGTATTTGCCGTCTCGGTTATTCAAGAATCTCGTCTTTTCGTAAAAAAGTTTTCAATTCACCTGCTTTAAGTGAGAGGGAAGCGAAATATGTAAGTTGTGTCTAATTTCTGCTCAGATTTACGCTTTTAATCCACTGTTGTGACTACATTTTTATCTAGCTAAGCCCATATTTAAATAAGCTTCAGATTGACGGCCGAGGATAAGAGAAATCATGCAGGTAATTTACTTTCTCTTCGCACTTGAAAAGTTTCAATGTTTGTTCGAACTGATTAGTGTGTCTTTCTACTTGTGTGACATTTGTTTATGCGAGTTTTTGTATCGCATTTGCTGAATGAAAATGATGTAAACATCTTCGAGACAATCGAAACTCGGCATTTCAATACTTCAAACTACATCAAATCAGTAGTCGGAGAAATCCACCTTCTAAATCTAATAAATGAGCTATTACTATTTCTGTCTATTTCTTTAATATTTGACATAAGTGGGCGAAAAAAATTAAACCTGTGTAACCAAAACTGGTCAAAACTTTGTTCACCAATTTCACCCGAAGTAATTACGTGTAATTGCTTCCTTCAAGTATGAAAGAATTTGTTCATTGTTCTAAAGATAAGATCACATGCAAAAGTGACTTGCATTTTTGTGAACTGTGATGAAAACAAGAAAATCTTTGCGTGTTGTTTCCCACTCCGCCTCTTCTCTCGTAGTCTACTGTCTGTAGTGCAATCTTAACGTTCTATATTTGCACGACTCAACCCAGTGCTACAAACGAAGGACAACGCTCGTCCAGCCGTAGTTCGTAGTCCGTAGTCTCCGTATCTTAAACTCCCTATTGGGTCGGTCGGATTGAAAAAAAAAAAAAAAAAAAAAACGTTCAAAAAAATCACAAGAAGTCTTGGAATAGGAGGCCCTGGTTGCCCAGTACGACGTTAAAGGTTAACACTCACATATTTGGATCAACAAAATACACAATATACCGTGAAAAATGTTCATGTTTTTGTTCCTGTTTTTCTCTACGCTGTTACTATGCTCATTTTTTAGATTAAAAGAGTTATTTCAAGTGAAAAATGGTTTAACTACGTCGTTACTTTTTTTTTTTTGAAAATGCTAAAAATTTGGATCGGTCGGACGACGCTAAACGGAGAAAAAAAAGAGGATGGCCTGAATGGATTAAATAAGTCATGTTTTTATTTCAACAGACCTCTTTATACCAATGGATGTGGCAATTGCAATAGAAAATTCAAGGACTACAACAAGCAGTGCCTTCAATGATGTCAAGACGTTCCTCAAAAGACTTATTCGTAGCATTTCTAGCTCGGAAAACAACATTCATTTCTCGCTACTTGAATACGGGAACAATGCTACAGTTCTGACAGATTTCCGAAAGTACAGAGACGAGCCATACTTGGAAAAGATCATAGACAACATACCAAAACGCAACGACTCTCAGAGAAGGGTAGACATTGCCTTAAACACGACCAAAGAAAAGATCTTTAGCTTAGAAGGAGGAATGAGGCAAGGTTATCCTCGTTTCCTTATATTCATTGCTTCGAACGACTCCACGTCCGCTTTTAGTCTCCACGAGGGAGCAGCAAAACGACTCAGAGACTTGGGTGTGACAATTGTCGCCATAGGAACCAATCGTAATATCCCTCGCTCATTTTTGGAAAAGTTAGCTGGTAATGGTAGTTTTGTTTACAAAGCTAATGAAGCAAATGAACTGAGTGAGGTATTAAGTGATCTCACCAACAAGATGTCTGCAGGTAAGAGGCTCTTTTACTTGCAGTTGAAATACAAATATACCGTTAGCCTGTGAACAAACAGAGAGCTGTTTACTGGTTAATATACCGTAAATTAGGAAAATCCAACTAGTGGTCTATTATCAATGCTGCGTTCTGATTGGTTGAGCTACTACTAGGCTATATGTTATAGCCCACTAGTAGCAAAAACCGCCCACTTTGAAAACCAAAAAAAAAAATGGCTGAATCGAGTTTTGCTAGCTAAAGTTGTTTTGTCTCGATATTTTTGACCATCTAGATGGATTTTACTAAAGCAATTATTCCTCTTACCCTCATGGCCTCTAAGTCAACAGCCCATTCGGGCTCAAGGAATAATTGTTAATAATGCAACAATACCGGGCGTCTATTTAATTTTAGGGGCCCATGCGGTGGCGTTTAATAGACAAGATCATAAGAGGCAGACAAAACTGATACAAAATGCGTTTGGCGAAAATCAAATCCATCCGTCTTTTGACCCTCTTTATCATTGCTAAGCACTTTGTGCAAGACGAAAATTGCTGGCATACTGAGCATAGTGATCAAGAATATCAAAGAGCGCTGGTTACTTTGAACCATTCTGTATTTTAACTATTCTTATATTTTTTAATTTTCTGGGCCCGCAGTAACTGGCTCACGCTGTTGCGGAATCCCTGCCACGTTTTCTTTGTTACTTCGTTTGATTACCTGATTGTATTTATATTATGTGGCGAAGCTAATAAAATAAAGAACGAGATGCAAGGTGCAATCCTCTGTTAATCAATCCATGAACTGCTTTGCCATTTCGTAGTATTTTGGAGTGATTTTTATAATAGAAAGGAGGCGTCGTTTATTACCCTGTTAATTTTGTATTAGACGCCTCTCTCTAGGAAGGGCGTTTATTAGATAATAGGCCGTTATCTATTAGATCATTTACGGTGTGGGTTTTAAGGTGACACGCAGCAAATTTGTGTTTTAACTGTTTGGACACATTTCCTAGATGTTGTTAGACTGAATGCCTGTATGACGATGGCAGCGAAAACGCCAAAAAAAGAGAAAGAAAATAGGTTCAAAGAGCAAAACACGAACTCTCCACATGCCTCACCGTTTTTATTTAATTCTTTGCTGTCAAGGCACGACCACGAAGTCAAAATTTCTAATTTTACGTTTTAAGGAGGGCGTGAAAGCAAGACAACGATTATCGTTTCTGACCAGTTTTTAAACCCGCTGCATACAGTCCTTTAGAATGCATCTTCAGAAATACCCCCCCCCCCCCCCAATATCTGACAAATCAAACGAAATGGAATAGTAGTGATGAAGTGTGAAACAGCGCGAATTCACTTTTAAGGTGGCGTTCTCTTTGCCGTCGCCGCCCTAGTTACTTAAGCTCTCTAAAGGTGATATTACACGTGACGATTTACAACGACGATTTTTAGCATCAATGGTGGAACAATGCTGTAACAATTCGAAACAATGCCGGACAATGTTACAAGCTCTGATGCATTGAAAAACGTCCTTGCGAATCGTCTCGTGTAACATGTTAGGTTCTTTAACTGTGACATTTTCTCCTAGAGAAACCTGGAAAGTGCCCAGCTTTTGACTTCATTGCAACCCCTGACCCGCTCTTGTGTGAGGCTATAAAACCTGACCCTAACAAGACAGTTCTTTGTGGACTCTCTGCTGAATCAAAACACGATTCTGACTGCCCTGGCGAGTCAAAATGCTGCTTGGATCCTCTTACGGGTTGTTTTCAAAAGTGCATATACCCAGTCAATGGTAATGATCTCTTTTCGTTTTCGGTTATGTTAGTTAGACGAAAAAAGAATCTTTTTATTTTTTCTTGTACTTCTTTGCCAGTAACTTCCTTAAATGTATTAAGGAGCAAGGATAAGCACAGTCGGTTAATGTGAGGTCTTCTGCGTGGGAAGTTTCAAGTTCGATTCCCAGTGTGCCCTAGTCATATCCTTGTGTTGACTTCTTTCTTTGTCGTGTAGCTTTAAGTAGCTTTAAATACCCGTATAGACCCGTAAAACAGAGCACTGATGGAGAGAGGGGGTAAATGAGCGCACCGTCGGCCTCAGGTTTGTCAGGTTAATAGTTTCGTGCTAAATACATTGACACTCGTATAAAGTGCATCTTTTTTATATCACTTGGAGATATCGTCAGATCAAGGAAGACAACGTGTTAAAGCAGGACTTATACGATTTGTTCGGAGGAGTTTTAAATGTAAAGTCTAATCTAATCCACATTCTATTAAAGAAGGGTGGTGGTTTAAATTATTTTCTTGGGAGATTGTATTTCTAGTTTTACCTATTTCACAGCCTTCCGTCACTGTCACCTACTGACACATTTCAACCACGTTTCTATTTCAGCTTGCAACAAAACCTTCGACTTGACAATAGTGATAGAGAATTCGGCTGAGATCGGTGAGTCAAATTTTGAGAAGATCAAAGCATTTTCTAAGCAATTTGTGAACGCCTTTGAAGTCACAGATGAAGGCACTCATGTGGCAATCATAAGCTATGGTACCAGACCTCTTGTCCATGTTCTCTTTGACTCGTTCAGCGGGCCTGCACTCACCAAGAGACTGATCACCGACGCAATCGACGAGATTGACTTTCAGAGTGATCGTCGTGTGTCACCAAGTCAAGCGCTTAATGAGGTGCTGAACACAGTTTATGCCGATGGTAATGGCGCCAGGAATGGTACAAATAAGGTGAAGACCCACATTTTTATATTTCATCCACTCTACAAATAATTACAACTTCTAGGCCTAGTTGTTTGAAGGCCGATTAGCGCTAACCCAAGGATTCTTTTTCTTTTTATCAAATGCATTTTCCCGGATAATTTTCTCTATTCTTTTTAGAGCATCCAATCATAAAATTAATTGTAGACAAAAAACAAAACTGAAATTACTTTTTAAGCTTTCATCTCTGAATTCAAATTTCGCACTAACCCTGGCTTATCTTCACCCTGCTTTGATCAACCCGGCCCTGTAGTAGCCTGTGCCACAGACGGAACTAAACTTCTGTTAAAGTCCGTCTGCGAACCAGCGCTGAAATCCTCTTTCTGGGACCCTCAGCTATGTACCATGATTTAAGTACACGCTATAAGAATAGCATGTTCAAAAAGCCATCGTCAATTTGCCAAACATGTTGAAGGGAAATTCGAAGCACATTTTTGGTAATTCGTTGAGTCTGTTTGGGTCCAACAACGAGAATATCGGCGCTGAAATTGAGGCATTCAAAAGCGCCTACTCGACACGATGTATTAGGATGCTTTCAATATAATGAAAGAAAACTATAATACAAAAGAAAAGGTAAATAGATAACTAAGACACGGTATTCTGAAAAAAAAGTAAAACAGAATAAACTCATTCGTCAACTGGTATTGTACTCTGCTGAGGTAATTGACCCAGAAATAGTCTTTTATATGTTATAGTTTCCTGCATGTAGCCTTCTTCCTGAAACATTTCAAAACATTTTTTTCTTGACGTAGAAGCGACTTGTGGAATTATTACTTTTTTTGGCCTTAAATGGGCTGTCACCCTATTTGCAATTGAAAAAGCTAGAACATGTCTCCCGCCTCAGTTGAAATTGGCAAATATAACGGTCGAGGTTTGTTAAGAACTGAAGACTATAGTAATGAAAGTGGAAATGATCTATGCAATTAAATTAACAACCTAAGAGGTTGAAAAAGAACCTGAAAAAAGTTAGGCTTGACCAGAAATAGAACTCTGATCTTTGCGATGACCGTACGCAAAGCTCCGCTGCTTTCCATTAAGCTGATCAAGCCATCTGGTCCCAGTTATTCATCATCAAAAGGTGGATAGTGCTATCCACCGGCTTAATCTCTATCCAGTAGAGAGCGCAGTTGCTTTCCTTAACACTTCTCCACTGGATAGTGATTTTTCCGGTGGATAGCGCTATCCAGCTTTTGAACAACTGGGGCCTGGAGAGCAGGCCATTGTGAGTTCGTAATATACCCGATAATGGTGATCTGTTTATAAAGATATGAAAGTGGAAATGATCCTCGCAGTTAAATAAACAACCTAAGGGGTCGGTTATATTACGAAATTGTTATCAATTGCCATTTGCACACCAGATTTGCCAAGAACCTTTGATAAAATGACTTTTCTCCTCAGACAGTCGTTCTCATAACAGAGGGAAAGTTTTTAGATCCAGTGGCTGCTCAAGAAGCCGCGCTACAAATTAAATCAAGGCCTGCGGATTTATTCATCGTGGCTATTGGTGAAGACCCGGATGTGAGCAGCCTCGTTAAAATGGCTTCGCCGCCCGTTGAGAACAATGTGTTTATGACAACCACGCCCAACGCTTTGCAAGCCCACTTGCGAGCACTCACGGATACAGTGTGTAAAGGAGGTAGGAGGGGGAGCCAATTTCTTCATATTCTGTGAATACCTAATGTCAGTGGTAAGACGCGTTGTTAAATTTAGGAAAATAACGAATCGCGTTTTCGGTGCCTTGCCTTTCTAACTCTGCCACGCGCATCCACTCTTTCGATTCCTTAGCATAAATACTGTAAATGGATTGTTTAAGTCGCAAGTCGCTCTTCTAATGCCTAATGAAAACCTTTTTGTGAACAGACTGGAGAGTTATGCTCTTAGAGTGTTATGATTCTCAGAAAACTTTCATCTGTTTACAGCAAGATTTCACTAAGCTAAATTGAGTTTAGCCATGCAGGCCTGGAACAATTTATTTATTATGCAGAGTCTTTAGTCATTAATTTGATTTTTCATTATTTTCCAGCTGAAAAGATCAAAACGGTAAGTGAAATGTCTGTCTTCTAATGTCATGGTTTACTACATTTGTTTTCGTATTAATTGGAGATGGCATATTGCCTCTCGAGTGATTCCGCAGAAAGGTAAGCCTATTATATTTGGTCTCCAGATTAAACCCTAGTTTAAAGTGGTGCACAAGGGTTAATTAAGGTTACACTTAGGCATTTTAAACGTATCCTACTATGACTGCTGTCGCCTTTATGACCTCACTGTCAGTTACAATTGGTAAAATAAAGCTGATTTTGTGTTGTTATGTGATTTGTTCGATGTGACCGAAACACAGTACACAGGTTAGTTGAAGACAAGGCACGATAACATTTATTTGGAATCTTCTACCAGCATGTACATCAACTTATTCCAAATGATTTAAAATTACAAAACAGCCAGCCGTCACTACTACGACAGGTTATAGAGAGATAATTAACACTTTTTCCTCGAGCCCGAATGGGCTATTGAATCAGAGGCCATGAGGGAAAGAGGAATAATTTTTTATTAAAATCCAACTAGTTGGTCAAAAAAATCGGGACAAAACAACTTTAGCTGACAAAACGCGATTCAGCTGCCATTGTTTTGGTTTTCAAAGCCGGCGCTTTTCGCTACTACTGGGCTATAACATATAGCGTTGTAGTAGCTCAACCAATCAGCATTAATAATAGACCACTAGTTGGATTTTACTAAAGAAACATACTAGACATACAGCACTTACCTTCTGTCTTCCTTCTCTTTTCATCATTTCTTTATACCCTTTCAATTTAACTATCTCCATGTCTTGAAACTCTTGCCTGCTTCCTTCATGTAACGTGCGGAAACGTGTCTTCTCAATTTTAAAAGGGCTCACTTACGCCATAGTTTCGCGTGTGTACAGCTAGAGAATAAGTTGTTGGTTTTTTGTTTTCATTACTAGGTAATTGGTCCAGTTGGCGACCCCGGAATTCCTGGCCCACCGGTAAATCCAATGTACCCTTGTTGTTTAGTAGACCCGTGGTATGTTAAGGACCTCTAATTCCCAAAAGGAAAACAAAAATACTTAATTAAACTGCCAATTTGTTTAGTGTGAACGTACTCACTGAGGACAGCATTTTTGCGCCTTCGATTCCGCGTGGTCATCCGAGGCACGCGAAAGTTCTTGTCGTTTGCAAACCGAGGCAGTACCTACGTTTCACATTTCTAAAGAGACCTTGAGCATTGTTCAGACCGCGGACTTAGATCGAACCCATAATTCCCGCTCTGCAGTCGAGCACATCTACCTACTGGCTCGGGGAAGAACATTGACAACTTGAAAACCTGAGAGAATTTACTAGGAAGTTACTCACATTTTTTCATTCCTTTTAGGGCCCAGTAGGACCCCTCGGACCTAGGGGAGAAAGAGGAGATGCGGGGGAGCCGGTAGGTATCGTAACTGGGAGCTGTTGATGGAAAGTTCGGATGATTAATGAAATGGATTCTGTGCTTTTTGCACTAATGAATTGAAGTACACCCCTAACTGAGTTATTTTGGAAACAATTGAACCTTTTTAACGAAGACAACAACCACTCACAAATTCGTTCTTATTTTAACTTTTTTAACGAAGACAACAACCAGTCACAAATTCGTTCTTATTTTATCTTTTTAGTAATCTCAGTAAATTCAGAATTTATCCAACCTTCTGAACTCGGTACGACATGACACCTTACAGCTCACGATGATGTGAATGATGTTCGTGATCGTCCAACAAGCCACGCCAACTGCTGTTTCCAATCTCGAAATCTTGTCGTTTCAATTTGCAGGGAGAGGCTGGTGAAACCGGACCTCCTGGGCCTCCCGGACCCCCGGGACTGCCGGGACCGCCTGTTAGATCGGAGAGGCGCCCCCGACGTTCTGTTGTAAGTATTTCCTGATTCTGGAGGACTGATCATTTGTAAACGATACCGGGCTCGAACACTGAGTTCATCATTGAACATTTCATATTGTGGATACCAAACCTTTTTTCGCCGTACGTAACTACAAAAAGGAACATGAATTCGATAATGCAATTAAGAAGACCGCATAGCGAAAGCGTTATTCTTTGCATTCTTGTGTTTACTTAATTTTTGTAGCAACGTTATGCAAAATCAACCCGTTTAACAATGTATTTCTTCGTTGACGCGTTTAAACGATCATTTGGCCATACTTAAATTGGATCAGGCTGACCGCTGTTATTCAAATAAGGAAAGCTACACTGTTAGATATCTGTAACTTGATATCATAAGTTAATGTCGCGCCAGATAAAATGTTTAGTCGCTGTCAGAAAGCGATGAGCTCGATGAGCCTTAAATGGGTAATAACTCTTCACTGTAAATTTTTCTACACTTTGCTGCCATTTTCTCGTGAAACGACTAAATTGAAGGTTTATGGTCAACGTGGACAAACGTTTGTTAAATTCTCTTCTTTTTCCCACAGATTCATTCACATATATTTTGGCTGCATTTTTTAAGGTTCAGAGAAAGGGACAGTAATTTGCACAAGAGCAAGAATTTCAGGCACACAAAATCAAGGCGACAGTTTGCACTGCCTTCGTTACCGACGCTCATCAATAGACCTTAAGACTCGACTTAAGATCAATAGACCTTTCGAGTATTCTATAAAAAGAGACGCCCCGAAAGCTTCATTTTTTGCTTGTTGTCACTAGAAAAGTTTTAAAACACGTTTATTGTTATTGCGGGAGGTCAAGCCCTCTTCGATCGCAGAATAGTGAAACTTCTAACATTTTGATACCTTGTTTCCGTCATTACGACAATAGGGAGCTTAAGCAACGACGACGGCGACGGCAACGGCAACGAGAACGGTAAAAAAGCAAAACAACAATTTTGCACGTGCATCACATTTTTTGTACATTTGGTTGGCGTCGGTGCACGCCTACAACGTGAAACTTCCTATTTCACGCATTGTGGAGGATGTAAACACAAGACAACTATTTTCTTTTTCTTTTCCTGAACTTCGATACAGTCCTTTAGGATTCAACTCTAGAAAAACTCGCCAGTATTTGCCGAATTGAACGAGATGGAATAAAGGTAAAAAGTCTGAAGCAGCGCGAATTTTCTTTTTAAGTAACTTTTTTGTAGCCGTCGCCGTCCTTGTTGCTTAAAAGCTCCCTTTCGTAGTACAATGACGACGGCTATTGCGTTTTCCCGCCAAATGACGCTGGTTCACGGGCGCGCACTACTCAGTATTGAGGGCATCTCGTTCTCAGAGCCGTCCTCGTCTCAGTTAGAATCTCAAGGAAATCTAGTATTAGCTCTTAAGAACCGTGTCCATTTTTCCTCTCAGAGAATTTTCAAGAGACCAATGTCTAGTATTCAGGATAGTCTATGGCGCATAACATCCTCTTCTTTTTCTTCTCTCTTAGAAGGGACCCAGTGAAAAAGGTCCTGATCCAGGTTCAGTTAATACTGCGGGCTCAGATGTACAACCTATACAGGTAAAACCTCTGACGTATTACATCTTAAAAAAGTTGATTTTAGTATTGTCTTGGCTTCGAGACGTGAACATTTTATTGTCATCTTCTCTTTCCCTAAAGCCTTTATCTCAACGATGATGTTTCATGTGGCAAATATTTATCCCGCAGTTCAAATATATCAAATTTCATATCCATTCAAAGAGAAAAGACGGCAATTTATTGTTGCTCGAAATATATGTAAGTTGTAACTGTTCATCAGTAGGATGGCTCCGTTAAATCCATACATATTCACTTTCATGTCTTCATCTTTTACAGCTATATTACGACCTTAAAAAGTTCACAAAATTCACTTTCACTCACTTAACCCCATTTAATTTTTTCAGTTTAAATATTGAATTTTTAAAAAACTTAATTTAATGACAGAAAAAATCAAAACGCATCTTTTAGAAAAACTGTTCGGAATTAATTGTTAATTATGCGAAAATACGTTTATTCATTTAACTCCGAATTCACTGTAATGCCCTCTCCGAAATCAAAATCAAGACCACTAGTACAAGTCTGCAGCTAAACTAAAAAAGGCCACTCAGTGGTATTGACGTTCATTACCGAATTTGTCTTCTTTTTTTCTATGTTATTTAGGGTCCTCCTGGAGAACCTGGTCCACCAGGACCACCCGGATTTCGAGTAAGTTTTACGCGGACCTCTTTTCAAGACGTTGTTAACTGCCGTTTTTTTTGCCTTAAGATACTTGCAGCATTTTTCGCAACATTTTCGGGAAAAAAATTTTATCCGTTTTCGATCATACTTTTTTTATATTTTATCAGGGACTTCCTGGTGTTCGTGGAAATAGAGGTCCAGTCGGAGCGAGAGGGGAGATGGTAAGTAGCAAAATATAACCTGCTAATAACTAATAACGAGTGAGGTTCATAACGCACCAACCGGTAGCAACCACTCTGCTTCTCATAGGCACACCGACAATAGATCGACACCACTGCATTGCGAATCATTTCTTGAGAAGAAATTCGATTCCGTTGGTCTTGAATATTATCTGTTAGGTGATTTGAATTTTAACCTGGCCTCTTTACAATATGATTTAAATACTCGTCGCATATGTGAAATTTCTGATTTATGTGGGTTTTACGACGGGGAACAAAAACAGGAGAGGTCTCGTTTTCTCCCTTTCCTCCACCCCCAGAGTCCCCCAGACATCTTGCTGGCAGGCTATCTTTCTTTTTTCGTTAATGTGTGGCCCGCGCACATCGCGCTTGGACCATAAATCAACGGGAAAGAACACGGTCCGTAACTAAAAGTATAGATCTCGAACTCGTTTAGCGCTAAACAGGTATTATATCTTTTGCAGGGCAATATTGGCTATCCAGGCCTCCCCGGATTAGAGGGAAAGCAAGGCATAGAGGTAAGTCTGAAGAAAGAAACTAAGGCATTTTAGAATTATTCAAGTAAGTTATTCGTTGTATGTTATACGTTTTTTTCTCGTTTGACAGTTTGAACAAGTCGCCTTTCTCATTTTCTTTGTCTTGTCATTTAGAAATTCAGAAGAAATCGCGTTTTTTTTTTAAATTTAACGTTTGTCAGTTAAACTTTTTTATCAGTTTTACTTAAATATTGCCTGTTCTCATGGAAACAAACTGCACACTAAAACAAGACAAGAAGGCCGGGTTGAGGGAATCATCCGCCCTTCCATTACCCTGGTTGCAAGAAACTTTTCATGGGCGATTTCTGGTTTTCATGGCTTGTCCTTCGGCCGACCTTGAAACTTCGCGCCGCGGGAAAGAAAAAACCTTTGATACCCAGGGTACTTTTCCATTTTACAGTACGATAAAGCGCGATAAAATTCAGTGCGCTGTAGTAACTAACAACGAAAAATAATGTGAATATCCTGAATATCTAACCAGCAAATTGCTCAAGGAAAGAAAAAAATATCTGTCGCGATAAAAGTTAACAGAGTCTTATTCCCTAGGAATGGCTTTATGTTTTCTGGAGGGCGGAAAACTGATCATCTTTCCGTTGCGTTTCAAATCATATCTTAATCTGATCATTTGATTAATAAAGCCCTGTTTTCTCACAGGGTTGGCCGGGAAAACAAGGCAATCCTGGTAGACCTGGCGATCCTGGTCCTAAGGTGAGTATTTTTTGTGATTGCTGATGTTATAGGCTTAGATTTACTCTAGAGGACATTTTTCCGGATTCGTCAATTTTTTCTGATTAATTAATTTTAGGATATTTGGATTCACAAGCGTTTACTCACATCAGTTCATCCGAGAACCCGGATTCAAAATCTTCGCACACGCGACCAAACTGGGGCGTTTTTATTTCGGATACACGCATCTAAGTTTAAGGGACTGTTTATATGATACCTGAATGACTTTCATTCGAGAATGAATGTCATTCCAGAGTGAAGTTCGTACTGCATTCAGATGATAAAATCGAACGGCACAGGCTAAGGCGCTCGCGTGGTTTTCGCGGCAGATCAGATAATCATGCGCAACTCACCCCAGACTACACGATTTGCGATTTTCAATCCGGAACGAAGTTCGTTTTCAGTTTACTTGACATCAGAGTGAAATTTCGTATCAGAGCGAGAATTTCATTTGGAATGAAAACAGGAATGACTTGTTCAGGAACGAAAGATCGTTTCGGTATCATGTAAACAAACACAGAATATAATATGGAGATGGAATGAACTCGTCCCAGAATGAAAGTCATTCCGGTATAATGTGAATAGCCCCTAAACGGCAAAATCCCCGTTGAAGGTTTACACGAGCAGATTTTGTGCAACAATTTGTCTTTGCAGTGCATACTCAAGAATTCTGTAGGTGACAAAGTTTCAGAAAAACCTGAGAGCCACTGTTTATGTGGCAAATAGTCATACCCCTAGAGTTTTCACGTACATGAAGAGCTCAATTTTGTCACGTAAGATTTCCACCCAAGATTTCCTCGTCTGTGCGGGATTTGAAAATAATGATATCAACGTGAGGTTAATTCTTATTATTCCCGTAACGTAATCAAACTCGTTTTATTGAATTCGTTTAAATCACGATTACTTGGATTTTCAGCCAAGTTTGCTAAGAAATCTTGAGAAAGGCCGATACATGCCGTTTTAGGTGATCTATGGCTAGTTCTGATCATTTTGTTTGCAATATAGGTTTTGCACTAAAAAAGTGAAAAATTATTTCGTTGATTAAAACGATCAGTACGATGGAGGAATGGAGGAGGAACATAAATTCATCAAGAAATTATCGCCCATATAGCTGTGGCTATCGCAGCTTTGTAGCGTGGCGGCGACTGGGCCGTTCAACGGGCAAGCGATCTAAAATCAAGATTCAAAAGAAAATAAACAAACTATACGAAACCACTCAGATATTCACGGACAGTCCACGGCTTCTGCAACAGAAACAAATACACTAGAACCCGATGTAGCGAAACCCTTTACAACATACACCTCAGTATGATGAAATAATTAGGCCAGCTGTAGTATAATTTTGTGAACAAGGACTTTGATACAACGCCATACCTCCGTTATAACATCTATATTTTTCCAGTGTTATGCCTGCTTGTTATATCAAGGCTCAAAGCACGAGTGCCCCGTTTTTATGCGTTATATGTGTGTTTTTGTAGGGACCAATTGGTGACGCGGGACATCAGGGACATCCGGGGCAACCGGGTCATCCTGGTGAGGAAGGTACGACCGGGCCGAGAGGAGAAAGGGGAGAGGAAGGAGTAACGGTGGGTTGAAAATGATGTCTTTACCTTGTTTCCACTTTTAAGTACTTAATTTTAGTGTAAGGAAGAAGAAATTGCCTGCGGTAATTTATTGTGGTCATCTTGCGCCGAAGCTCTCTCGGCGGTTAAATCTAAAATAGTCGATGCGAAAATATTTGATTAGTCATATGACCCTCTGCCCACCCCTACAGGTAAGCTAATGTAAAATGTCTCGTTTAGAATACAAGAATAGGAGAGGGGCGCGTAACGGTCTTTAAAGAAAATTAGGGGCTTTTCCATAATGAAATTTAAAACAAAAAGAGGTTTTGAATTGTAAACTATACATTGAAATTCTGTGGTTCTAATCGTTAGATTTCTCCGTTCTCAAGGGCGCACAGGGATTACAGGGAAACCCAGGAAAGAATGGCAAACTGGTAGGAAGAGTTTAAATTTGTTATACTATTTTGGTACACCTAACCTACTTGGCTTTGTTAAATGTAAATCAGTGCTGTTATACGTTCCTTGTTTCTTGTTTTGTTATCGTTTTTGGAGGATCAGAAGACTTCCCTGAGAATTAACTGGCACCTGTTGCTAGTCTACCTTGCCCTAAGTCTCTCTTTATATTGAAGAAGACGCCATTCGCTTGTTCACTTGAGGATTTGTTCGTGCTTTTTCAGGGTAAATCCGGTCCTGCTGGTCCCCTTGGAAGTTCTGGAACGATTGGTGCCCCTGTAAGTGAACTATTTCCTTCCGCAATCGAATTCACGTTCCCATGTCAAAGTGAAGACACTTCCAACTTCCGACGATAATTTGTTTTTAAAATTTCAGGAATTTTTTTTCTTCAAGCCAATGTCTTTTTTCTTGTCGCTTTTATACTTTTGTCACATTATTAATAGTTTTGGTACGGTATCCTTGTCGTTTTAAAGCGGTCATCGTAAAAGATACGCTCCATCTCTCCCTATGGCGTGTTATATTTGTAGTGAGCACTCGGATTTGTCCCCTTTTGTTTTCCTATAATCTGCTAGCCAGTCTAATTGTCTCATTTCGTGAAAAGCTCAAGTCAAGCTAATACTTTATGTAATCTGATTTGTTTTATTGCTCTAGGGTACACCCGGTGCTAAAGGAGTTGAAGGTTCTGAAGGTAACCAGGTTGGTAAACAGCTTGAAACTTTCAGATTTGATCTTAGCTCTAAGGTGAAATATTTACCAACATTGTTTCGTGGAAGCCATTAATTGCCTGAATTTCCTGTCCTCCGTTAATTTCTGATTAGCTCTTGTGAATTCATGGAGCTGTAGAAAAATTTTATGAATAGAGCTACTTAAGCCCTGCGTCTACTATTTATTTTAGTTAGACTACTTCTTTATAAGGGACGTATAAGCGCTGACATTGCGTGTCAATGTAAAACCTTTGAATTGATACAAAAATGCAAAGTCATATGTTTAAAAATTTAGTGCCATATTAACTGATACGAATTTTGTTCGTAGGGCACTCAAGGTCCTCCCGGAACTCCGGGTCCTCCCGGATTAGGCGGTCAAAAAGGAGAAAACGGAAAACCCGGCCTTGTGGGATACGCTGGTTACCAAGGTGACACTGGGGAAATGGGCCCCATGGGTCCAAAAGGATCAGCGGGCACTGATGGAGAGACCGGAACACCAGGACCGACCGGAGAAAAGGGTTCGCTCGTGAGTAAGATCATGGTTCTCCATTCCTTTCTCCTTTTGCTGTTTTTTGTTTTTTGTTTCTTTTTTTTCATGTATATTGCTACTTGTTAATTTCTTTAGAACTAGTTCCAGGTATGCGACATAAGCGCAAGGTGATGTGCAGTGATGAGCAAGAACTTAATGTACGTCAGTTGCACGACAGATTGTAAATGTGTTGTTTTGATTGGCTTGTGATTGTTTTGATTGGCTTGTGTTGTAAATGTGTTATTTTGATTGGACGGCGGCATTACAACCAAAAACATAAGGATATCCTCAAGAAAAAAGTACTTACTTTTGCTTTCCTTGGAATGGTTCTCTTTATGTCGATTTAATTCTTATGTTTGTGCTTTTACACTTAAGCCAGGTCAAGCGTACCCCCGAAGATTCCATTTATGAATTTATTATTCGAAAGTTGAATCCGTTGGTAGTTGTAGATTTCAGATTCATCACCGTATTCTTGCATGCGTAGTGAGCAGTGAATTCACATGCGAGGTAATTTATGAAATTTGTGCCAGCTCAGTTTTCTCGAATTCGATGTTGATGTCTTTGAAGCAATTTTGTCCATTCAAAAATATTTCAATCTGACTGAATACATTGAAGTAATCGTTAAAAAAAATACCAGCTCATTACGCATGTAGGAATGAATTTGATACTGATTGCGGCAGCGACTTCCTGATCCAACATTCGAATGATAAAATCTTGGGGGAAACGCTTGACCTGGCTTGACTGTAAATGCTTTTACCTGCGTAAGCAAGCCATTTGGCTTTGCTGGTGACACGTTTCCTGGCATCTTTTCATTTTTAAGGGTGACACTGGTCCGGTCGGAGAAATGGGCGCACGTGGAAAAGATGGTAACCTGGTAGGACTTCAACTGATTTTGTTATATTCTTAATAAACCGAAGCAAGGAATCAGTAACTCAATGAAATATGGTCACTGACAGAAGCTATCGTTGTCGTTATAGAAAATTGATTTTTCTCGGTCGTTATTGCCAAGTGGTCAAGGGATTATGTTTTCTGTGGCCGAACTGTAATTTTGAATGAACAGGGGAAAATGAATGTTCATGTTGAAAGTTTTATTTTTTTCGTATCAATTGATTTGATACTTGAAATAAGCACAGTAAAGAGATTCAGAGTAAGGGGGGAGGGGGGGGGGAGGTTGGCAATAAAAGTTCTTTTCGAGTAAACTAACGTGACAATATTACTGTTCCTTAACTTCCATTTTAATTTTCTTCTATCTAGGGTGGTAATGGTGTGATAGGCGCCCGTGGATTTCAAGGTTCCAGGGTATGCTTTGATTTTACTGCTATGAAATGAAATCAGCTATTCAAAGAACATTTTTCTCGCCGCACATTTAGATGGACACTTTAAAGCTTAAAACTTATCGTGTTCAGACATTTTTACAGATCAAGGCTGCTTTCCATTATGCCAAACTTCTCGAAAGGGTGTGATCAGATCATGACAACTGAAATTAGGAAATAATTATTTGCAAATTTCACAGATATGCCTTAGGAAAACGTCGCCAACTTTGTAATTTCAAGTCTGAAGTTATAATTTAACACAAACATTTTGCGCCAAAATTAAATAGTAATTTGTCACCTACGGTGCCATGTTCGAAGCATATTGAGATGCGTGCAGAGGTAATCCTCTTTGACCGGATCATTTCTAGTCCCTTTTCATTAAGACGTAATTCAAATTTCGGTGGAAATGTAAATAGAAATGTAAATATTTCAATAAAAATGAAAATAGAACACTTCGATCCAACAATATCGGTCCATGCATTGCTAGTTCTTCTGTTCTCTGACCTATCGGCCTGGTATAATGGAAAGTACCCCTTGTGTCTGATTCTTTTCTGCTTAACACTTTTCTTTCTTGGATCGACATTCCAGGCCTTTTTTCTCTTGACGCCCGTTCGTGCAAATCTTACTTTAATCAGTTTCTTAATGCGACCGTCACCACAACTCCACTTACGGTCAGAGCGAGACTTATATGACCCTCGACCACCAAACTGCCAGTCCAGAGTTCGGACCAGCAACGAAGAGATCACCAACATTTTAACTGTTAAGTAAACAATTTACCATATTGTGAGTGTATTTTTAATTGTTCTTTTAGGGGAACCCTGGAAATTCCGGGAAGAAAGGAGAATTAGGAGACAACGGAAAACCGGTAAAGAATCAGATTTTTAAGTTTTTCCTTAGAAATCAAAGAATATTCTCTTTTTTTATGTTAACCAGTGACCATTGTTAACTTTTCAGGGCGTAACTGGGATGCCAGGTCGGCCAGGTATTCCTGGACGTAGGGGAAAAAGGGTAAGAATTAGAATTACCGCTTGTGAAGGAAGTTCGATTCCTGTATCGTGCGGTCTGCATCATCATCATCATCATTTATTTGCCTTGTTTCAATGCAGTGCAGGTTTACAGCTACATTAGTTTTGACGAGGAGACCTCAAGAAACCACCAGGCTCACAAGAGTAGTTGATTTATATAATGGAGACTGGGTATATTTAAAACTCGCGTAGATATCCAATCCGTTTTCGGGCGTCAAGGATTACTGAATCTCTGCACTATTTTCAAACTACAGTAGAATTCAAAATCGACGAGCTTTTCTCAGTTATCCGTAGCTATTAAATGAAAGGAAATTCCTACAATGAAAATGCAAAAATATAAAGAAATTTGCGTAAAGGGCAAAAAGAAATGGGCAAAATCCCATCCCCTCTGATGTTTCTCCCATTCTAGTTTATAAAAAAAAAATTGTGATCGACGTTTCCCCTCGTTTTTCTCACTAAATCATGTAAAGAAAAAGATAGAATAAAGTTAATTGTATATCGTGCGCGTCAATGGATGGTTTTTAACTCTTGTTATTAACCTGATTGCAATAAACAGAAGCAAGATGAAAGACATGTGGGAAAGACTTTCAAGTTGTAATTGACTACCTCAATGAAGATTTCACAATAAACCTTGTCCTTTAGAAGCATTTACTCCTATATCATGAAAAACCATGTCACTCAATCTTATTTATTTCAGGGACCGTTCGGCGACACTGGAGCAGCAGGGGATGCAGGCATTGTGGGTCCTCGGGTCAGTAAAAGCACGTGGCGTGTTACCTCTACGCTGCAGTTAGCATGTCATTTCCACTCACGCGTTTGTTTGATTTGAATTCAGCCTTACATGAACCTTTTAATAATGGTTTCTAAGAGGCATTTTACGGAATTGTTTTTTTTGTTCCATTCATTTATCCTTAATGTGCGGGGACACTGCCATGCCCATTAAAAATCTTTCTATTGTTATCTACACAAACTAAAATATATTAGTTTCATCGATAGAATTGACCCGGAAGTTTAAGGGTACGATTCCTTTATAGGCATCTCCAGGGCCGCGAGGATACATGGGACCACCAGGAGAGCGAGGAGCAAAGGTCGGTTTTCTTTTGGAAGGGTGATCGTTTTGAGATCTTTTATATGCATACTTTTTGTTGTTGTTGTTGCGTTTTATGTATATTTTCTTTGTTTAGGGAGAGTCTGGGGTACCAGGACCGCAAGGAAACTCGGGACGGCAAGGTGATAGGGTACGCTCTCTTTGTGACTACGTGCGATATTAGGGTCTTAAGCAACGAGGACGACAATGGCAACGAGAACGGCAAAAAAGTAATAGGTTTAGATTGGCAAAACAACAAACCTGCACGTGCACGACGCTTTTTTGTACATTTCTTTGACGTCGTTACACGACTAATACGTGAAACGTCCTAGTTTCACGTTGTAGGGAGGACGTGAACGCAAGGCAACGATTTCTTTTTGTTTTTCTTAACTTAAATAAAGTCGTTTAGAATCAACTGCAGTAGAATTTCCCAACATAAAGCAAATTGTATAAAAAGGAACAAGAGTAATAAAGTTTGGAGCAGCGCGAACTCGCTTTCCAAGTGACGTTTTCTCTCCCGTTGCCGTCGTGATTGCTTGAGCTCCCTTTTGATTTAAGACAGGAATTGCAAATATACCCAGTGTTCTTATAGGTACACACGTTGAGTTTTGTTCGTTATGCTTTTGGAAATGGAAAAAACACACTATGTTCTCGATTTCTAATTTATTGGTTGGTTACACGACATCAAAATCTCTTCTACTAAAGTAAATTTTTTTTTCTCTAAAGATATATAATACCGCACATACATTATTTCACTTATCTATCAGAAAACCTGTCAATACGCACTATACCGGAATGTTTCAATTATGTCAAGAGATTCTCGCGTTAACTACAACTTGCGTGTCTCACTAATAGAGCTCTTGACAGATTTAATAGCACTAATTGAAAATGCGATAATAATCAAATACTACTGACAACAGTTTCCGACAATGCACTCCTATCCTATTGTTTATTGTTTTTTTTTTTTGTGAGCAAATTGACACTCAGAAAAACTTATACTGCCTTATATAATCTTAGGGAGATGATGGTGATTATGGACCCTATGGAGATACCGGTAAACAGGTATTGTAATTATTTTCATATGATAACGGACGTAGAGAAGTTTGCTAGCCCATATTTGTTGTATTAGAAGTTTACTTTGCTGCCCACAAACTCTATACAATCCCTTTTTTTTACTTAAGTTACCTTAGAGCTCATGTCTCACCTGGGAATCCTAAATACTTGGCTATATTTGGAAGAAAGATTGTCAGTGACGTATTACAATAATTTTTGTACATTTAAAATATTTCTGCCCTAATAGCGAGTTGCGAGTTCTAGATGCTGCGTTCAGACGAATAAAGTAGCCCAACATGGAGACGATTTTTTGTCGTTTTCACCTAACTGTTATATTCTTCTGTTCAGGGTTTACGTGGCATAACAGGGCCAGCTGGCCGACCTGGATCGCCTGGCTTACACGTAAGAGTGATGAAATTAACCAATCCACTGCAGTTTTCTATTGTCTCTGCTCTTATGGGACACACGAATGACGCCTAAATGTTAAAAACTTAAGTAGAAAGTTGTGGACATTTTGACGACAGTACTTATAACCCTGTAAGAGTCTAGATAATGGTAAGGTTTGATTGATTTGTTTCTTACAATAACATTGAAAATTTCCCTTTCCTGCGAAAAAACTGGACGTGTGAGACAGAGAAAGACAGATTGCGCCATAATTACCTCATTTCGTCAGTCTTTACTCTCGCAAACAACTCCATCGACAAATGAGTCGTCGCTTTGTTATTAAAACTACTGGATATGATACCAAAGCGCTCTTAAAGGTGGAAACGTAATTTTTTTGGCAGTTTTATCACCTTTTTGTTTGAACATCTCGTTTGGGTTATTCTGTTTGCGAGACATTTGTCTGCCGTTAATTCCTTTCCTTTTTTTGACAGGGTGAACAAGGGGATTCTGGTACACTTGGTGTGGATGGTCCACCGGTAAATACTGACGTCTTCTAGGAACCGATACGAAATCAATCTTGTCGTTTATTTGTCCACCTTGCAACTACTTGAATCCTTTGGAAGATAGGAAATACTGCCGATGAAGCAACAGTAAAAAATTCACTATATAACTTTTAGATGGACCCCTGCTAATAAAATTCCCTTAAAAGTATTTCTGCGGATGTTCATTCTTTTTTATACAGTCCTTTGGATGTTAGGCCTCTCGTTGTGGGGTGGGTGAAACATTTGCGAGAGAAATATTTTACTCTTCCGCTTTCCCTTTCAGTAATTTTCTTTCTGAAAATAGGGCGCCCCTGGTAACCCAGGAATTTCTGGTCCTATTGGAGTGAAAGGAGAACAGGTATGTATCAACTGCTGACAAACTGGTTTGCCTTTTAACGAACTAATAACGTGCGCGATTTTAAACATTACTACATTCTCTTTCAGGGAAGAGCTGGTGAGCCTGGACAACAGGGAGAGGAAGGACCTGAAGGACCAAAGGTAGGCCGAGCAAGTTACCTGTTTTTCGTTGTACGTGAAATAGCTGTAGTTAATGCACTTCGTTACTTTGTAGGGTGATCTTGGACAGACTGGATCAATAGGAGCACCTGGTCATGCTGGCCAACAGGTAAAAGGAACTTTTCTGTACCAGTCTTTGATTAGGGAGCTCTACACGTCTCATCGCAATGGGCGACGAGTAATGCAAGAGAAAGACAGCACCGCTATTGCTAGTGTGACTTTTTACGCTAAACATCTTCGTCAGTACTATAGCAAGGTTTTGTCTTGTTTTAATGTTGTGCAAACTACAATTTTGGACGGAATAAGCACATTTTTCATTTAACTTGAACTAAAACGGAATTTTTTTGGTATAATGCTCTATTGCCCCTACAGGGATCAGGTGGAGAGCTGGGTGAAGCAGGTGCCATTGGGCCACCTGGCGACTTGGTGAGCGTTGTGATGCTTGTTGGTTTTTGTTTTGAAACACAGTACTAGTATGTAATCATTTAATCAGTTCCAGAAACAATTTTGTGTCATTTTGGTCTTTTTGCTAAGGGAATGCCAGGATCCCATGGTGCAAAAGGACAAGCCGGTAGTCCCGGAGTTAAAGGTTCAATTGGTGATGACGGACTAAATGGTGTTCCGGGAAACAGGGTACATCCATTTTCTCTCTTTAAAATTGCCTGCTACGCTTTTATTGTTAAATACTTTACTGAACGTCCCTTAAAGACGAATCATACTTTGTGAGGCTAGCCTTGAAATTATGCATTGTATCCTCCTACACTTTTTCTGAGTATTTCTTTTTCTAAATATGCTTTAGGGTTCGGTGGGAAAAAGTGGCAACAAAGGTGTGGGTGGAATAAAGGTATGTCGTACTTTATCATGGTTTGGTTTTATTTTGACACCCTAACATCAAAGCTGTTAACCTTTAAGACATAAACAAAACTTTCGCTATCTTTTAAGGGTGCGCCTGGGGTATCTGGTGAACGTGGGGACCAAGGAAAACCTGGAAGAACAGTAAGTCTATGAAGCTCTGATGGCGAAAGGTTTACAGGTAGCACTCAAATGTTGTTGGGTGCTTTGCATCTTGCCAAACAGAATGGAACGCTAGCTTCGGTCTGGAAGAGAATTTTTAGGAAGAAATGGTGGGGAGCTTAAGCAACGACGACGGCGACGGCAAGGAGAACGGCAAAAAAGCAATAGGTGTAGATTGGCAAAACAACAACGTTGCACGTGCATTACGCTTATTTGTACATTTCTTTGCCGTCACTGCACGACTACAAAGTGAAAGTGCCAAAATTCACGTTCTGTCGAGGACGGGAACACAAGCCAACCCTTTTCTTTTTCTTTTCCTGAACTTTGATACAGTCCTTTAGAATTCAACTCAAAAAATTTCCAACGTTTGACAAATCAAACCAGATGGAATAAGCGCGATAAAGTTTGAAGCAGCGCGAATTCACTCTTTAGGTGACGTTTTCGTTTTCGTCTTCGCCGTCGTTGTTGCTTAGGCTCCCTGGTTTCTCTCCCGAGGTGGTCGTCAGTGATCGGTCAGACCAAAACATGCTGTGCCTTTTTCAAAACTTCTAGTTTCCAATTTTTTTTCTCTGGGAACACTGCGTGAAAATGAAAATATTCGGAGATGTTCGAGTTTAGAATACGTGATCATGACTCCCTAGAATCCTGAGGTATTCAAGGCGCACACCTCACGTGAAGTATGCTGAAGTATTCAGCTCGAAAACACCCGAATATCCTTTGTTGAGTGTCATTCGTAGATTTCCCAAAACGCATACTTCAACAAATTTCATCGGCCAGTTATTGATGGTAACAATTTGTCCGTTATGATGAAAAAGATTGAAAACTTGAAAGATTGAAAACCGTTTTTAATATTATTTGATGTGGGTGGTTTCAAGAGTCTTGAAACGGTCCTTTATTTATTTCTGGGGAGAAATCATCTTCCTAGGGTTTTTAAAAGTTTCTTGAGTGTTCATATTAAATTGCAAGAAGTTTAACATGGCACACCGAGATCGGCAAATAATTATGTTAAATATTTGCATTTAAAATTCTTTTAGATGCAGTGACATAAATTGATTTGAAGCTAGTCCATGTTATAATTATATAACATCCATACAAAAAAAATGAAAACAAACGGAACACTCTGTCAACTCCCCGACCTACGTGGTGGCGCAACTCACCAATTTCGCAAAGCTGGAGCGCGAAATGCCCCTGGGTCAGCTGCATGGGAGGACTCGCACCGGCCCCAAAGCCTTGAACGCTGCCGCGCATTTGATGAGAACCTTTTTAATATCTTTGACTGACTTACTAGAAGAGGGTTGAAACTGTCTGTATATATATGACAAATTGGTATTCTCAACCATTGTGGTACTCTGAAAACGGAATTGCGCATGCCCAGATTGCTTTCCTTTACATAATTTTTTTGATAACGCAGCGTCACATGTGATTATCTAAAATTTCGTTACCTGTACTCGCCGCTTTCGAGAGCTCATCAGCGTTGATTCTTTCGTTTTGTTTGGGATTCTTAGATAAGTCAAATTTATTGAAAAATATGTACCGGACTGCCCGGCAGTCGACCTGAAAAAAGTTCTAAGTGTCACAAAGCATGGTTTCGTTTTCTGAGCCCAGCGCAAGGCAAACGCTATACTTGAGATCTATTACACATTTCAGAAGCGCTTGACTTTTCTTAATCGACATATGATAGTTAAGATTAGCTTGTTTTTTCGATTTGTGAAATTTACTGAGAATATATAGGACCGCCGGTCATTCAGCGTTTTGAAAACATCGACTGGTTACCGGCCATATAGCCACAGCGTTCAAAATATGATCGAGTCATTTCATATCCATTCATCCATGTCATTTCCACTATTAGTATTGCATCCGATCAATCGCAAAGGTCAGGATTCGATTCGCGATCAAGCCTTAATTTTTCAGGTACCTTTTACTAGGATTCTCAAGGATCTCTCTAAAGATATTTAAATATCCTAGAAGATCCTCAAGAGATTTTCACCAAGGTATGACAGGATGCGTTTCCGTCATGTTTCCGCGTGGGAAACGAACAATGTTTCCGCCACATTTCTTTTATCACATTTCCCTTCTTTCTTGTTTCCGTTACGTATTTTTTCCTTTTCTTTTGATTGCGAGATCAATATTTCAGAAATTTTGCCTTTGCGAACAATCAAGGTGAATAAAGGTAAATTTACTTTGGAGATAGCGCCATTACTCGGTTCTCTATTACTCGCGCGCGTTACATTACAGACTGTGAGGTGTCCGAGGTTGCCATTACTTTCGATTGTAAGTGATAAAAATCGCAGAGAATACTAACAGCTGCCGATATTTGCAAGATTGATCTCAATGAGTGCTTGCGTAAAAATAGAATGATCCACCCCTTTTTGTAGAGTGAGAAAATAAAAGAGAATGGGGCCTAGAAAAGAGCGGAATGCTTGTCAGCGGACTTTTCTTCTGCTCATGCTCATTGCCGTCGTTCTTTTTGGCGTCCATTTTGAAAGTGATCACAACGGCTTCAAATTGGTTTCAAACTTGCCAGCTTCTTTAGGCTCTAGGAGCGTGGAGTCTGTTTATTTGTGCTTCCCGATAGCACCACAAAACATCTGAGGGTTGTTATGTATATTTAACGACCTATCGAGGTTCAGTAATCGATCGCTCCCTTGTAAGGCGACTCTTTTCTTACACGGTTGAGCAGAATGTGAGACAAAAACCTCGTGATGCGCAAGTTTTATTTGAAAGTTGGAGTGTTTGATTGTGCTAAGGCTATCCAAGACGGAAGATGTTGATGGAGAATACACAGAATACAGATAGTAAGACGAGGTAAGCTGCTCTGGTACTGATCAATAACTAGTACTTAGCAAGTTTAAGGAGCTGTGTCACGAAATTTATCAAAATTTCAGCAGCGGGAACCACCACCACCTCAGTGAAACAAAAAAAACATATCTGCTCAAAACATGAACAGGACGTTTAACTAACAAAGCAAAGAGCAAGAGTGAGTACAAATATAGATTGTTGTTTTTGTTAAAATGAGGAACAGATGGACATGATGGACTTTTAATAAAGAAAATTGAAAAGGATGGTAATTGTTCCTTTTGAAATTTGTTAGCCTAACAGTTTTCCAAATTTCATTTTTGTGGTCTGTAGAGTTTGATGCTTGGGAGACATATTTGTTGACACAAAGCTGTGACTGACAAGTAAGTTTGTGGCAAATACAGACATGTACGTGTAATTGACATTATTAAAAGAATGATCCAGACAATACTAAATATTGTGACACAGCCTCTTTAAGTCTTCATTTCAGTTGCCTGTGCCGCAGACGCTCTAAGCCCTCTGTATAGAGCATTCGTGAATTAGTGCACATTATTGTGTTCGAATCCCGCAGAGTCGCAAGGACATATGTCAGCATTTTTGATTGGCTACTTTCTTATGCAGCTTGTGATTAGTCTGAATTTAATTAAGTGTTGACAGGCCCAACACGACTAATAGCTCATGACAAGAGAGACTGAGCTCGTGATAGTGTGAAACGTGACCTTAGAGTCAGCTTGAACAAGAGAGGTTTTTCTTGCTCTCTTTTTGCATAGTTTATGCAGTGCATGGAGTATCATACACTTTGACTGAGCAAAAATTTTTTTGGTCGCTTCGAGTCTCACATTTAGAGGTTATGAAGCTGGTCTGTTCTATGCATATTGAGTAATTTTGTTTCTGCAGATGTTTTCTGACAGGATATGATCACATGCAGTTTACCATAAAATGATTTTAGTTTACCTGTGTTTTAAGCCTTATGCTTTTTTATTGCAGCTAAATAACCTTAGTTTCTTTGGTTTTCTCCTAAATGCCTGAACCTTACATGTGTGTAATTTTTTTTTTTTTTGGCGGTGAATATCATGACAGGGCTCAAAGTTAACGACTAACTGGTCGCAAATGCGACTGGATTTTTGGTTGTGTGTCTAAAAATTGATGTGTAATCGCACCTGTGCACCATAAAACCCAAAGCACAGTGCGACTGACTTGCTTCCGACTATACTTATGAACTCGAACCAGATAAGACGGTGTATGTTTAATTGGTCTTTTCTCCCAGTGGATTCCACGAAATCGAATATTATTTTTCGTTTCAATGTTTTACTTCATCCCAGACTCTTCTGTTTTGTAATAAACACCTGTGACACATGCAAATATATGCTACGAACAAAACACGTGCTTTTTGTGCAATAGATGATCATGTCCAACGAACAGTTTTAAGGTCAATCAAAACAAAAACAGTGCGGATTAAGAGCCTTTTATTCCAGGTAAGAAAGTTTTTAAGTCATAACCCAGGTACATGTAAGTCATTGCGCATTTAACAAATTCATTAAAGATTAACTTTCATTCTCGTTCAACACACTCGTTGTTGTCAGTTTTGAATTTTTTTTTCTTTAGTCACATGTGTACTGTCAAAAAGAGAAATTAGTATTAAAAATCACGACGGTATTGCTGCGTTTTACCAATCAGAGGACTGAAAGTAACAAACTGTGAAAGTGACAAACTGAAGATGACAAATAAACGTGACACTGTTACGCTTTTTACTTTTTCTTTTGAAATAGATGCTCCCAACATTATAAACTGTGCTCCTAAAATTTTCACCTGTGTGCCTAAAATTTCGGAAGTGTGCCTAAAAATTTACATCTGATAGCACAAGTGCTCCCAAACTCAAATTTAAACTTTGAGCCCTGCGTGATTTCCTGATTTGTTTTGATGCTCGAACTGTCGGCTAGATTGCAGAATACACGGCAGTACATCTGCAGCGATTAGAAGAAGCTGGAAAACCAGTCAGCAAATTTACAAGCAAATTCTGGCCTAGAAGGAATTCTCTCAAAGCATTTTTGTTCTTCAGAAGAAGGCTTTAAAGTTCGAACTGCTCTTTCATTGTTTACAGTAAACGATCCTTGCCAACTCCCTTCTGTGAATTTTGACAAGTCACTGCGCCCAGCCATCATGCACACGTACGAATTAGGCCAATCATGAGGCACATAAGAAACTCGCCATTCAGAAACGCTCACAAATATCCTTGCAACTCTGCTAAATATTGGAACGTGTTTTTGTGCACTAATTCACTAACACACTATGCAAATGGTTTAGATGACTACGTGGGCCAGATTCAACGCAGGCTACATTTTAGTGGACAGCAGAAAGTTCTCTCAAAGCAAGCAGGATCATGGAACTTAATTTCAGTCACAAGTTACAGTGCTGTATGCTTAGTCAATCAAGTCAAGTTCTGCAAAATGTAAATCTTGAAATACATGTACTACTTCCATGCTAAAAATAAAAAAAATTTCCAGTTGCCTAATATTAGTATTTATTATATTATACCACTACATGCGAAATTTCTGCAATTTGATTGGCTTAGAGCTGTGGTATTTCAGCTTAATTTGAAATACCTACATGTGAAAATTACAAACCTTTTGCGGGTAGTGGTATAAACAAATAATAGCATGATTTGTACGTGATATTTGGCATAAATACCACTCGTGATATTTCAAAATAAATTGTCTCAAATTTCACTCGCCTAACGGCTCGTGAAATTACGTATAACAATTTTGAAATATCACTCGTGGTATTTATGCCAAATATCACTACAAATCATGCTATTACCTATACAAATTATGGCTGGTACCTTGAGTGGGCAAGATGAAGCATACCCTGCATTCTAATTGGCTAACCAAGCAGGCAAGATGGGACTAAAATGGGACTCCCTGTAGCTCTGGGCGAGTGCTTTGCTTTTTAATTTTGCTCTAGCCATGAATTTGGATTCCGTTGACTCCTCTATCAGATTAGAAGCAAAATACAATCAAAGATTAATGGAACAGGAATGCTGCAAGCTACTAGGTCTCCAGCCGAGAAGGCAGACTAAAAGTCCTAGTTCTTGTCAGCTGGATACCCTTTTTTTTTGGTTACTAGGAGTGTGAGGCTTGTTATGTTTGTCAAGGTTGTTTTTATTTTTAATGACAGCTCTGTATTATGTACAATGTAGCTTGATACCTCATCAGTAATACTATTATTAGTGTTGCAGTTGTAATTTTAGTGGAGTATGGTTTTGTACAAACAAAAAATCCCACTTTGTTCGCTTTAGGCAGATGTGCATCTTCTTCATAACAACTTGTCATTGAACAGACGATACAAGCTGAGGAAAGGTATGATTGTTTTTTTTTTCCTGTGCTGTGATTATCCAAGAATAGTTGAACTGTCAAAATAATGTAGCTTAAGGTGACTTCCTACAGTTTTCAGAAGATAATCATTCCTAAATCCGTAAGTTTCTGCTATGGTGTTTTTTACTGGCTACAAAAAAAATTGTTAAATTTTCAAAGAGAGTTATACAGATAGTGACTCCTATCCTTGATTATTGTTTTACTAGCAGCCTCATTCAATAACTGTTAATTAGTTTGATGTTTCTAGTGCTCTCTCACCACACAACATGTCTGTGCGACACCATTTGGAAGAGCAGATACACTGTAGCTAATGAAGATAAGGGTTATCCCATTAAGACAGTCAAGTATAAGTCTTATTATGAAAAATAATATGGTACCTGTGTTGACTGGCATGTGGTTAAGAGTACAATAATTTGCAATTGTTACTGGATTTTACTTTGTATAAATTGGTCAAAGAGGGACTTGCCTAGACTGAAGGCCTAGGTGGATAACACCTTTGAAGATTTGTTTTATTATTCATTCTAAATACTTCCAACTTAAAAGATCCTTTATACAGCTGTACCTTGATCAATGACAAGCTCCCATCTTCATAATACTATTGAAATGATGAATATATAAATTTCAGATACTGGAAAAGTGGAATGAAGGATATTAATTGCAGTCAAGATCATCACAGTAGGTCTTTGCATTTATTCCTTTATTCTGTAGTTGCAATATATGAAACTTGTATGTTCATCATTTCATCTTTACCTTTCCTGGGTATATTACAAACCAATTTTAATGACCTGACTCGCAACTTTAACTGCGATGTTCTTCCCTACATTTATAATATTATTCTAAAGATATTCTTCAAATAGCATTTGCCATCCATTGAATGGTATTTTTACTATTGTTGCTATGTTTTTAGAAAGTAGTTAGGTTTTTTCCACTGTGAATGAAATCTTTTCAATTTGTGATTTTCTTCAGCTCAACCAAAAACAGCTGAGCTACCATGCCTTCATTCCCTTGTTCTGAACAGTTACCTGTAAAAGTGACTCATTTTTCATACATCTTCCAAATTTGGTCAACAGTTGTTGGTTGTGAAGGATTAGTGTGGGGATTTTCCAATTTGAAATGGAGAAATATTTTGAATGAATAATAATATTTTATTTGGCATTAACCTTTCATGCAACTCAACGCAATTAACTAGTGCAAAGTTATGCACAATAGTGTTGTTGCCATTCTGTGTTACTTAAGGTTACCGGATACCTTCAGCATGGGCCCCCAGGTTACTCACATACAAGTGTGGTAGGGCTTCCCAGTTAAACTGCAAATACCTTAAACCATACATGTACATATATCAATAATTTAAAGCTTTATTGAACTGGCTGTCTTTATAAACCAACAGTTTTAAAAGAGTTTACTGTCGATTTTCTTCTGTTTTTTTTTTTCTCTTAAGTTGCATGATTGTACAAATATAGATACTGTTTCAGCTAAAAGTCAAAGGGAAATTGTTCAATGGACCTAAAATTTTGAGGAATGTTTCTTTAATTAGTAAGCAACAAACATGTGTTGGGGGAATTTTGTGTTTCTTAAAACTTTGTTGTAGAAAGGAATTTTTGTATAATCATCCAAATTTTTTTAGCCCTATTTACAAATTTTTCTGTAACTTTTCACCACAATCGAAATGGGAAAACCCCGACAAGTTTTAAGCGCTTTGACTTCCAAAAGAATAGAACCAATTAAATTAATGAAAAACAAAAATCACTTTGAATTTTAGCTTTGGAAAGGTGATTTGGGTTCACATTAAAAGAATCATAAAAAATTGACAGCGCAAGTATTTTTAAAAAGATCTTGGTCTAGATAGCAGTTCACTAAGCTTTTTTTTTGAAATAGGGTTTTAGGTGTCTACAGTTTAACTAGAATACACTAGATCACTTGCACGTAAGACGTCCCTGAAGGTACAATGTATCTGGTAACCTTAAGTTCTTTGCAGTTACTCAAAAACCTTAAAAAGCTATGCATACATGTACATGCATTCAGCTGAGTGAAACTATGGATGAAGCTGGTCTGATTTGATATTATAATACTTAAAATGACACTCTTTTCTCTTTTATTTGCAGGTGCCATTGTTAGGTACTACAAAACAAAAAGAAATTTTTACCTACAGTCACTTCCTGAAAACCAACAAAAAACAAAACAAGACAACAAAGTATGTTCAAGAAGGAAAAGGGTATGTTGACTTGAACTTCTTTTATTTTGTAAGCCACTGTATGTGTAAAAAGCATCAACCAATAATAAATCTGTACGGTGCCAAATTACAGTTAACAGCAGTTTTGACTTTGAAATGACCAAGTAGATCATCACCCATAAGCCCCTATTACATGTCTTTTAGACAAAAGAATATTTAACTGCAGGCTTAACTGTAATAGCAGCTGTTTTAGTTGCAGCAAAATATTTTACCCACAAGTAAATGATTAATAAAATAAATTTGTTGTGGACATTTTTTTCTGCAATTATAGGAATTAAGACCTTTGCATAAAAACGAGTCCTAGTACAGGGCATATATGTAGCCTGATTTTAATGTGAATTTTTAAAATCTCCTTCAGCCTTTGAGTGCACGAGTTAAAGTGGAGGTCCCCTAGGGCCAATAAATTAATGAGCAGACTCCAAGGAAGAATCGATCAATCAAGAGAAGAGGAAGTACGACCACATGTGCCAAGAGTCAAGGGACCTCTCTCAGAAGGTGGAAGAGCATGCAGAAGAGGTTAATCTGAACACAACTCAGAGCTGGAGGAGAAAGAGGAGGTGCAGACAGAACTTCCTGTGGCATCACCACCCAGGAGGAGAAAAAGATACCATCATTTTGGAAGTGATGACTCTGAAACTGATTAACTCTTTCATCCTAACAGGCTTCTTAGGGCTATTTTTTAATCAGTTTATTCTGTAACATACTGAGAATAGTATTGCTTGATAAATTTTCTTCCTCTTTATTTCTTTCGATGTTAGGATTTCATCCTAAATTTATAAATAGAAACAATGAATTATTTCTACTGCAGCAGTATTGCTCACATATGAATAGCAATATTATTACTATATAAACAAACTTTTGAAGTACCATTGATTTTTTTTATGTTGGAATGAAAAGGTTTATCCTAAGTAAGTGCATGTATTTATAAACTAAAGCTGATTTGCCAAGCAAGGATTACTATTCAGCACTGGAGCTTTCTTGGATGGTTTTTAAGAAGTTTTGTCCCTTTTAAGGTTGGTGAAAGAGACATCGTCATCTCTTTTTGAAATTATCCAGGAGGAAACTTTTAATCAATGGCAAAGGAAAAACCGGGACAATTTTAAATAGCATTTTTTACAATTAGTTAATACTGTATAACTAACTAAATTGTTAATTTTCATTAAATAAAGTTTTGTTGGCTGATAGTTACAATGTCTTCCTTCATTGAACTGCACGAGACAAAAGTAGTCCACGGAGACGTTCTTAGGGCTTCGTCATGCGTTCCTTCCCCAAGGAGCGCGAGGCGAAGTCCCAAGAACGTCTGCTATAGAGGCTAGACAAAAAGGACACTCCTGTGCTCCGCGTAGATAGATCTAAGTATAGACCCGATGGAAAGGTGAATCCTTTAAGACCAAAACATCTGAACGTCTCAAAAGCGTAATCATTCAATAATATATAAAACACGTTCATGTTCAAGAATATGCAAACTGAATTTCAGGAACGATATACGCATTTCTAGCCATATTCTTGAATGCGAAGGGTGTTCGTAGTTGTTCAAGTTTGAATACTGCAGAATACCAACGTTATGCAACGTCATGGGTTCGCAAACGCGGCGAACACTTGAGATGTGCGTTAGTATTCGGGCGTGTTCGCGTCTGGTAAACCTTTCGTCACTGTCGTTCGCGTCGCATGCGGACTCGAAAATTTGTGGTCATACTGAGATGTTCCAATGACAAATGATCATTATTGTTCGAAGCTGGTCAATATTGATCTTTTTAGAAAAGGATTCGGGAGTATGCCGTTTAGAATGCTTCATAGTATTCTAGGGTATTCTATTTGAATTCGGAAAAACAGTCCGGATTCTAAGTAGAATATTCTAGGTGTACGTCGCGTCATGCGTGCTTGAATACCTCAGGATATTATCGTACACTCCACGTGTGCCTATCCGTATTCGGGCAAATTCGGTCACGAATATGTGCCTTTTTGCGCAGTGGAAGCGACAAAAATTTCGGTGAATGTATAAAAAGAAGGTTTTGGCGTTTTATATTTATTGATTTTTTTTTCCAGAAAAATTCGGCAGATCCTTTCAAATGCACAATCCCACTCCATTTTTCCTTGGTTAGTTCCAATCGTCTCTGATCGGTCGCTTTGGCAAAATCGTACCTAGCAATAAGCAGTTGTCTAATATCAATTCACGTCAAATTTCTTTTTCATTTCATAGGGATTTCTCGGGCCGGTCGGGGAGCCTGGGACACTGGGCATTGCTGGACGTGGAGTAAGTCATTGATTGGTTCAGAGAATACTAAGTGAAGCGAAAATATGAGCCTAAAGTGGGAATTTGTTTACGACACAACAAGGCTGCCTTGTCACGGCTAGGTGAATTCTTGACTAATTGAAGAATTGCTTAACTCACGCGCCCCTTCAAAGGCAATTAAGAGTAAGACATCCAATTCAAAGTTTCACTTATGAATTCTCTTTAATATTATTTTGAATTTTATTTTCATTAGGGTTTAATAGGCGGCTTTGGTCCGTCAGGTAACCCTGGCTCAAAGGGTGAAACAGTAAGTGAACATTCAGCTAATAGGCCTCTTTCGAATTATAAAAATTCATACTTGGCTCAGAGACCCATGGGTATAAAACTAAAGAAATAGCCTCCCCGCAGACTTCCTTTGGGGTTCGTTTGTCACGCATTCATTTCTCCCCCACGGACAGGCTACTAAAGAAATCGCGTTGAGATTCATGGATGAATAATTCATTTGTTTTCTTTTACTCCCCTCAGCTTCGGAGCCAAGTGTGAATTTTTGTAACTCGAAACTGGTCTTTTCATACCTAATTACATGGATAATTATTTCTACCAGGAGCTCATTACACGAAGTGAGCAACTCCAATACGAATAGGCTTATGTCACGGCTTTTTTACCAACCGGTTATTTTTAGGCACTTTTTAGGGCACTTTTTCCCGTGAAAATGGACGCTCCGCTTCGTCTATGGGCGCATTCGAAGTATAAAGATTTGAAAAAGGGAAACGTAACTTCAATAAAAGGTCAAAAATACCATTTTCTGTATTTAAGGTTTGGCTGACTTTTTCGTTAGGCTTAGAAGATCTTCTAAATCTACCCCAAAATCGATATAACAATAAACTGGTCGGTGTAAACACCGTAACATGAGTACTTGGAAAGTTGCCCCCTACGGTTGTGGGCTCCTGTTCCTAGCTGGTTTGTTTTTTTTGTTTGTTTGATTTTTCAACTCCTTTTTGTGTCTCACAAATAATACTAATAATAAAAAGACAACAGGCAAGTAAGTTCAAACTGACAAAAGGCATTTTTTTTAGTGTGATCTAGGAATATGTTTAAAAGGATTCATTCAAATTTTCTCATCATTCAATTTTTTTGTTTTAGGGCTTCCAGGGAGCCAAGGGTGGCCGTGGCAAACAAGGTTCCAACGGACAACATGTAGGTAACTTGCAAATAAACTCAGTAGTATAGGCAAATTTACTTCTTTGCATACACTTATGGAACTTTCATTGTTAAAAGTTTTTGTTGTTAATGAGAATAAACCAAGTCAGAGAAACGTTTTCTAATCCGTTGGTTGGAAGCGTTAATGGCAAAATTTCCTTTACTATTTAGATATTGCGACGGGGACAAGCACGGGGAAAAGGGAAAATAAAAAAATAAAAAATAAAAAAAAAGGTGGGACAAAACCTAACCTAAACCCTAACCCAATCAGTAGCTTCATTTCCAATTTTCTTCAATGTTCCCATTTTTCATTTTCCCGTTCCCCGAGCTCGTTCCTCGCTCCACGGTCCCCGTTTATTAACAACGTTTCCTTTTCGACTAATTCACTTTTTTGTAAATTTATTACCTATATTCTTTTGTTCAGGGTACAGATGGCCTACGAGGTTCGCGTGGATCCCGTGGAAATAGAGGCGAGAAAGTAAGAAAATATTAAACTAATGATTTTATAGTGCTGAGCCATGACGAAAGTAGTCCAACCGATACACAGAACCGTGGAGAGGGCGATACGATTTTAGCGGTGGGAGAAGGCGCCGTCTGTCACAGGACACTTTGCTCATACACGAGGATGCCGCCAGTGAAGAGAGAGAAGTTTTCGCGCGCACGATTTTCCCTCCCCTTATACTTTAGTACTCTTTCCTTGTAAGCTGAGTAGAGCAAAACAACAAATTTTATATCAGCAAAAATGGTTTTCTTTTTGCAGGGCCTTTCTGGGGATGATGGTATTCCAGGGAGGCCAGGAAGCGTTGGTGAGAGGGTATGTGAAAAAAAAAATGTTTATGGTGGCTCGATGGGGTTTTTAGGGTCAATACCTCTCAAGTTTGAGTATTAACTACGTCGCCATTGTCAAAGATTTGGAAAAAATTACCATCACAGCTGTATTAGATAAACATGAAGATTTGTTATGATCAGGTGACATTGACATCGGAGTTGTCATAGCAACGAAATGACGCCATTACCTGTTTTACTTGCAGCCTTTTATCTCGGCGCTGGGAACTCTTTAATCCAAAATCTGACCTCGAAAAACCCCATCGAGCCACGTTAAACTTCAGGTGGTTTAAGTGCGATTAAAAACCTTCAACAACTGATTGGTTTAAAGGTTGCGTGTTATCTTTTAGGCGATCACGCAGCGCCGAAAAAAGTTGGTCACGTCTGATACTTAACTAACAACCATTCGAACCTTTGAATTTGTTTTTTTTGCATAAAGCCTTCAAATATTAACCGCAGACTAATTATACCTTCCTATGAATTCCACTATTGTTTTAAATGCAAAACACTTGTTTCCTTTCAGTCTTCCTCTATTTTACTTATTTACTAAGGTTCACCAATTCTTGTCAAGGACACCGCAACAGCGCGTTGCGCCAATTACTGCGTGCCCATAACAGTTCCCCCACCTCCCCTCCCCCCTACCCCCCTACGTCCCCTACACTTTACGAACAGTGCGTGGGTTCATTAACGTTCCATAGAAATTATATGTACAAGGGTTGTGAGACGGAGCCTACGGTTTATCATCCTTATCCGAGAAGACTAAAAATTCTAACCGTTTTCAAGTGTCTTTACTAAGGCAGCACTTTTTCCTCAGTTATTTAGAGACCCTGAGTGTTGGTCCGGCCGGGGTTTCAACCAGCGCTAGGCATGTCCAGCCCTGACCGTAAAATTCCGAGTTTCTCTATCAGTTCTTTACCTAGTTACTTCTCAGAGGTATGCAAAAGTCTAACAAAGTCAGGATATTGTCACGCTTTTCTCCTAGTCACGAACCCTGTGACAATATCCTGACTTTGTCAGACTTTTTCACACTTCTACACCTCTGGGAAGTTTGGAACTATATAGAGAATGACAAAGGGTTCGATTCGTGATTACGGGAAAAGTGTGACATTATCCCGACTATATATGTCGGACTATTCCACACTTCTACGCCTTTCACAAGCGTAGAACTTGGGATATGACAAAGGAAAGTAGGTTCTTTCACACTTCCACACCTCGGAGTAGTGTAGAATTAAGGATGGAAAAGGAAAGTAGGGATCTTGTGGCCAGCGCTGGACATTTGTGAGCGCGGGATAAAGCGCTAGGAGACCGGTGCTTATCCACTTAAAAACAGATTAACCCCGTTGGTTAATGTTGTACTCAGTTTCACTCACCCTAGTGCTCGATTTATATTGTACTGTTAATGACAACATTTAGTGACAGACCTTTACGCTGTACCGAATAACATATTTATCTGAACTCTTGTGAAATTTTTTTGTTGAACTCTTCAGGGTCTTCGTGGAGATGAAGGCGGCCAAGGGAATCCTGGATTTGAGGGTCCAGAGGTTAGTCTGACCTTACACTGGGGACCTTAGCAATTATGTTTTAGTAGTGTAGTGGGTGTCGTCGTACAAGTGTGTTGTTAAATTCAGGTAGCGTTTGCTTAGCAGTGTGTTTTGTTTCTTCAATCTACGGGCAGGCGGAGACAGTTTTAAAGTAATAGAGCTTAAATAACCTGGCACTTATCATACATTTTCGCGCCATCATATTAACAAACCAAATAAAAACAACATGGTTTTCCTCACTTGGTATACCTTCTGATACAGTAAATATGTTGCATTAAAATAACTAAGTTTGCTACTTTTTGAAGCTTCCAAAGTTTCTCTCGCAGTTGTCATTTTCAAAAAACAGACAGACTCCTTTGCAACGTCAGCTAGACAGACAATGTCTGTTCTCTGTGCCTTGGGCCATTCAAATCGTCTATTTTGATTTACGTTCATTTAGTAATTTTTAATTTTTTTTCTCATCCTTTCTCTTTTTTTGGTGGAGGGGGTCATCTCAAGTAACAATTTAAACACGGGGTACCACCCAAAAATTACTAAAGAAGAGGGGGGAGGGGGGTCATCATATACTACAGGAGCTACCCGTCAAATCCCGCCAGCCCCCCCTCTCCTCCCCCATAAAAAATGTGAGGTCCTTTATAGACTTTTGTCTTTAGGGTCATAATCCATTACTCTTAGTAATCGTGTAACTTTAACACAATTGACACCAGCTATTGCAAATACCATTACGATTTTGTCAGTCATTCATATAAGTGCTCATTGGTCCTTCTTTGTGGTCAAAAGGACGCGTTGTTAAAGGTGGGTATCCTCGATGCGACAGGAAGCTTCAATTGTTTATGTGATCACCACCAGAAACTGAAAATAATAATTTCAAGAGGTGTTGTCCGCTGGCTAAGAAACATCTGGACGCGATTAAGGATATCTCTTCTTTTATTGTTTTTCATTCATTTATAACTCTTTGCAAACGGATATTACTCAGAGCTTTCCTACAGGCGTAGTTGAGAATGTTATGATTGTTTTATTCAGGGTAGTGTGGGTCCTGTCGGGAGTCGAGGGCTACCAGGCAAACATGGAATTAAGGTTTGTAGGTAGCTTGCATTTTAAGTTTTCGCTCTCTTGAACACTCGTATTTTTCTTATGCACTTGCTGCAATCACATTCCCAGAAGCCCGCGCTACCACTGACCAGCAGGAGGCGCAGCCTGATTGCCTGTCTACTGCGGTCAGCAAATGTTTATTTTAATTCGTGCAGTTTCATGCCCCACGAAAAAGGAAACACAAGTCTAGAGATGACAGCCAGTCAAAGTGTAAAATATATTTTAGTGCCTCCCTTCTACGCGATTTTCTTTATTTTTCAAAAAATAATGCTTTGCACTATCGTCAAAATATTTCTTTTAAAAATAGCAGCTATGTTCTCCTTCTCCTTGGAGGGAAACAGTCAAGCTCTAGGGATGGTTTTAAAACTTGTGAAAACTTAACGTCTCAGGCTGGATTATACGCCATGCTTTAAAATACATACAGTCGACTCCTGGTAACTCGAACCCTCTATAACTCGAACCTCCCGCTAACTCGAAGCCATTTTTATTTCCCTTCAGATCATTTTCTATATAATTTTACCCTCGATAACTCGAACTTTTTTCTATTTCCCTTGAAGGTTCGAATTATCGGGAGTCGACTGTAATAGATGTATAACAGAATATTACACTGTGCTGTTTTTCATGAATGCATCGTCCTATGTTGTCATAGGGACCATCTGGAGAGCAGGGCCTAGCTGGACTGGCGGGTGAACAAGGACTTGAAGTAAGCCAATAAAATATTTAAGTAGTATTAAAAATATTGTTGTTGGTTTTGTACCGTTATCTGAAAGAAAACTTTGCTACTCCTGGAGGATACTCCTCATTACTTCCTCATTTTGTTGGTTTTAGGGCGCTCCAGGCCATTTTGGGATAAAAGGCGTGCAAGGCGATCGAGGACCAATGGTAGGTGAATCTATAATTATAAACTAGCTCCCTTGGGCTTGGACATAACAATAATGCAGTAAAAGCTCGTCGTGACGAGTACTGTTCTTCCCCAGTCATCAAACGTATTTGTAATTTCTTCCCAGGGTGGCACTGGAACACCAGGAGGTACTGGACCTGAAGGACCTCTGGGACCATCGGTTAGTTACTGGCTGTAGTCGCGAGTTGTTGATGATACCACACGTTACTTTGTTTTGATTTTCTTTTTTTGTGAGTCATTGCTCGGGAAGATACCTACCTGTACACGCTATGGCTGCCTGAATTTACTAGTGAACGACAAAGAATAGAACAACTGGCGTGTTAAGAGGACTAAATAGTCATAATCTAACAAAGAAGAGAAAGAAAGGAAAATGACAGCAAAAACCAGTAAAACACACGAGCACACTGAATATCCTCTGGTCGCGTCTTAATGTGGGAGGGGATTTCTTCGACCGGTTCCAGACAGTATTAAAAACTATGGAATTAAAAACAACACGAAACCTGGAAATGAAATCAACTAATATAAACAAAATGTTTTGCACATTAAATCTTAACAGGGAGAACAGGGTCAACATGGAAATCGCGGAATGGATGGCAGTCCTGGGCAACGGGTTAGTATATACATGTGTTAGTAATCCTTTCACAATGTAAAAAATTTCAATGAACAAACAGGAACCACCGCTGCACTACTACTGCGCCACCCTCGGTCATCCGGGCCACAATCAAGACTATCCGCTGAGGGCAAAGGCAGTACCTTATCCCTTTGTTGTTTTAAAACCCTGCGTATTGTTCCGGTCTCGTGGATCAAACTAGTAACGTCCCGCTCTGCAGACCTGCAGCGCTTTACCTTATGCGATAACCCTGGCTTGTTTTCTTTCAGGGATCACGTGGAGATCTTGGAATGCCGGGCAACAGTGGAAAAGAAGGCATGGTGGTACGGTCAATTTGGCGTCTAAGAATGACTGTTTTTATTCCCGTGCATATTTATTCAGTAACTGCTCCTTTTCTCTGTCACGGAATAGGGTCGTAATGGAGCTGACGGTGTCTCCGGGGCAACAGGAGAAACTGGTTTACAGGTAATATTTAGGATATGAGTAATCCCTTAATTTCCTTTGGAATCGAAGATCGAAGTGAAATTTGCCACTCGCGAGGAAGGTCTCTTCTCCCCGCGTGTCACCTAACTCGCGCGTGGTGATTTTCACGCGCGCTGGCGTGCTTCGCTTTCTCCACTATCCTTGAGGAAAATGAGCCACTTCTTGTTGTCTACGTTAGATAAGACCCAAACAACAAGTGCATGCATGCTCATCGCTAGAGTTCTGAGTAGCTCAGTGGTTAGAGCATCCGACTAGTGTCTGGAAGGTCGTGGGTTCAATTGTCAGAATTTTTTCTGAGTTTTGCTCTCCACACAGATCATTCTATTTTCTATTACTTACGTAATCGTGAAACTGTTTGACACGTTAAACCTATTAGTTAGGGGTATTTCAACTTCGTGAAAGCGTGGTGAATAGTCAGGTATTTGCTACCATATAACTAAGTTGCGCTGATTTCTCAAAATTGACTGTGGGCTCTCAGTCAATGAGAAGTCAGATAGCGAGTACAATGTATAATAATGACTAAACAATGTAAACAAAAAAGTGATTTTCGCGTCCACAGCTCCAAGCGAATATAGTGAGAAGAGAGCTTGCTCGCAGGCTATTTTAAATACCACGTTCGCATAGACCATAATGCACCTTGTTTATCCCCTCCTTCCCCTCCCAAAAAGAAATTGCATAACCATTGTTTCCAGTTTCTCTTGAATATTACAGTCGTACCAAGAGAAATCGAAGGTAATGGTTATGCAAAATTTTGGGGTAAACAAGGTGCATTATGGTCTATCTGAAAATGGTGAATTCTCTTCTTTTCACCCAGGGTCCTCTTGGGACAATTGGACCACCAGGACCCCCAGGGGAGAGCGGACAGATGGTAAGTACATTCACACTGTACTGCATGTCCTTTTTGATTTAGTTGCCTACATATGCATGTTACTGAACTGGCGTGGAACGTTTTTTTTTTTCGTCTTTTTCGAGTTGGTAAAAATGGGTCCAGGGGCCTGTTTCTCGAACGTTCCGGTAACTTTTCGGGCCCGGAAAGTTATTTTGTGTTTACCGTGTTTACATTTAAGATCAAAGTTTCAATAATTTTGAAAATGATATAACGAAACTATCAGTTAACGAAGCAAAATTGACTGGTCTGTGAGCTACTCTGGAACTGTGCTACTATCTTTTCTGCCCGAAAGCAACTCCTGAAGAATCGCTTCTAAACAAAACACTTTGAATACTAGCAAGTTACGTTATGCACTCATTATTAACAAAAAGTGTGTTGTTAGTCCTTCCACCATAGAACAACGCAACGACTCTCTGGCAATTTTAACCAAAATAAACGGAGTAAGCTAATGAGGCTCATCATTTATACTTGGTTGTTCGTCAGGGTATGCCTGGAATTATGGGCCGCAGAGGGATTGGCGGAGAACTAGGCTCCAAGGTAAGAAAATACTAAGCAGCTCTTCCTTTGATGATGATAATAATAAGTTTCTCCCTAGCAAAGCTTTAAGTTTATAGTTCACTAACAACTACTAATAAATCAAAGGAGTTGTAAGCTTGTTGCTACATAACGCTTTTTGTTGTGACTTATTACGTATTTTACTCGTAAATTCCACTGCAGCACTGAAAAATTGCGTAAAAAATTGTGGTAAGACAAAAACATACGTTAAATGGTCCATGTGAGGATCGAACTCACGACCTTGGCGTTATCAGCACCACGCTCTGCCGACTGAGCTAACGGACCAGCTATGTTGAAAGTGGCAGAATTTTTGGTTTTAATAACCGAATTTTCTCACGGTTTTGGAGTTTTATTTCATCACCCCGGGGACATCATCCCTGTGTCCTTGGGGTGAGGGATGTCGACTGAGTGGTTCTAATTTAAGTAAATACCAACCTTGACCTTAAAAAAGGAAAATAATAATAAAACAGATTTGTCTGCGCTGATAGGATTGCGTAAAGAACAGGTTAAGTAAAAGAAAAACATTCTTTTGGTGGTCCGTGTGAGGGTTGAACTCACGACCTTGGCGTTATCAGCACCACGCTCTGCCGACTGAGCTAACGGGCCAGCTATGTTTAAACTGGCAGAATTTTTGGTTTTAATAATCGAATTTTCTCGCGGTTTTGGAGTTTCATTTCATCACCACGGGGACATCATCCTTGTGTCCTTGGGGTGAGGGATGTGGACTGAGTGGTTCGGATTTAAGTGAATACCAACCATGACCTTAAAAAAAGAAAAAAAAATAACGGATTTGTCTGCGCTGATAAGATTGCCTAAAGAAAAGGTTAAGTAAAAGAAAAACATTCTTACAGTGGTCCGTGTGAGGGTTGAACTCACGACCTTGGCGTTATCAGCACCACGCTCTGCCGACTGAGCTAACGGACCAGCATTTGTAGAGATGACAGAATTATATGTCCATATAGAGGAATCTCCTCATGTTTTTAAGGCTTCAGTACAAGAACCCCTCAATACGTAGACTTTCGTAGACTCCACAAAATCGTTTTAATTTTATTAAAGATAAGATATTTTTGATTCATAGTTCAGCGGTGATTTGAACAGGATAGACGCGTCTTTTTGAGCTCCGTTGGCTCTCTTATGTCTAGTTAATGTTTTAGGCATTCTTTCTTTTTAATTCATTTTCTTCTCTTTCCCTTTGAGCTTTTTATCATTATCGTGTTTTTCCCTCTCAGAAAAGCCCCGCTCATGGTGGATTATATAATTGTAAACGATTGTTTATATTGAATAAATTGTTTTACAGTGATAATGCGTGCTTCAGTTTTCGTGTGTTTTTTGTTTTCGAGACTCAACAATTTATGTTTCTCTTACCTTTTCTCATTTTCTTCTGCCTACTCCTTATACCTTTCTTTTTGAAGACAATTTAACTTTATTTTTCTGCTAAGCCCCACCTGTCCCTCAAACAATCAAACTTGCTATCCCAGAATACCTGAACCCCCGTACAACCTGCAGGTAGTCATTTCAAATCAAGTTTACAGCCACTTTGTCTATATGAAATGCAGGTTCAGATCCCCGAAGAGAATGGTAAATCGTCCTCTAACTAGCTTGACACGTTATTGTGCTTTTGTCGTCTATTTTCGTCCTTCAAGCTGCCCTGTATCTTCTGTGCTCTCTTTTCATCCCTGTCTCATTAAATAATGTAAGAATTAACATACATTTATTTTTTAAGTTTTATTTATTAAATACCCTTTACGTTTTGAATTTTTAGGGAGAAATAGGAGAGTCTGGAGATAGTGGACGGGATGGGGAAGTGGGAAAACAGGTTTGTCTATAAACGTATATGCTTACTTTCAATAAATGACTGAATTCCACCTCTTAGGGGCTGTTTTAGAAGGCGGAACAACTTTTCTTTGGGTTTCCATTCATCAAAATTTTACATTACCATTGTTTTTAATTTCTCCTTGGTATTACAGATGTCGTAAGTTAAATTTAAAACAGTGCTAATGCAATTTTTTGGGGGGGGAAGGTAAACGAGGTGTCTTTGGGCAGTGTGAAAATGGTGAATGGTGCAGAAATTTTGGTCGGTGTGGTTTCCAGGCAGAGATGGAATTAAAATGGAGGGCGACAATAATAAATATGCAATTTAGGCCGTTCTTCCCTATTTACTAGCGTAAACAACTATCTTTTAGCAGCAGCTAGCAGAATTATCATAGTCATCAGCTCGTGGTAACGCTCAACGAAATTGTCGGTCTTTATTGCCGTTATTACCCACCGAATGACCCGCCAAAATTTTGTCTGTTTGTGCCTAGTATAAGGATCTTCCTGGCGAAAGCAGTTTACTTGGTGCTAGGATCTTCCTCGTGAAGGGATGTTCCTACCTGTCAGCTTGGAAGATCCTAGCGCTAGGGACAAGTGCAACCCTTTGCATGTAAACTGAATACAGTTAACATATGGCGCTAGGATGATCCACATTCTAGGATCTTCCCCCCTCCATGGAAACAGCTCCTTACACTCGCAGCAATTAGACGGGAAAAAAAAGCATTCAAAAGAATAAGTTTCCGAGAAGAAATACAGCATTTGAAAAAGTAATCCATTTAACCTTGGCTAAGTTGAGATTAGGTTAAGTTAAAATCAACAACGTTCTTTTTCTCACAAACTCGATCTTCTGGTAAGATTCACAAATCAGAATGGCTTTGGCTATCTGTCTTCCAGTAAACAGGTCAGTGGTAAAAGTCTTCGTTACAAAGAAAAATTTTCTATATTATTAATTTTGTTGCTTGTGTTTTAGGGTGACGTTGGTCTTCCAGGAAAAATGGGCTCGCAAGGTGACACAGGAAATGATGTAAGTGTACAAAAAAACTGTTTTTTCCATGTTAAAGTCCAGTTGAATATTCAATCCTTTTTGTCAGGGCTCACGTGGATCTGCGGGAGTTGCTGGAGCACCTGGAGAGGCTGGGTTTAAGGTGAGCTTAGAAACCTTATTCTTGTTATTCATGTTATATTACTTTTAGTACAATCAGCCTTTTACTTCATTCACGCCAAATTGTTGCTTAACAACTGAATCAATTCGGCAGATGGTTTAAGGCTCGACGCCTATCACCTTATCCCTATCCCTATCCCCACTTCTGTGCTTGCCATTTAGGAATAAACTGATCCTCCTAGATAGTCCTGGGTCCAGTTGTTCGAAGGTCGATTAGCGCTTAACCCGCGGTTAAATTTAACCCGGGTTTCTCCTTCTTGTGTTCAAAAGCATTTTCTCGGATAATTTTCTCTGTTATATTTAGAGCTTTCAATCATCAACTTGTAGACAAAAGAATTAAAACTGAAATGCTTTTTAAGCTTTCAAATCTGAATTCAAATCTCGCACTAACCCTGGGTTATCTTAACCCAGCTTTGAACAACTAGACCCTAACTAATACTGATTGGAATTTTCTTGACGACTGGACTGGTCTAGCCAGCCAATTCTAGCAAATGGTAAGCGCCATAAGACTTTGAAAACGATTCTGCCTGTTCCTATTAAACGTTTGCGACTGTTATCATCATCAATTTTGTTATGATTTCAATTATGATTGTTATTTGTCATTCAGTGCCCAGAATAAAGTAAAAGATTTACCTCAAGCGTAGCTTTAATTACAGTGGTGCTTACTCATGGAACAATCTTCCCGAGGATGTACTCACAGCAAATTCTCTGGATGACTTAAAGAAAAAAAAATTCACTCTTGGTTTGTTGATCAGTACGACAAATATGCAAAACAGCTTATAGATAATTTATTTATTTTCTAAATATTTATGTTCTCATATATTAACCGTGTGTAAATAAAGCCATCATCATCATAATTCTGATAGGGTGAGACAGGAGAAGCTGGACAACAAGGACGCGCAGGACTACCCGGCGCAGCTGGTATTACTGGTGGCCCTGGAGTGAGGGGACCTGATGGACCAAGTGGTCCTAATGTAAGTAAATATCGATCATGACGGAAAGAAAGAAAAAAAAAAACAGATTTATCTCCGCCGATAAGATTGTGTGAAGAGAAAGTATTATGTAGCAAAAGGAAACATTTGCTTAATGGTCCGTGTGAGGATCGAACTCACGACCTTGGCGTTATCAGCACCACGCTCTGCCGACTGAGCTAACGGACCAGCCATGTTAAGAGTGGCAGAATTTTTGGACTAAGTCATCGAATTATCTCGCAGCCTTGGAGCTTCGTTTCATCTCGTCTGGGACACCATTGCTGTGTGCCAGGGGTGAGAGATGTGGAACAAGTGGCTCTGATGTAAGTAAATTCCAGCCATGACGTTAAAATTGAAAAAGGAAAAAAAATATCTGCGCTGTTGAGATTGCGTGAAAAACGTGTTTCATAAATGGAAAAACTCTCGTTGATTGGTCCGTGTGAGGGTTGAACTCACGACCTTGGCGTTATCAGCACCACGCTCTGCCGACTGAGCTAACGGACCAGCTACGGTGAGAGTAGCAGAATTTTTGGTCTAATTAATCGAATTATCTCGCAGTCTTGGAGCTTCGTGTTATCTCTGCTGGGACACCATGCGGTGTGCCTGGGGTGAGGGATGTGAAAGAAGTGGCTCTGATGTAAGTAAATACCAACCATGACGTTAAAATCGAAAAAGAAATTTTAAAAAAAGATTTATCTGCGCTGAAAAAAGTATGTTTAATAAAAGGAAAACCCTCGTTGATTGGTCCGTGTGAGGGTTGAACTCACGACCTTGGCGTTATCAGCACCACGCTCTGCCGACTGAGCTAACGGACCAGACATGGTGAGAGAACCAGAAGTTTTGGTCCAAATAATCGAATTATTTCGCAGTCTTGGAGCTTTGTTTTATCTCCTCTGGGACACCATGCGGTGTGCCTGGGGTGAGGGATGTGAAATGACTTTAAAATCGAAAAATAAGTTTAAAAAAAGATTTATCTGCGAATGAGTGGTGAACACGGTAGAATATCCGTAGATATCTGTAGAATGTTCTGAATAGATTGCGGAGGGCAACCATGCGCGGTAAATTATCGCGTTCTGCATGGAAATTTGATGTTGTGCTAAACTCTAAACAAAAGGAAATCGCAAAGCAGAGAATTTTCCAAATCTATCACATCGTTTCTTTCATCAATATCTACTCAATTTTGGCCTACGTTAGGCAACTTAAAATGTTACAATGGATATGAAAATCGGGCATTTTATAGTACACTGAATCACTGAAATTTTTAAAGAAAATCTATCGTCGAATTTTGGTTTAATCGCTGTTTTCGTGAAAGTAGCCTTAGAAATGACAAAAAGAGCTCAGCATTGCGTTTTACCCAGATTCACACGTTTTCATCTTTTTCGAATTCGCCCAAGTCTACTTTGCGTTTAGCTGATTGTAGAGTGCAAAAGGGTCATTTGCAAAACGAGAGAGTGATAAAACCTTTCCGTAATCATCCAAAGAGTAGTAAATTCCCTTCTTTAGTTCATTTATAATTTCAACCCTTTTTGTAAAAATTCGAAGATATCGCGATATTGCTCGCATAGGTTTCTGTAAAACTCCGCATAACGGGAGAGAAGCACCCAAAGTATACGCTGCGTAACGCATTTCCGAAGTTCAGGTCGATGAAGGCCGAAATTCGATTTAAAGCAAAAACTATTGTGACGTCATTGCCACGTGATATTTATTCCGATCACCCAAAAAATAATATCATAATTTTAAAAGTTTAGTGGATGTGTAATAACTGTGTTATAATGGTTTTACCACCAAGATCAATTTGTTTAAGTATAAGAGATTCAAAGATGGAAAGTGTCGCTGCAAAAGTATAGTATCAAGCCACCTTAAATCCCTTCTTATCCTATAACGCCCGTTACGGAAACAATAGGTTTTTTTTTCCATACAAATCTTTCAATTTTAAGGTTACGAAACAGTGCAGACGTTCATATTTATAGACTAAGTAGTTTTTATGTATAAAAATACCGACCATGACGTAAAAGAATGGGATTGCGCAAAAAAAATCAGTGTACAGTGAAAGAAAAAATTTCCTTGGTCCGTGTGAGGGTCGAACTCACGACCTTGGCGTTATCAGCACCACGCTCTGCCGACTGAGCTAACGGACCAGCTCTGGTGAACGAAGCAGAATTTTTGGTCTAAATAATCGAATTATCTCGCAGTCTTGGAGCTTCTTTTCATGTCCCCTGAGACACCATTACTGTGTCCGTGGGGTGAGGGATGTAAAACACGTGGCTCTGATGTAAGTAAATACCAACCACGACTTTAAAATCGAAAAAGAAAAAAATAGATTTATCTGCGCTGTTAAGATTGCGAAAAAAGGTGATTTTAATAAAAGGAAGACACTCGTCGATTGGCCCTTGTGAGGGTTGAACTCACGACCATGGCGTGTTACAATGGACATGAAAATCGGGTTTTTATAGTACACTGAATCACTGAAATTTTTATCGAAATCTATCGTCGAATTTTAGTTTAATCGCTGTTTTCGTGAAATTAGCCTTAGAAACAACAAAAAGAGCTCAGCATTGCGTTTTACCCAGATTCACACGTTTTCATCTTTTTCGAATTCGCGCAAGTCTACTTGCGTTTAGCTGATTGTAGAGTGTAAAAGGGTCATTTGCAAAACGAGTGATCATGAGTGATAAAACCTTTCAGCAATCATCCAAAAAGTAGCAAATTCCAGTCTTTAGTTCATGCATAATTTAAACTGTTTTTGTTAAAATTCCAAGATATCGCGAAATTCCTCGCATAGGTTTCTGTGAGACTCCGAATAAGGGAAGACAAGCACCCAACGTATACGCAGGGTAAAGCATTTCCAAAGTTCAGGTCGATGAGGGCTTGAATTCATTTTAAAGCAAAATTTATAGTGACGTCATTGCCACGTGATATTTATTCCGATCACCAAAAAAATAATATCATAATTAAGTTTAGTCTATCCGTAATAGATGTGTTATAATGGTCTTACCCCATATTCAATTTGTTTAAGTATAAGAGATTCAAAAATGGAGTGTCGCTACAAAAGTGTTGTACTGAGCCACCTTAAATCCCTTCTTATCCTATAGCGCTCGTTACAGAAACAATCGTTTTTGTTTTTTTTTTTCATACAAATGTTTGTATTTTGAAGCTTACGAAACAGTGCCAACGCTCATATTTATGGACTAAATGGTTCTTATGTATGTAAATAGCGACCATGACGTTAAAGAATGGGATTGCGCAAAAAAAAAATATGTACAGTAAAAGAAAAAATTTCCTTGGTCCGTGTGAGGGTCGAACTCACGACCTTGGCGTTATCAGCACCACGCTCTGCCGACTGAGCTAACGGACCAGCTACTGTGAGAGCAGCAAAATTTTTGGTCTAAATAATCGAATTATCTTGCAGTCTTTCATCTCCCCTGGGACACCATTTCTGTGTCCCTGGGGTGAGGGATGTGGAACAAGTGGCTCTTATGTAAGTAAGTACCAACCATGAACTTTAAAATCGAAAAAGAAAGAAATAGATTTAGCTGCGCTGTTAAGACTGCGTGAAAAAAGTAAAGAAAGACACTCGCCGATTGGTCCGTGTGAGGCTTGGCGTTATCAGCACCACGCTCTGCCGACTGAGCTAACGGACCAGATATGGCGAAAGCAACAGAGTATCCGAAATATGATAATGTTGTAGAATGTTGTGAGTAGATTACGGAGGGCAACCAAACGCGGTAAATTCTCGCGTTTTGCGTGGGAATTTGATGTTGTGCTAAACTCGAGACAATAGGAAATCCAAAATCAAAGAATTATCCAATTCTGTCACATCGTTTCAATATTTACTCAATTTTGCGCCTTCGTTAGGCAACTTAAAATGTTACAATGGACACGAAAATCCGGCATTTTATAGTACACTGAATCACTGAAATTTTTAAAGAAAATCTATCTTCCAATTTTGGTTTTCTGTTTTCGTGAAAGTAGCCTTAGAAATAACAAAAAGAGCTCAGCATTGCATTTTACCCAGATTCACACGTTTTCATCCTTTTTGAATTCGCGCAAGGCTACTAGCGTTTAGCTGACTGTAGAGTGCAAAAGGGTCATTTGCAAAACGAGAGAGTGATAAAACCTTTCCGTAATCATCCAAAGAGTAGAAAATTCCAATCTTTAGTTCATGCATAGTTTAAACCCTTTTTGTAAAAATTCCAAGGTATCGCGAAATTGCCCGCATGGGTTTCTGTGAGCATCCAAAGTATACGTAGCGTAACGCATTTCCAAAGTTCAGGTCGATGAAGGCGTTAAAAATATTGTGAAGTCATTGTCACGTGATATATATTCCGATCACCCAAAAAATAATATAATTAAGTTTAGTCTATGTGTAATGAATGCTGATAAAAAATACCTATGTATAGTGCTTCACTAAAAAAAGAATCAAAACGAAATTTGTACCTTAACATCTGTCAGAAAGAAAAGTCCTCTTTCGATGTCAAAGTCCATCTCTTTAAGTTGAGATTTACTCTCCTTATTGAACGCGATCCCCTTAAGCACAGGAAGGATCGATGTTCACAGAAAGGCAAATGAGATTCTGGTTTTTATCCAAGACATCGTAGTCGAGTAGTACTCGCCTTTCTTGGCTGACAGGAGTTCCGCTAGTCGCTTGTGATAGATTTGACATTCAGGTGCCATGCCACCCGTAGTGGTGAACACCAGCGGCGTGAACGTGGCTTGTTGCACCTCCATAACTCGGCTTGCGTACTTACGTTTCTTCTCGTTTTCATGCTGGCGATATATTTGACGAGGGGTGAGGTCCTTGTAAGATTCCGCATTTGGGTGGCACAATAATATTAAAATGTGTTATAATGGTTTTACCGCAAAAAAATATGTATAGTAAAAGAAAAACTTTCCTTGGTCCGTGTGAGGGTCGAACTCACGACCTTGGCGTTATCAGCACAACGCTCTGCCGACTGAGCTAACAGACCAACTGTGGGGAGAGTAGCAGAATTTTTGGTCTAAATATTCCAGCGTAAAGCATTTCCAAAGTTCAGGTCGATGAGGGCTGAAATTCGATTTTAAGCAAAAACTATGGTGACGTCATTGCAACGTTATATTTATTCCGATTACCGAAAAAATAATATCATAGTTAAGTTTAATAGTCTAAATGTAATTAATGTGTTATAATGGTTCTACCACAAAGATCAATTTTTTCAAGTATGAGAGATTCAAAGATTGAAAGTGCCGCTACAAAAGAATTGTATCGAGCCACCTTTAATCCCTTCTTATCCCATAGCGCTCGTTACAGAAACAATCGTTTCTTTTTTCCATGCAAATCTTTGTATTTTGAAGGTTACGAAACAGTGCCGACGCTCATATTTATAGATTAAGTGGTTGTCATGTATGAAAATACCGACCATGACGTTAAAGAATGGGATTGCGCAAAAAAATATGTACCCGTAAAAGAAAAGCTTTTCTTGGTCCGTGTGAGGGTCGAACTCACGACCTTGGCGTTATCAGCACCACGCTCTGCCGACTGAGCTAACGGACCAGCCATGTTAAGGGTAGCAGAATTTTTGGACTAAATAATCGAATTATCTCGCAGTCTCGGACCTTCGTTCGATCTTCCCTGGAACACCATTGCTGTGTGTGTCCGTGGGGTGAGGGATGTGAAACAAGAGGCTCTGATGTAAGTAAATACCAACCATGACGTTAAAGTCGAAAAAGAAAAAAAAATAGATTTATCTGGCCTGCGCTGTTAAGATTGCGGGAATAAAAGTATGTTGAATAAAAGGAACAAACATTCGTTGATTGGTCCGTGTGAGGGTTGAACTCACGACCTTGGCGTTATCAGCACCACGCTCTGCCGACTGAGCTAACGGACCAGATACGGTGTAATCGGCAGAATTCTGGTCTTGATAAACGAATTTTCTCGCCGTTTTAAAGCTACATTCACGTCACACTGGAGACAAGCCGATTCAATAATGGCCAGAAATCGGCTTGGTGACCACATAAGGCTCGATTTCCGCCGCTCTCTCGGCCCTCCCTTGTTTGGGGAGAGGAACGCGGGTCTAGGACCACACAGGAAAGACAAAAAAACAACAATAATATAGGTGAGGTCAGCTGATTCTTTTTAACCTACTCCTTAATCCGAGTGCTCCCAAATGCCTCAAAAATAGATTTCAACTCCACTCCGTTTCACGTGGACCTTCGGACCGTCTTACAAGAGCCTGTCTCTATGACCTTAAGGTACCATACCCACATTGCAAATCGGGGAAACGAACATTGACCTGTAGTGCTTCTAAACTTTTCAATGATTTCAATTCTAACGTTAAAGAGTACTTTACTACTTCTTCTCTGCGGACATCCAGTATCCTCTCCTCCATTAAGTGTAAATTACGTAATCTGCGTTTCTTTATTATTATTTACCAATACAGCAACCCCTCAAAGAAAAAGAGAATTATTCTCTACTGAACATTTAATTGGAAGATCTGTTATGCTTGAATTGTCGCTATTCTATTGAATGTTATTGTTTTTCATAGTGCCGACCACTCCTCCATATTTGAACTTTTTCCGTACGATTTACATATTCATACTACAGGCATTGTCCTTATTAATTTTTGTTCTTGTAACGTACACTATTATATAGCTATTGCATTTTTATATATAGTATATGTTATTTCAATATTTTTGCTTGTTGTACATATTTTTGTATATTTTTCCTCTAACGTATTTTTTTAGAGGGCCGTGATTTAGAAAACTCCCTCTTAGAATAAAGTTATTGCATTTTATTGTATTGATGTTTATTTAAATCCCTTAGCGCTCGCGACAGAACAATCATTTTTCCCCATTTTGAAGGTTACGAAACAGTACTGACGCTCATATTTATAGACTAAGTGGTTCTTATGTATGTAAATACCGACCGTGTCGTTCAAAAAAAAGGGAAAAAAGGGTTTGCCTGCCGCTGATGGGATTGTGCAAAAGTTATGTAAAGTAAAAAAAAATTTTCCTTGGTCCGTGTGAGGGTCGAACTCACGACCTTGGCGTTATCAGCACCACGCTCTGCCGACTGAGCTAACGGACCAGCTGTGAAAAAAAGAGGAAAATTTTTAGCATTAAAACCACATTACACCTCACTGCGGGGAAACCATCGCTAGTGTCCCAGGTTTATGACAATTAGAGTTCGCCAATTTTTTTAACGTGTGAGATGCATATAGTACGCCTTAGATTTTAACTCCGCATAGATAAAAAAAAAGCAATCAGCTTTAATATATTAAAACGAAAGTGAATTGTTGTTACCCTAATTGATCTCGATACACGCCACTGACTCATTCTACGTTCTTAGAGCAGTAACTCTGTTAATTTTTTAGGGAAGACCTGGTAGGACAGGTGATCCAGGACTTCAGGGAGGAAAAGGTGATACGGTATGTTTTATTGACAGAATACTAGCGGTTTGATTATTTTTCAGTTCTTGCTTCCTCAGGTCTAAAACCGATTGGTTGCAGCTCGTGTTTTCAAACTGATAAGACACGTCTGCTCGTTTACAAACGTTCTCACTGTTTGTCGTTTTTGTTTGTAGGGAGACGTGGGTGAGCTTGGTGATTTAGGGTCAAAAGGACCACAAGGGGCCAAGGTATGATTACCTATGATCTGTAGTGTTAATGTTTCAGTGCACGTCTTTGCTTCGTTTTGACACCCTCAACCGTGCCCGAGTTTCAAGGAGAGCTAAGCTACATGCAAGCACCTAAAGAGACGCACTACACTTAATTTTGAGGTACAGTATGTTGCCCAGTATCCGGACGGTACCAGTATCCGGACACTTAAAACCAAAACTCAATTTTTGAGGCGCCCTTTTCAGTTATCGGTAAACGAAGTATTTCGAATGAAAGCTGAACATTTCAGCTTTAAGATGAAGGTTTTGGCGAGTTGAAAGCGTGCGAAACAGTCGCAGAAGACGCCGTTCTGTTGAGGTAAATAAACATTTCATGGCTAATATTTACGCTGTTTACTGCGCAGTAAAATTAGCGCTGCTCGGAAAAGGGTAGTTAATATGTGATATTTTCAAAGAAACGGTTTTATATTTACCGTGAAGATACTTAAAGAAGTCAAGTTCTCAGAAAGTTTATTAATTCTTCTTGAAATTCGATTTGTTTGGAATAAAGGAGCCCAAAAACATTCACTAAGTTTTGATGTCATGTGCCCAGTATCCGGACAGTTTTTTCTTTGCCGTACAGAATCGATGAATTAGCTGTGTACATTGTCCGGATAAGATTTATTTCATATCCATAACTATAATTAAAGCTTAGGATATATGATATAGTCGTAAAATGTAATTCTACTCAACTCCGTATGGAAATTTTCTTCACTCATTCGGAGGCGACTTGATTTCGTGTGCGCCGCTTGTTTTGCGTGACTACATTTTCTGTATATAACCGAAAGCGTCGAAGTTGAACCTGGAATTCTCATACTTTCCCCAGTTGTGACTGCTAGAATGGGGTTACAACGGTCTGAAAAATGTCACAAAGGGATTGAGAGATGTGAAAGAAGGAGGAATTAGTGCTAGAAAAGCAGGCGTCTGTAGGGACGGAGCATGAAGAAATCAACACTGCAGGTCAGACTAAATAGGAGAGTGACCTTTGACCGTCGCATTGAGGTACGTCCCTTCCCCAAGCATTTTTTTTTTAAATAAAGAATGAAGAAAAAAAAAACTCGTTTGCAGATTGGCTAATTGAGCTAGCAAACCGCGGCTTCGGCATGTCCACGTATGCCTTCCTTAAATCAGTGAAAAAGTTCCTAGACAAGGAAGTAAGAATTATGCCATTTAACAGCCGCTCGCGTTCCCCACCATACCCCAGTCATTTGTTATGTTTTGTTTCACGACGCTAGGTTATATTTTTGGAATCGACATGCCAGACTACTTTACAAGTGCAAGAGAAGCTTATAAGTCACTTGCCTGTCGAAATTTATGTACAATCACGTTGTTATTGTTGTGTCCGGATACTGGGCCAGCTGTCCGGATACTGGGCAACATAGGAGCTCTGCAAAAATATTAATTTCGCGATGGAAACAAAGGCAAAACAGTTAAAATGTCTTTCGTCATATTAAAGACTAAATAGATTTTCTCTGGGCCAAATTTCAGAGCTCTTGTGACTAACACAGGAAAGTTATTTCAATGTTAAACTGAAGTGTCCGGATACTGGGCAACATACTGTAAAGGATTGTTGCCAAGAGAGGTTGCACTCTTGATGTAGCCCGCCACGCCTGACGTTTGTTTTAGTGTATGGTGTAGAGAATTACTTGCATACAGTATACAGCTAAATCAAAAAAAGGGTTGCTTTGGTAATTGGTCATTCGGGCATATGGAACAATGCAATGATTTACTTGAGTGACCACCAAACAATAGCACTCTTTTCCGAAGTGAGCTATTGTCGAATTGCGCTCACCTCACAATGCCTGACGCGCTCTGTTACGTGTAAGGGCCTCACTCTTCTCCAACCTGCTATCTTGAAAAGTGTGTCTGGTTTCGTTTATGAGATTTTTTAAGAGGATGGAACATTAGCCATTGCCTAACTCCTACCCGGGAGGGCCAAGGCGCTTTGGGACTGTTTTGGGGGACGAACTACGGCAGTACCATAGTACAATTCGACTCAAATCGACCCAGTTTGAGGTTAAATCCCAAAATGGTGAGCGACATAAATGTATTCGCTATCAGTCCATCTATAAATGAAATGTAAATAGTCGAATATCACTAATCTTAGGGCGCTTTCCATTTGTTAGAACTGGCGTGCCAGATCTGCACCATTATCCAACTAGATTAGTCTATTTATAAATGGTATGGTTGGTAGAGGGGGTTTTAGGGAAAATTTCGAGTAAAAACTAATATTATATTTTCAAAATGACCGGTCCGGCCTGCCAGTTCTGACTTCTTGGAAAGCACCCTTAAGCTAGGTTTTCACTAAAGCATAAGCATAAGCATAAAGACATACGCACGCGCAGAATGGCATATTTCACTCAATTCTCGATACCAGCTCTCCTCAACCCGATGATAAACAAGATGGCGGACGAAGCGTCCGCCACATTAATTTTGATATGTTCGCATGAGATCTGGGTCAAAGTGAGCTATGATTGGTCCACGGCCTTGTGCTTATGCTTATCCTTGGGTCGACCCCGTTTTCATTAGTCAAAGCTACGACATAAGCATAAGCACAAACACAAGAAGAGCGAACTTGTCAGTTTTTCTTGTGCTTTTGCTTTTGCTTATGTCGACCCAGTTTTCACTTGCTTACACATGTTCTTATCCTTATGCGCTGGTGAAAACCAGGCTTTACACTCCTTAGAGAACGTGCAAAATGACGTATCCTCAGCATTTACCAATTTACTTTGCTTTAAATGACTGGGCACCCATTTTAACCTGTTTTAACTCAGTACCTTGCCTCCCTCCTTTTCATTAGCTTGCGAGCAAGCTGTCCGGCGTGCTCTGGCGGTAGGGCGGGAAAAGGAAGAAGAGCTTGCAACTACGTCTCTGGAATTTAAATATCTGCATTGAAAAAGTCGATGCGAAATGCTGATTGGCAGAGATGATCCTTTTCTCTTCGCGCTGATTGGTAGAAATCTGACAGCTCATTCAACGGGGAGCCATAGAGGAAGTGGAGTTGGAATTCAAATTCCAGAGACGTAATTGCAAGTTCTCCTTCCTTTTCTCGTCCCGCCGCCAGAGCGTCCCGGAGAGCTTGCTCGCAGGCTACCTGTTTCTCTGGTTTGGGTTCTTTTTGCCGCAGTATGCTTTTACAGAATTAGAGAAGCGTCAAATTTGAGGTGCAAACTCCCTACAAAATGAAAACGACAGATGCAATCAATTTTGAATCTGTAACATGTTATTTAGGGAGACCGTGGTGACCTAGGTTTGCAGGGACCAGCAGGAGGTCCAGGATTAAAGGTAAAAAAAGAGTTTTTAAAAATAAGTTAACCAGATAATGCTTAAATTAATAATTGTAGTTCAATAAAATTGATAACCCGAATCCTGCTGACTGATCAGTATTCCTGGTCTTCTACTAAAACATTTCTCTCTTTTAAGTGTCAATGAAATGATTTTTTTTTAATTTTGTACTTGTTTGTTTTGCTTGCTTGCTTGCTTTAATTGCTGTAATGTAATTGTTTTACTTTCTCCAGCAAATTCTTTGGGTAATTTTTTTCCCCATAACAACGCAGAATTTTTGCTGCACACTCCCGTATTTTTTCATTCACAGACCTGGTGGTTCTATCTCTGTAGATAGTTGTCTATGACTGACGCCAGATCAAGATTGTGTTTTTGTAGCTTAAATATTCTCTACTGATCTCTTAGCTGATAGCTCATATTTTCTTTATTCCAAGGGACCAGAAGGCTTGACTGGGCAGCGAGGTGACACTGGTCTTCCTGGAGAAAGGGTACGATAGTACTGAATTCCATTAATGTTATTTAGGATACCAATCGACGAAAAGGGTGAAATTCTGTAAAATTTGTGTAATAAGCGAATTATTTAAATTTACGATCTCTTAAACTAGTTCCTAGTAGCTTAGTTTGTTTCGTGAGGATCACCAAAGAGCCATTTCCTCATTGGTGACCTATTATTTATCCCCGAGCCAATTGCGCTTGACTGCCTTACTTATTAAAATATATTTTCATGCGCTTCCAGAAGACAAAAATAAGTTCCCATATATGGCCCTGCAGGGTGCTTCCCAGCCATGAAATCAAATATCTTCGTGGCATAACAGTACAGCAAACCATTTCCGAAAGTTTTTATAGGGTCTTGTTGTTCTGTTTGACTACTTGGTACACTTTCATGAATATAGTTGTTTACCTCTTTGACCCGAAATTACCACCCACAGTTGAAATTAAATCCAACAAATTCTTTGTTGAGTGGTGTAAGGCCAAAGCTAGAAAAGTGACTCCTGCCAATCATATCATTTTGGGTCATTGGATGAACCAATCAGAATTCGAAGCATTCTACGCGGGAAATGCGTGCGAGCAAGTGACACTAGCCTCGGCGTTCATTGCTATTTGGTAAAAAAACAGTGCGCTTTTTTTCTTTCTTTTTGTTTGTTTTTTTCAGCGTAGTGTTGGAATTGCGCATTCGATTTTTATTACATTTCAGGATGAATTTTTGATTTATAGGGCTCAAGGGGACTGCAAGGATCACATGGTCTGGAAGGAGACCTGGGCTATGAGGTAAGTAGGCGTTTTTTTGTTTGTTTGTTTGTTTGGTTTTTTTTGTCCTACCTCTTGTTGCCGTGTTTTGTTTTCCCTTTTTCAAATTTTTACTTACTCGATACTTTGTGTCGGATCGGTGACAAAAAAACTGACTAGAGAAATCCATGGCACAAAGCTTGCCCTGAGCAATAATTTTATTAAAGACTGGTCAATGATCGTTTAATCATAGTACGCGTTCGTTTTATTTATTCTAGGGAACTGAGGGCCCTCCTGGTTTTTCCGGGCAAATGGTATGATATTTATTCATCATATGTTTACGATTGAATTGTGCTTCAGGTTTCGATAGGTTGTTTTATACCCTTCCTCCCTACCCCTCAACCTTAATAGGTGGGTAGGTTACAATTATCCATTGCTGTGGCACGTAGCATTGGACACATGATGGAGCAGAGAATACAGTAATTATGGAGTGAAAATTCGGCCGCCCAAAATGCTGAGTCATGTCACCTGAATTTTGTCAGGTGAGGTGCGCAGAGAAACAAAATTAATTTTTGTTAACATATCTCTTTCTTTAAACCATTATGAGACGAAAAAAGAGGAATGAATGTGTATTATACCTCGTTCTTAAAGCGATGATGAAACGAAACAAGCGGTATAAGCTCATGTGTAATATCTTTCGCTCTTTAACCCTTGATGAACAAAGAAACAAGTGCGATGAATTAAATCAGTAATATATCTCGTTTTTTAATCTTCGATGAGACGAAAAAAGCGCGATAAATGTGCAGTAGGGATGCTAGGGTGTTGTTGAGCGTGATAAAATTTCTAGCGGGCGTAGTAGGCGCTTGGAAGTAGTGGGTGAAAGAGAGAACGGGCGCGCGCGAGGGAGAAACGCGTGTCTCCTTCTCGCGCCAGTTTTTTCTTGTGCCCACTACTTCCAAGCGCCTGCTACACAGGCTATAAAATTTCGAGCCACATAACTCAGCATTTCAGGCGACTTGACTAAAAATTTCGGGTGACACAACTCTGATTTCGGGAGACATAACTTCGGGCGAGGTGACTTTCGGGCGACTTGACCGTAAACATAAAACTCAAGTGATCCGATAAACACCATTGAGTGTTAGTCCTAGTAAAGTGGGGACCACAAAAGGCAAAGATAAAATCTTTTGACCTCGTAAGGATTCAAAACCACTGCCTTCGGAATAGATCTACTGTTGCTGTACCGTCTAGGTTTGTCAGTTAATTGTACATGCGATTTACGACTGTGCTGCATTGTGTAACGCGAGTTAAAGATTAATCTAAGAAGTTCGTTATCACAAGTCAAGCAATCATTGGGGCCCAAAGGGGTTCATAATACTGATTCTATTAATGGTAAGAGGGGGTGTAAAGAAGGCATGAATTTGCGCCTATACTGGTCTTTGCGCGAGTAGTAAGTTAAAATAAATTGACTTGATGTTCGAGTTAAATTCTTTGCCAGTAGCTTAGACGTGACTTTGATCTCCTATTAAATATAATAGACAATCCAGTCAGACTTTTGAGTGTAGTAAATATGATTTAACAGGCACGTTCAAACTAATGCTCGTCTCCTTTGCTTTAACTTCAGGGAGATCCTGGACACAAGGTGAGAAATGTTACTTCATGCATAGTGACGAGACTCCCTATGTTACCGATGGAGCAAGCTTTCAATTAGGCCGCTTATATCCTGAGAAGCCGCGTGTTCTCTTGCGCCTCGCTTCGCTTGGAACTCGAAGTGGAGAGCTAGCTCGCATACTAACCAAAACGAGATAAGTTTACTATATAATGGCTGATGGAATGTTTGATTCTCTTTTTTAGGGCCCTAAAGGAGAGCCGGTATGATGATTACAGTTATGTTTCGTTTGTTTGCTGAAAATTGACATGGGAAGTATCAGAATCACATTAGAAAAGCTGAGTCACGGACAATAGTTTCTTTCTCTCTTTCTCTCTTCTTGGTTTTTCAATACCCTCACTACAAAATTTGCAAAGTAAGGAAAATTCCCCAGTGCGCATGTTCCCAAATTGTTAGAGTTAAGCCTTGTGCTCAAAGACGCCAAGTTCAGAATTTCCGCTTTGCTGTTACGTTCTTTCGCTTCTGTTTGAGTACGCGTGACGTTTTTATCACCTTTAATAAGGCTAGGTTAATATGGCACAGGACGAATTTTCAACCAGTTGAAAATTCGTGCGCTTATTATTTGTGTTCCGTTCGCTCGGAACCACCTTTAACCACGTCCAGCCGTTCAAAGTTCCGTGTGAACAGAGCGAAAATATTGAAAGGTCTCATGTCAACGAAGTGTCCCGTCAAATTTTTCAGCCCGTTGAAAATTCGTCCGGTGCCGTGCGTGTGAATATAACCTGAGTGACTACTAGCAAAGCCTCACTTCTCACTCTTATTTCCACAGGGACGTCCAGGCTCCCCAGGTCCTCCCGGACCCCTGGTTAGTTATTTTTGTTAATATTACTCCTTAATTTTGGCGCGAAATTTTAGCGTTAATTCGTACTTTCACATGTGAAATTACAAAATTGCCCATGGCAACCTTCCGTACGTCTCAGTGCCAAGATGGCGACGAAGTTTTGAAATATCAAGTGAAGATGTCACGCATTAAAAGCCGCTTTAGAAAACCTAAACGTACGAAAGAGCTCATCAAGAAGGATTTTAACAGATATTTTTTCAAAAAATGCTGAAAATTTTAAACTTCGGCCAAATTTAAGCTCTATTCTTTTGAGAGAGTGGATTTCTCGATCGATACGATCCAGGATAAACATGTCAAAAATTCACGATTGCGAACGTAGTTCGTTACCCATGATATTAATAGGTAATCAATGGTAATGCTCGTGAGATTATTCCCTACTTTCACTAGTCACCATTTGATTACACATACTTATCCGGTAGGAGTTTCCAGTGGGTTATTACCATTACTATCTTCACTTGTACTAACAAAAGATGCCTTAAGACAAGAGAAAATTCTTTAGAGGCAAAATATAATGGAATCTCGTACGAAATTATCGTAAACGCGTTTTCATTTAATAGTGACAGTTATGACTGTAAGTTTCGTAAGATTCAATTCCTCAGGAACACCATTCAGAGCAACCTCCTTATTACTTACTCATGCAGCTTGGGAAAATGCCAATACAGTCAAGTATTATGCCGGGAATAGCTTTCCTCAAAGTCTTTCGCTTCATAATTTGCCGATACTTTGATAGGTCTACAGGTTTTGCAAGGAGTTTACAAGGCCTTCCTACCCTAGACACAAAGGGAACTATTCTTCTGGTTAAGTCCGTCTGCAAAACAGGGTCTAAATGTTTGTTCTGGTTCCCCCAGCTGTGTATCATGATTTGAGTACGCGTCATAATCGGCCTGTGAAAAAGCCACTGCAGTCAATTTGCCTATTAGTTTGAAGGGAAATTCGAAACGCAGGACCTTGCTAATCGGAATTAGATTACGTTCGCAACGCAGGCACGATCTTTCCTGATTTTATGGAAAATTTGATTAAGGGTGGCTACAAGAAATGAGATTTATATAATTATTATTTTTTCTTTGAACAAAATATCCTCTTGCAAAACAGGTGCGTAGTACTTAATTCACACTTACTGAATATTTTTTCTGTTCCATTAGACAGACCTTGGAGCGCTTTCTGGTTTTGCTCAGGTAATAGCCCTTAGCTATAATACGGTTACATTCTTTTTGCTTGGTTTTGAAAATGATTTAAAAGCTTTAAGTGTAGGCGACATCTTTTTATGCCGATGGAAGAGGAAATGGCCTTAGTTAATAGGATTTGAATTCCTTATTATTCTTACCTTTTCAGTTAGTTATTTCATTTCTTTTGTTCTTCACATTTTAATGTATCGTTCCTCACCTTCGACCATTCATGTATATCGTTTATCGTTTCTGTTCATTTGCATTTGATAATGGTGACATTGGCCGCCGAAACGTCATGTTTTTATGGCGCTACGTTTTCTGCCTTTATGTGCTACGCGGGAGAGAGATTTGTATCCCAAATTCTTTTCTGGTGTGTCGACCACTGGGCCTCTGGTCAAATCAAGAAACAAACTGTGGGTATACTGCAAATAGAACAAAACAGCTGGCGTGTACACGCCTATCACGTGTTTATTTTGAAACAACCCTCAGCCAACAATCAGAACGGGGATGATTTAGGGAGCTGGGGAAGGGAGCAGGGCCAGCGCGGGCTAGGGGGCTTTAGCCAACCGTCCTAACGTTCCCCCCCAAAAATAGAACCTTACAGTGGAAAGAGCCTCTTTAGAAGCTGCACTTCAGGACTTCAACAACAACAAGCCACTGGTCACTCCCGCCCCCTCCCCACTACGTTCACCTTGAAAAATGTTTCGCAGCTTCCCTGAATTCGTTAGAATTGCTGATACAAAGTCGGGCGCCCTATCGACCGGATGTTGCTGCCTCGTTATGTGGCTTTTTCGGTTTGTGGCGAGCATAGCCGATGTTAATAAAAAGTAACATGACTTGATTATTTCTCCAGTTATGTTCCCCTTCTTATATAATTATTTTTTATTTATTTTTTTGTTTGTTTGTTATTATTTTCAGCAGTGGAACTCTGGAGTCTCTGGAGCTTCTGGTGTTCGCAACGAGAAGGCAAATCTTTATCGAAGTTCCAAGGTAGCATGAAACAGTTGTTCTCTATGTCGCATTCAATAGCCTTGAATAAAACCCATTGGGAGATCAGAAATGTAACGTCTATTTAATTTATTCTCAGGCTGAAAAAACAACGTTAATAGATCCGGTAAGTAACCTTTTTGAACTGTTCACTTATGCAGGTCTTGAGACGTGAACCAGCCTCATTCCTTGTGCTATTCAGTGAGTCTCAAATAGACCTTTATTCATGTTACAAACGAAATGTGCTCATGTACCCTGGGCATCCTATAATACTCCTTAAATCGAGTTAATTCAATATGGCCGCCGTATCGGTAAAAAGGTCTATTGTAAAGCCTTGGAACGCGGTTGCTAAACTAGTTACTTCATTCGGCTAATTATATCACAGTACACACTTACAACCCAAGGAGCCAATCACTGCTCGGACAACGGAAATGAATTTACCCAACTCTTCGTGAACAAAACGTGACCTGCGTGCAGTCACGTAATGGGTTTTGTCTTTATTTAGCGACATAGTCTTTGAGTCGAAGCAAGTCTGGCGGTGACCTTGTTTTGATAGACACATCAGTACCATTTTAATATACACAAGAACAGAAGTTATATTCGAGAGCAGGAAGGTTCAAATCAAAACAAGGTCACCTCTCGCCTCCTTTGCACTCAAGGCCAGGATTCTCAATACACAACTCTAAAAAGGACTATTCAAAGATGACGTTTTGAAATTAGTTCGAGTTTAGTAACTAGAAAAAAAAACATGGGAAATACTTGTTGCACATTTTTTCCGTGTGACTATTTAATTATCAAGAAATCTCGAAAATCCTCGGACGTAACCATTAGACCTTACACAGTTATTATTTAAATTCACATTAGGACTCTGAGATTGGTAAACAAAATAGACAGTACTTAAAACTCAGAGTCGGGATTTAGAGGCAGACTTATATTTGTTGCACAAAATTGATTGTAGTTTGGTTTTCTGTAAACATCTTTTTTTATTTTTTTGTAGGTCCAAATCAACTTAGCTTTACTCCATTACCAACTTGAACTCTACAAAAAACCAAACGGCTCTAAAGAATACCCAGCTAAGACTTGTAAGGATCTTATCCTGTGCTATCCAAATCTGAAAAGTGGTAAGTTAAATTGCAAAGATATACTTCCTTTCTGAACGCCGACCGATACAAATAGGAACCGTAGCGAGACCGGCCTTGATGTAAAGGGATTTCAGGATTGGGCTGGTAAGGGCCACCAATCTCAACAAAATACTGATACTGACTAAATACTGACTTCAGTTTTTTCATGACTTTTCAGCCAATACTAGAACGGAGTGTTTTTTTTAAGCTAAGACAAAGATAGTTTAACTGGTCGAAGAACCTTGAAAGTGAGGGCAAATGGACCTTTATCTTGAGGATGAACTGACATATTGGGTTGTACCGACGATGGTGAAAACAATGAATTTCTAAGGAAAAAAATATAACTAGTCTAACTGATTTCTTACTTCTGATTGGTGCCAGAAAACTTTTGTGTTTTTCTACCCAATCAGAAGGCAGGACGGCGGCGACCGTTTGGAACTGGTCTGGTAAGACATTGTTCCCGGGGGCTCTTCTCGCCGTTCTTTACTTTTCTTCGTGCCATATTTTCCCGCCCGTTTAGACTTTCCCTCGCCCCCACTATCTGCCCCTGGGTCTCCGAGGATGGGATGTAATATGCCTCAGTACGGACTCGTTCCCAGTCGTCTCTCATTGAACCCTCCTTCGCATATTCAGGAGTGAGGACTGGAATTTAGGGAAGCGAGGGAGAGAGAGCAGGATATCCCAGTCGTTCTTCTCACTTCTCCCTCTTCATCAGCCCCTGATTCGTCGTGCGCGTTACGAAGACGACTTCAGACGAGTCAGGTATTTAGTAGTAGCCGATAGATACGCCGTGTGATGTCTTTCAATGTTTTCACCAATTCTGAAAAACAAATCTTTACGTAGGTGAATATTGGATTGATCCGAATGAAGGCGTTCCTGAAGACGCGATCAAGGTTTACTGCAATTTTTCGTTCAATGCCACGTGCTTGTATTCAAGCAACGGGAAAAAGGTAATCTTTGACCTGACTGTAAAATTTTTTTTAGTTCAGAAATAGGCGTAACCAATCAATGAGAACATTCTCCGTCGCAATTTTAGCTTGTCTATGTTCACGTTGACTTAATTACCATGTCCTATTTCAGCATTCTAGCCAGGATTAAAACAGTTGGACAATTGACGACGGTTTGTTTCACCTATTTTTGTTGATGATTGGAGTCCTTCCCCCCAAAAAATCCATCCATCAATAAATGATCTATTGGTCTAGTGCCTAGAGAGGTCAAGAGACACATCATTTACACTGAGTACAAGTCCATTTAACGATCGGCTTAACGTGCTTGCTTTCCTTTTAAAAATGACTGAGAATTTTCAAACTAGAAGTTTTAAAACAATAAAGAAGCTGCTGCCTTTGGAACCAGAAAATGTTACTGATAATTCTTAAATAATTAAACTGAAGCGGTATAGGGAGGATGAAAAGTTTACGGAAATAAGATCTCAGTAATATTGTAAAGTAAAGAACAAAGAAAGGCCTTTGCTGTCTCGATAACCCTCTTTAAGTGTAGGTTATAGAAGGTTACTATAGACCTTGCTAAATTATTCCTTTCTTTGTTGTATGGAATAGCCATTTTTATCCCAGAGGAAGAAATGGTATTCTGGTGTGGACGAGTACAAATGGTTGAGCAAGGATCTGGGAGCTTTTAAGAAGGTAAAAATTGCCTTACTGAACAGACCTCTTCTTATAACATTAATTTGATTTGACTCTTGTGACACGCAGGGAGTTTAAGTTGCAGCGTGTTTGAGCGACGCACGTGAGCCAAATTTGTATTGCTAAGTGTCTTTACTCTTAAAGGGACGTTTTGCCCAAGAATTTGTTCAAAATCACGACTGAAGGGTGCAAAAAGTCCACATCCGGTTGACGTGCGTCGCTCAAAAACGTCGTTGCTTAAACTCCCTATGTGAGAGTGACCACCCGTGTAGAGTATGGGTTGTGGGACTGGCAAGGATCACGTGAGGTTTTAACAGCACGGACGTTTTAGGGTTTTATGGAAAATTGATACCATCATCTTCTCTAAATCAAATAAGCCCCCCTCTCTACTGTTCGCCTAGCCTGCGTAGCAAGCGTTTCCTCGCGAGGTTCGTCTAGAAAGCTGGGGCAAGAGCAAAAAAAAATGAATGACGGGGGAGGGGGAGGGGAAAGAAGGAACCGCTTGCCCGCAAACCCCACGATTTTGAAAAACTGCGTTCGCCCACGAACGCAGCCTCTGATTGGCGCGGTGCGGGTAGTGTTGATTACTTGGCATTCGAAACATCAATCAAACCAGGTATGCTTTGTTTTCGTGTGTCACTGATCTGGTCTCATCTGATTTGTGGTCGCAGATTACAAATGCTTTGGACTGATATTTATTGGAATCGTGTTTGTGCGAAGGTTTATGAGATCAGAGCCTTCAAAGTATAATTGGAGATCGAGCAGTGGAGACTAGGGAAGGCCAATTTATTGAGAATGACGGCGTGCGGATCTGACTGGAAAAAATGGACTGTTTGTTGGAGATAACATCAACATAAATCAGAACATCGGTACTCGACACTAGCTGAAGCCGCCATGGACAAGCGATTTGTCAGCTTTTTGAAATGAAAAGATTCTTTTTGTTTATTGGAAATTTAGCGGCATCTATTGTAGAGAACGTTTCGACACAGGCTGAAGAGCAGCAGCTCTGCAAAACTTATACCCGGCGGAGTGAATTGTTCCGGACAAATCATTTTTGACGTGTCGATAAGGTTTCAGACGACAAGACGAGATAAAGCTACAAGAAATTCCGCAGCAATCGCTCATGGTTTTAACTTTCTTTTATCGTAAACCTTTTTTATTACAGTTCTTGCAATCGCCTGCAACGTGTTCTATTAGAGAACAAAGTAATTTTACAAATCTGGTAATCCAGGGGTAATCTGTTCGTTATGTTTCTATTTTGACGAGCTGTCAATTTACAAATGAACCGAACCGTGAAATATCAAGGGGCGTTTTCCAGAATCGTGGGGTTTGCGGGCAAGCGTTTCCTCTTCTCCCCTCCCCCTCCCCCTTCAACCTTTTTTTTGCTTCCGCTCTAACTTTCGCGCAATAACTCGATTGGAAACGCTTGCTACGCAGGCTACTGTTCGCCCTCCGTCAAACGTGCTTGAGATTAAAAAAAGCCCCCCTGGGGTGCATAATAGAGGATTCACGGTGTGTCCCACTCGAAGAACGTAGGAAAGGGCGGAAGTAAGGCAAGTAGTTTCAAGCCGGTGTCAGGTTCTCAAAAAACAGGGACGTCGCGAAAACAAGGTCAAGGGAAAATAGTTTTCACGATGTCTGTACATAACTATCTTTGGAGCCTGGAGCAGGAATTGAAGGAATTACTAACTATGACATCGACTACATGTTATCTCCACAATAGTAAGGCGATGGTGCCTTGCGGTACCTTTTACGAAGCCAAATCCTAAATGTGACATCACGACTGAAAAAATAATCATCTTTCTATGAAATTTTTCTTTGGATTTTTCATCTTCCCAGTAATTGATCGGTGACTAAACATAGACATGAATGTCTCCAACTCCCCCGGGGGGAGGGGGGGGCACTCTCTTATTTGTCCTATACGGGTATGTTCCGCAGAACAGGGTATGGCTTTCAGGGTCTGAGTCTTTAACAGGGTATACAATTTCACTGTTGAGCGTTTTGAACTGGGTGTCTTTTTGGACTGGAAGCCTTTCAAAGAGTGTGAAGACTTGTGGTGAGCGGTGTACATTTGAAATACCAATAAATTAATTGTTTTCCTCAATATCTATTTCCACGATTTGAGTGTGAAAAATTACTTAATTCTGTGCTCAAAACAGAACAAATCAGGATCAGAAAGTCTTAAAAAGGGTCGGGGTTTGAAGGCCTCGGCGACACAGCTCTACCCAGACTTCCCGTGAGTGCCCCCCTCCCCCTCGGTTCCAATTAGCGTAACTTGTTCTCGCCCCATGTAAGGGAATCCGCATTCCGGAAACCGCGGGAAATTTTTGCTAATGGAATCCAGAATGCTGGACTTCGGAATCCGGAATCCGGAATCCCGCTTACGATAGGAATCCGGAATCCAAATTTCACTGACAGAGAATCCAGAATCCAGTGCATGAAATCCGGAATCCACGGCGTGGAATCCAGACTCCAAGACTGTCTTGGTTTACCTTCATGAGGCGATTGTTCCCTAGATAAACAGAAGCTTTCCTTCATGTTTCAGATCAAGTACGTCAAGTTTTTAAGCCAGCTGTTATTCTTACGTCTGTTGAGTGACCGCGCACGTCAGACCATCACTTACCACTGCAAAAACTCCATCGCTTGGTACGATGAACAGCTTAAAGACGTCTCTAAGTCCATCAAAATTAAGACGGCCAATGGAGTCATCATTCACTCCAGCTCCTCCAATAAGTTCAAGCCAAGGATAATTACGGACGATTGTCGAGTGAGTAGGAAAATGTGAACTAGTCCGGTTCTTCAAACTCGTAAATGTCATTTTTTTTTTTTTTTCACCACATTTAAACGGTTTACCTGGAAAAATAAACAACGTGAACAAAGAATTTACACATTATAAAACAGCAAACGAGACTGTAACACAAAGGATTGCATGAAGCGAAGTTACGTAAACTTTAAAATATTTCCCCGTAAATCGAAATGCAGTCATGAACACACAAATAGCTTAAATCAGTCCGATGATTAACGCTATTTAACTCTCTGCTGTTTTACTAAAACTGTTAGCTGTCTTAGAACAGCTGACATAAAAAAAGCGAGGTCAAGTTTCATTGAAACTGGCAGAGTGTCCGCTTTGCACCTCAGACTGTCCGCTCAATAAAGGTTTCAGAGTATGTATGAAAGGATATTCTCTAGACTGCAACCAGCCTCTTCTCGGTTTATAGTGGAGTCGAGGCTAAAAATAAAGGCCCCAGTTTTTCCTGGGCTGACAATTTTTATTTTCGTTCGCTTCGCTCGATTTGCTGGCTCGCGTGACCGTCCTGAATCTAAAAAATCTCGTCCCTCTCTGACTCGAACTTTTTACTCGAAACGTCATGTTTTTCACCCAGTAAAGTGCATAACCACAACAATGCTTTAATTTAGGCCGTGGTGAAGCGGACGGATTCCCGTAGACGGTACAAAACCACTAATTATTTCTTCCTTTTTCATCGCAGATCAAGAATGGCACGTGGCTCCACACAGTTATCCAAATAGACACGCCCAAAACCAACCGTCTTCCCATTGTGGATGCAGCAGCTTACGACATAGCCGATCAAAACGAGGAATTTGGACTCGAAATAGGACCTGTCTGTTTCTATTAACTTCTATTTTATTCTACATTCAGCCTACCTGTATACTCTTTCTTTGGAATGGAAAAATTCTTGGATGTGTAATATAACTATTAACTTATTTTCTGATGTGACTTTAATTAATTACGATTGCTCAACAACTGATATCCTGATATTGTGCGCTGTCCCATTTGTTACGTACACCTCAAAGTTGAAAGTTAATAGCTATTATCAGTGAACGGCCACATCTGTAATTTCTAATACAGTCAAACCCCGTTAATAACGGGGTGTCTGTTAATGGGGTGTCCGTATTAAGCAGCTCATGTCATTCAAGTCAAAAAACCTCCTTTTATTAGAACAAAATACCGCATCTCTAATCTTCACAACGCCTTCATTCCGCGGCTTAAATCCACGGAAACACTAAAAAATTGCTCAGTTATATATTACTTAATCAAAACCGTTCTCTGCACAACTCGTTTGATACCAAAACTTGACGTCTACAAATCATCTTATCCGGCGTACAGTTACGCTCAGTGGAGCGCTGGGAACTTCAACATGCTTTCAAATAAGGGTTTCCTTGCCTCCAAAAAGGAAAGGTCTATTACAGCACACAGTTGATAATGAAGTGTCCGCATTAGCGAGGTTGGCCTTCTTTGAGAATCTGTTGACTGGGGAAGAAATAAGTGTCTGTTGTCCGTATTGACGGGTGTCCGTATTAAACGGGTTGAATTTTGAGAAAACGTAAGGACTTTCCCAAGGGACAAAGATGACTGTCCGTAATAACGACGTGTCCGAATTAAACGGGTGTGCTTGAAACGGGTTTCGACTGTATTCTCTATTTTACTACCAATAGCGCGGAATCTTGGATTGTTGCCGTTTTCCCTTTCGGCGGTTTTAGCTTAGAACCATCTGGGTTTGCCTAACTTTTTATAAGTAATTTGCGATACTGAGGGGGTATTCCCTTAGTCTCCCTCGCAGCCGTGTTTTGGATGTCACGCAACGCTCCTCCAAAAGTATTGGTATTCCCTGGCATTATCCGCTTTTTTCTTCCTTTTGTTTTTAATATTAACCACCTTGGCCCGCAAATTTAATAGGAATGGATTGAGGAACCGATATTATCCCTCAAACGCAGGCCTCACATCCTCAGTAGCTCTCCGGTCGCTGGAAGTGCCGCTTGAAACAACGACAGGACAATCGGCTGAGATCGTTTATTTAGCAGATCCCCTCAACATGCAACTAGCCGGTCGATCATCGGTCCAATACGTTCAAATGAAATTGTTACTCTTTTTCCTGTTTCATTTTAAGTTGCATGTGACTTTGTGAGTTGGGATACCTTTTTTTACAATAATATTGTTTTTCCCGCCCAGGGTGAATATTACATGTTTCTACCGACATTAGGGTGAAAACATTCTTCTGAAAACTCTTTCATTATAGCGTACGACATTTTCCTTTTAGAATATATTAGGTATTATTTACAGTGAGATCGGTATCGAACTGTTTCGATCGAGTCAGAAGTATCGAACATTTGGCTAGTGTAGCTGCTCATCGTTTTATAGTTTTGCCGTTTGGAGAAAGGAAGAATTCTATACGGTTTAGTTGAAAACATATAATTATAGTGTACAAAGGCAGTTTCAACACACAAAATTACATTTTTTTAAATTCTTTTCAAAATCTCAGCCTCGCTCGGATTTATTCCTAAAATATATTCTTAAAATTTCGCCAGTTTCAGCGTCGCTGTTCTATTTGCATGTAAAATAAATTCTTTATATAAAAAAATAGTGTAAATTTCTACTTGACCGAAAGCGTAAAAATTGCAGCAAATTTTGGGGAAATTTGCCCGAATATAATCCGTGGAAATAATAATAAACAAAACGTATTTTCACAGTTAAAAGTTAAAATAAGTTACGATATAAACATTTAAATCGTTGCGTGTAGCCAAGAGTAATGTAACTACTAAAAGCGAGTCAAAGAAAAATTAGTACGTAAGAGTTACACGCAACCACATACAGCTCCAAAAAGCCGAACGCTTTCGAGATGTATCTTGCTCTATTCTCTTATTTAGAAGCTGTAACTCGTTATAATTTTCACACGCTGCCTGTGTTTTTCTTGCCGTGCAGTTTGTAATATTTGTCTGTGAATTATTGTGGATACAGTGTTCGTGCAGATCGCCGCAGCTCTAACAATTGCTAGGACAAATGAAATTTTTATTTCCTTTTTCACTGTTTTGCAAAGTTCCTGTTTACATGTGATAATCACCATGCAGGGGAATCGAGAAGCGCCGACCAAAAAAGAAGAAAGTTGACGAATGAATAACAGCATTTGCAGTGCCTGCATAGACGAGTGAGGCATCCCTTCTAATAAAAAAGCGGCTACTCCACATTAAGACAAATTGTAAAATAGCTCAACGCAGTTTCCATCTGAAGTATTCCATCTGTTTTTTAGTCTTCTTTTCCCATATGTCTACGTAAGTCCTCATTGTTAGTGTTCCTTCCAGTGTTCTCCATTCTAAAAAGAATAGAAGAAAACCTCTGGCCTATTATAAAAAAGGGTGTTGCTACATGCAACGATGTTCCCATAGGCCGGAAACGTTCAGTTTAAACCATTGAACAATTAAATGACTTGTATCTTTCCAAAATTTGTTCATTTTTATCCAATCACAAATGGCTTTTTTGTATTTATAATAAAAGTACGCTGTTGTTGTTACGTAATGTGAAAAACGAAGACAGTTTAAAAAATATCAACTTTCTTTTGTAACTTTCTAGAAATGTATTTGGAGGTGGTGAGCGCGCCACGAATGTTGTAACAAATGTCGAAAACGATAAATAGGCCATTATGGGTAATGATGATATATGGGTCAGAGTAGTTCTACTAAATTCAACTTCCCTTTGAAAATGATTGGCTAAGCTGTGGATGGGAAAGAAATCGTGATTCAATGACGAAAAAAAAGTTTTCGAAGTTGTCTTCTCCTTAACGGTAATTGATCTAAGAATTAAACAGATATTTGAAGTAGCACTTTTGCAAAGGAAAAAGAATGTTTTTTGGGACGTTTTGGGTGCAATTAACTTGGTCACTAAAGAAAGGTTAGATTGAAAACATAAAAGAAAAAAGGGATTTGTCTTCACTATTGTGGGAGAGAGAACGTATAAGAAGAGAGAAAAGCTCTATTATATCTTGGGCACTAATTTAGGGAGAAAGGTAAATTGACTAAGCCAGAAAAACCTGACTTCGCACGCATGGAAAACTTGTACCGTTCATCGTTCTTTCTCAGGAGTCAAGAAATCGAAGGAGGCTTAAATTCCCCGATGGTAAACAAGTTAACTTTATTACATATTTTCTCATAATTTTCTATAATATCCCAAAAGAATGACACTCCTTGGTGTTGCTGAATTAACCTCAAATGGAACCCAGTCCGTGTTTTATTGCCCGAGCAGACCAATGTTGACATGGGTTTTAAGTGACACGACCACATTTTACATTGCATCGATCACTACGTCTATTGCTTCTCCTCTGACCATTTTCTTAAACATCGTAGTGGTGATAGCCGTATGGAAAACACGAGAGTTACAAACAAACTCCAACATTTTGTTGGCCAGCGTGGCGGGAGCAGATTTTTTAGTCGGAGCTGTATCGATGCCTTTATGCATTAGCTTGGACGTTTTACTCATTGGTAAAGAAGTGAGCCAAGCGATCTGTAAAATTACTTTTGCAAATCAGCTGGTGCTGTACGGTGCAGTTTTTTCGACTTTATATCATCTGACAGTGATTGCATGGGAGAGGTACCTAGCTGTTGCAAAGTGGAATCAGTACCATGTATTTATCCGAAGAGCTCGTATCAAGAAATTGATTGCAATCGCATGGATCATGGCAGTATTGACCACGGCGCCTGTGCGTATTCTTAAAGCTGCTGGTGTACATAACATCTTAGTAGAGGTCTTTTACGTTGTCTTTTGTTTACCGGCGTTGGTGTGCATGTCCCTTATAGGATATTTTTACATCAGAGTTTATCAAGAAGTGCGAAAGCTGGAACGAAGGGAAGACTCTATTCGCCGCGCGCGGGTTAGAATGAGGCATGAGGATGGCATTGCCAAAAGGACATTAGCCATAACAGTTGTCTCTTTCGTCTATTTTATCCCATCGGTTATCGTTCTTCTCTTCGGAAAAGTTGTGCCCTTTCTTCGTACAAGCTCCTATTTCCGATGGTCAGAGCTGGTTATTCAACTCAACTCTCTTATAAACCCTATTTTGTACTGCTTCGTCCTAAACAAAAATTTCAGGAATGTGGTTTTACGAATGATGAAGATTAAGAAGACCGTCGCTGTGGATGTTACCACCGAGCGACTCAGTTCAAGACCAGCCGGTCGTCTATCCCTGCAGTTGCTGAGTGTGCAAAATTTCAACGAGGAGCAACGACGAATTGGTCTCATCTCGAAGGCTGAGTGGCAAGATTTCTCTGCGGTTGTTTCCGCTAATGTCGTCAACCAAACTGCTGAAAGCCGTCTTATCAATAACAAACAGCCAGTGGCTGAAAACAATCCCGTTGCTTCACCGTCTGAAGTAATTGTCGAGGTACATGAACCTTCCGCCACTCTCTCTGGTGCCCCTCGAGAAGAGAGTCAAGAGACTGTTCAGGGAAAGAGCGCGGGCTCATTTCCCGAACAGCGGCTGGTAATTAAGCCTAGAACCCAGCCGCCTAACCGCCAAGGAAGAAAACACAGGCGAATCAAACCAGGTGATCTCCAGACTTTTCAAACAACTGCGACTCCAATATATCAACCGGAAAACAAGTACAATGTGTACCTTCCACACCATGTCAAGTAGACTAAGTGTAAAACTATCTCAGTATATATACAGAGCAATCCAAGTTAAATATCAAATAAAACTCTCGAATCGAAGTTAATAACCAACAGCTCAAGAAGGAAAGCAATCAAGTGCGGGAGAAAAAAGCCGTTTGATTCACGAGCCGCTGAAAGAGGGTCGCAGTAAGTCAGAATGTAACAGAGCAGATTATTCATTTTTTAGAGGGTTATGTGGGGAGAGAAGAACTCCGAAAAATTTCTGTTTTCCAGATTGGAATTGGACCCATGACCTTGTAGACACCAGTCGGATGCTCTAACCACTGGGCACCATAGAATTAGTGATGAACAGGTCATTTATCAGGGGCACCCAACGACTGTTTAATTTTTGTAAAATATCTGTCCGGAGAAGCAAATATTGCCTAGAATTTTCTGTCGTTCTGAGGACGGTGAGAAATGTCCTGATGACTGTTCCGTTCATCAACAGTTTTCGAAGCTTATCTTATAAATCCCCTATGGTTTTCTGAAGTTTAATTTTTCACATTTTACACCCCTGGGCCGGGTTGTTCTATCCAGAGTTAGTGCGAAATTTGATTTCAGATATGAAAGCTTGAGAAGCAAATTCAGTTTTATTCTTTTTGCCTACAATTTGATGATTGGATACTCTATAAAGAAGAGAGAAAGTTGTTTGGGAAAATGCTTTTGGACAAAAGAAAAAGAAACCAGGGTTAAAATTTAACTCTGGGTTAGCGTTAATCGGCCTTCGAGCAACTGGGCCCTGGTCAGGCTATTTTTCGTAGAAAAAAGGAAACCTACAATTTTCGGATTAAAAAATGTGATGGGGAGAGGAATCAGAAAAATTCTCACTGTCGTAATACATTAGATTGCATCTAAAAAATAACGCTGAAGCCCTTGTAATTTCGGAAAGACTCAAGTTCCCATAGGATGACCGAACAGTTACAAATTTTAGAGTGCCGCCTATAATTTATAAGAATGCATTTAGTACTCTAGGTAGCCTAAAAAGTGTTTTCAATGTATTTAGGAGAAAACCGTCGTTGGGTGTCTTAATAAGAATTAATTATTTGCGACACAATGTTGTGAATGTAAAACCCCTCGTAAAAGGTATCATTGAAATGTACTGAAAATGTTTTGTATAACAAGGTTTCTATGCTTTGGGGGGCTCTTCATATAATGTAGGCAAAAACATTTCATTGGGTACATATTCTTTAGCCTTTTCAGGTCGGTAGAGAATGTAAACTTTATAGTACTTTTCGTGATGCATCTCAAGGTGTGTGATATAAATATTGCTGTTAGTTCCAACAATATAGCATATTTTGGGGGCAAAATGAATATGATTTGGCCATGGAAGCCCAAACAGAGTTCGTAACAGTAATTAATTTAGTCCTTGAGGGATCTAGATCCCTGTAAAAACTATGAGAGTGCTTGACATCGCCATTAAAAATCTACCGTAATTTTTTGATAGGAAGGTGCAGGGGACCAACTCGTTTGATTGGATACACACTCTTAAGCCCGCTTCAGGAGAACAAGCGAACTATTCGCGATACATACATCTCAAAGTGTGCAATAATAAATTGCTGTCAGCTCCGCTAATATAGCATACTTTATGCTTTGAGCATCTTCGACACAGGTTAGTCGCGTTCGTCAGAACGCATCCTAATCTGGTGTTCCTGTGGCACAAAGACAGAAATTTGGCGACTGCCGATTAGCAGCCCATATTAGTTTTCTCAGGGGCATCTCGGCCACAGGAAACTGGACTCCTTTGGACTCGTTTTCGTTTCCTTTAGTCTGGTTTTCGTGCAGATGTCATGTTCGTAGAATATGATGAACGCGGATCCATAATCAATGATTATTACTAGTATATAAGGAATATATATGCAAAACGAAGAATGGCTTTAGCAACTTTGTCATAGAAATAGTCTGTAAAAATATTGTAGTTTAATCCTTGATATCAGTAAATAGATGGTCACTAATTAATAAATACATTGAATGTTATTTATATTGTTTATACTGGTTTCATTCCAACAAAATGCCGTAGTCTTTCAAAGACAAAGAACGTGACAATTGTATGAGGCCCTATTCGCATCCAGTTCGGTATAAATCCTTTATAAAGTCCCAAAACACCCTCATGCTTCACAATTTGTATTATACAATGAATAGAATTCTTGTACGCTAGTGGAACTCCACTTGTAGCTTTCTTCTGATTCATCATACGAGTCTTGACCACATCAAAGGGTGACGTACTACAAGCAGTTACAAATCCAGCAATGACAGATGACACTCCATGAAGGGCGGGCCCTTCCTCCATCAACCGAGCGTTTAAAAGTGTATGCTTAGTATGATCGTATGAAGGAATCTGTGCTGCTGTTAGAATGGCCGCACGTTGAACTGTCGGACCTACACCGGTCCACAGTCCTTTGATGCCTTCCATTCGCGCGATTGTCCAAAATGCGTGGAAAGTGTTCCGATAAGCGGATCTCTTTCCAGGCCCCACAGCTTGAAAGCGCACCTTGACAAGGTCTGTAGGCGTGGCTATTGCGCTACCGATCGTCCCTGAGATAGCACCTGCTGTAATCTTCTTCCACAGTGGGGTATGAGCGATATCTGTAGCTCCTAGCTGAAGTTTTAATGGCTCATAAGCACCAAGCCGAATTGTACTGTAAGAACCTTCTCTCATTAAAGACGGCAGAAGCCTGCAAAAAAGTCATCAGTCAGTATTTAACTACTTAGTTAGCCTGCGAGCAAGCTCTCCTATTTGGGCGAGCGATGCGAGCCGCGCGAGAACGCGCGAGCGAGCAGCGAGGCCGTGAGGGGCCGCGTCTCCTCTCGCGCGTCCACTTTACACGATATCCCCCAAATGGAGAGCTTGCTTGCAGCCTACTACTTAGTTAAATACTGTACTACCAGAGCCTTTTAAATGAGATTAATTGTAGCGATTTGTAATAGTACAAGTTGCCAGGATATCTAGAAGGATAGACCTTTTCATGTTTTTTTTTTCAACTTTTGAAATGGGAAAGTTCAGGAAAATCCGTCAACACCACTGGAAAGAGCGCTCTAAAATTAGTTAAAATTGCCAAGTTTGAAAGTGTTTTGTTGAAAACTAACGAAGGTGTAGCTTCTCAAAGTCGCGAAAATTTACAGACGTTTGTATGGTGGGGGGCATAAACTTGCCCAAAACAAAATAGGCAAATCTGTTTATGTTGCTAAAAAAGCATGAATGCAGTGTTGTCTTCAAGCTAGCCCGTGTAGCAGGTGCTTGGAAGTAGTGGACACAAGAAAGAACAGGCACCCAAGTGTCTCCCTCTCGCTCACCCATTCTTTCTTGCGCCCACTACATCTAAGCGCCTGCTACGCAGCCTATGTTCAAACAGCCCTTTGGTGCTGTTGCAATGTTGAAAGCTTCCTTTATCACTCAACTGGTTTAGGAAAAGTAGTGAATGGCCTCGTTTTTCTCAGGAAAAATTACTAATTTTAGAAAAACAAGTGATTGTAAATATAAAACATTAAGGGAAAATATTTGGTAGCAGCTAAAATTCAACATTTCAGGGCTGTCACTAGGAAAGAAGGGCCAGGGATTCCCCTGGCTACTAAGAACAGGAACACCTGCAGTTACTTGCACAGGAAGGCGAAAGGAAAATAGGACCAAAAGAAGGCACTTCACTTACCCTTTATATAGACCTCT
>NC_133203.1:45786934-45799434 GCF_958299795.1 Porites lutea
AATGATGAACAGTTTTCAGGTGGTTTTTACCTGCACTCGCGGATAAGTGTACAAATGTGGGATGCATGAAACACGCCAAAGAAAGAAGAAAAAGTTTCCCAACGTACCCAAAACATAACCGAGTCTCAGTCACTGGCCAACAACAGTGACTTTCGATCTGTTTTGAGTAAGCTTAAGTTTATTCGCAAGTTCTGTCGGCAAGTAAAACATTCACGTAAGCTTTAATAGATCAAAGTTAAAACTCTCACCTGCTCCACCGCACATGTTAGATAATCCACTGAGCAGAAATCTAGTTGAATTTTCTGATGACCGAGTCACCATTTTGACCTTTCGGATAATTATGTAGGATCATCGACCGGTGAAGCAGAAGTTATTTGCAATTCAAATCGAATTCAAAGTGTTGTGGCGAATTGTTGTTGTTGCGGGGTGGATTGGGTTGTTTTTGTGACACACAATAAATTATTGTGCATTTCGTTACCCTGGTCACGACTTGCAAGTCAAGTAAAATTCTAAAAGGTATAAACGGTATGCTAATACGAAACAGCTAACTTTGTTTCGCGAAACGAAACAGACAACGACCTTGGGTACACAGATCGAATGTTATTTTTATCCTACACCCCGCCAGTTGTCAATCACCCCTGTTCTGTCCAATGAGAACTTTTTCACGCGGGTAGGGTGGACACATATTAACCGAAGCCGAGCCAATCAGAAGACGGCATCTTAGTTTTCTGGGGAGTCCACAGCCCTGCTTGCTTCGAGCTTTTCGCCGCCATCAACGCCGTTTCCACGCTTTGTAGGGTGGGGAAAGTAGCGCAAAATGGCAACGCCAGGACAGAAGGAGAGAGAGGCAGAACTTCACTCTGTGCTCAAAGCAGCGAACCTGCTAGACTACTACCAGAGTTTCCTCGAACAAGGAGGCGACGACGTACAGCAGTTTTGCGATGCAAGCGAAGATGAATTCAAAGAAATTATCGCCTTGGTTGGGATGTCCACGAAGCCCTTGCACACAAAACGACTACAGAAAGCTTTGGTGGAATGGAAAAGCAAGCGAGGTCATTCTCCTTCTGGACGAGTTTCTGCCGGATCTTGGATGGACAAGTGGTCTCCTTCACCTCAAGCCAAACAACCAGCTTCTACTCCGTCGCCAGCGGGAACGAAAGGGAGAAAGAGGCTAAGTAGCTCTGGCACTCAAGGCGGCCCTGAAAAGCGAGTTGTTGAGCTGAAACTGCCTCCGATGGAAGTTATCATAGACTGGGAGAAGCTGGACCCCGAAAGACAACAGCTGATTAGAGATCATTCACGCATCTATGGTCGAGATTTGAAGAAACGCAAGACAGATTCACTAAATTCGCATGAACAAATGATCAATGAAGCAGCCGCTCAACTTTGCCTGCGCGATCCGACACTGCTCGTCCGACGCGATGAGTTGTTTACAATGGCAAGGCGAGTTGTCCGGGACAGTGGATTCACGTTTGTCCATGGGCATTCGAGATCAAAATTTTCCTCCACTTCTTCTGAAGAAATGGAAGGTGAGTTAAATGATTTTCGGGTGCTTTATCTGTTTATTGTTAGCATAATATCTTGCATAAAGCCTTCTTCTCTGCAAGCGTGATCCTTGATTCTTTTTTGAAATTTGAGAAGTCTTCTTTGCTTTCGAATGGTTTCGAAGGTTTTCAGTTCGAATTTCGAAACCGTGTGAATTTTGTGTAATCAGTGGTATTTTGATTTGTTTTGGAAATGCAAGTGTTAAAACTTGAGATTGCAAGCCCCAAGATTTTGTTGGAACTCTCAGCTTTCTATACACCGATTCTTATGTCTTCAATGTACTTGTCAATCAATCAATCATACAACATCACAGCCACAGCTGAAACTCGAGCTCATTAAATTTATGCCCAATTAAACTTCACTAGGACAATTATAGCTACTATAGATATGTACCTGAAAAGCCCTAGCCTGCATAGCAAGTGTTTCTGCACAAGGTGAGAAAAATGACACAAGAGATAAACAAAAGAGGAATGAAAGGGGAGGGGAGAGAAGGAAACGCTTGCCCGCAGACCCAACGATTTTGAAAAACTACGTTCACCCAAGAAAGCAGCTTCTGATTATTGCGGTGCTGATAGTGTTGATCAAATAATGATCAATATATCAAACCAGGTATGTTTTGTTTATGTGCATCTTAGATCTGGTCTGATCTGATCTCTGGTTACACGTTAAAAATGCTTTGGACTGATATTTATTTCAATAATGTTTTTTGAGATCAGATCTGAGTTGAAAGGAGGTCTTGCTAGCATTGCTGTCACCAACCATCATTACCGTTTTTGAAAAAGGATTCACAGCGGCTGTTCAAGATCATATTTTGATCTTTTAACCCATCGCATGTGACGCATGTAAATAAGTACCTTCACATGTTATGCACCAAAAATAATATTAATTTTGTAGCTAAAGTTTAATAATAATTTTGCAACTAAAGTTTACATGGTTGAGGCAATTCATTCAGTATATTATTTCAACCTTGAACTTGGAGGTGCTCTAAAAGAAAGTTAAAAGAACTACATTCACCATGTTTGGGAAAAAAACAGGCTCCACGTAAACCAAAAATTTGAAGAGTATGATTTAAATCCTTGACTTGTGTGTAAATAAATGTTTCAGCTTTGCTTTTCTGATAACAAGGCCGACCATTATTTACCAATAGTAGCTTTGGCTTTCGTATCAAGAATGACTGTACAATGATGCATGCAATGTAGCACACTAAGTTGCATGCTTGTGTTACCTTGCATGCTACACTGTAGCTTTTGTTATTGAAGGTGCTTTCTGTGTTTGCCTGCTCTTGTTTCATTGTTCTATGACACCTGCTTTATTGTGTTTAGTGTATAGGCTCATTAAAGGGTGCTCTAGCGTGCTTTGTTAGCCTGTTACACTCAATTTCTCATGTTTTTAAGTGGAAGCGAATTGTGAGCATGTTATCATGTTTGTCCCGGAAATCATATGGAGGGTCACAAATGCAAAAATTATGCAAAAAACAAGAGCTTTTGTTACCTTTGTGTACGGAACTTCATGCAAAGTTATACTACAGGGCTATCATTAAGAGGCAGGGGCTGGGGATTTCCCCCGGCTCCCATGGACGTGGCCCCCAGCTACTTTCAAGGAAAACAGAAGAAAAATAGAACCAAAAGAAATCCCTAGCTGTTTGATTCCCCACCTACTTGTTATATTTACCCAGCAACACGAAATGTTAGTGACAACCCTGTATACTTCCTCATGAGATAGTATAAACTTGTTCTGATAATGTGCCATAGCCAATCATGTTGCGGTAGAGGCCCTGTTAGGGTAAACTTCTGACAAATGACATGGCCTTGAAACAGTAACATAAGTCTAGATGAAGTGGCGACAAAAGATATAACAATGGGTTAAGTACGGACAGGGACATGGCCTAACTTGAAACAACCATTAAAAAATCTGAAATTGAGACTAGGGGTATATGACCCCCCCCCCCCCCCCCCCCCGGCCCCTTCCTTAGAGGGCCTCGGTAGTGACGGACACCTGCCAAATAATCTAACAAAATTATGAACCAGACACTTCCCGTTGCAAAATTGTTTTTTGTAATTTGAAAAATTGTTGTTTCTGAAAGGAGCTAAGAAGAATCAGGCATCACAAGCAAACAAACTTAAGCGAGAGGAAAGACTGGGTGAGATTGATGACCTTTTACAAAACAACAAGATATTGCAGGAGCAGATAATGCAAAAGCTAGAAGAAGCACGGGCACTAAATGCCACAAATGAGGTAAGGCAAATGTTACCAACCCAATCTTTTTATATGTAATGTTACATGTACGTCTTTTAATAAAAATGTGAATTATCTAAGCGGACCAAAATATTTTGTATGTAACACATTGCAAAGTACAACTGGAACAGTTCTCTGAAAGTTTCTTCCAAAATAAACTTAAATACCTGATGCACATGCATTGTGATTAAACTGGAGACAAGGTCCAAATGGAAAAGCTGACAACCTGTACTTCTATCTTGCATTTGCCAAGTGTCTAAGACCTCTTTCTGCATGCTTATGGCTGGAAGATGTATGCAGAGTTGAGAACCTGCAGATTTGTAGTTTTTTGTTAAATAGTAGTTATTTAGAGCTGTGTCAAGAAAGTGAACATTATTTACAATGCATGATCATTCCTCATCCTTAAGGTAAATGCACTGCAAGCTGATCTGAACAAACTTCAGGGTCAGCAAGTCTCTCTGCAGTTAGAGCACAAGGAACTCAAGAAGAAGCAGCGTCGATCAGAAAGATATTACACTAACAAACAAACAAAGGATGGTGGCTCACAGAATGACAGTGTGCAAGGTGATGATGTAGAAATGGTTGAAGATGTGTCACTGCAAGATGATCTTACTCAAGAAGATGATCGATCAGAGGAAGGTTGGTTTACAAAGATCTCAGAAATTGTTAATTTTAAAGTTCCTTATATAATTATGCTTACAGGATTTTATGAATGGCATCTTTACAAGATGTTGGTTACTGTAGAAAAAGTTTACTTCACAGGATTTTGACTACAGTCTTCAGGCCAAACGTCAAACTTTTCATGAGACGAACTAAACTCTAACATGGGTCAACCTAAATTAAGTTTAGATTGTCTGTTGAGACAGACATTGAGCTTAGGACGACACCGTCAAAGCGATCAACTGAATCAGGCCAAACAGCTATTTTAGCCAGCTAGTTGTAAATTTTCTCCTAAACGAGACTAAATATACGTTATCACACGCATTTTTAATTTGTTAGTTTAGTTTGTCGCATATAAAGATCGACATATGTCCCAGACACAGTCTCTAGACATTCTCTCTGTGAAGAAGCAGACGGATTGAACGTGTGGGACGATCCAAACTCATTCAGACGAACTTAACTGAGCCCAACGTCAATATTTTCATGTACATTACTCACTAAGTTTGGCTCGTCTGATGAAAAGTTTGACATTTGGCCTAGGCCTCAGTGATTTTTTTATGCAGTTTCATTCAAGGTACATGGATCTGTTTTAGTGTTGCTTACGTCTGAGCCTTACTGTTAATTCAAAAATTTCTTATGAAACAAATAGGACTTGGTGAGGATAATGATGAAGATGTACAGGAGACCAATGGAGATCAATCAAGGACAATTTCAGTTCCAGAAGCTGTTGTTACACAGATACTGCCTCCTGCTACAGGTAAATACAGCACGTTGAACAACAGGAATCTGATGTGCATCAATGTTTTTTAAACTTTCTGTACAGTCTGTAGTACCACTGTAGATGGCTCAGCTGTAGTGGCTCCCCTGCCCAGGGCTGTCATAAGGGGCCAGGAATTTCCTCTGGCTGCTAAAAGCATGACGTGCAGCTAATTTCATTAAGCAATATACCACACTTTCTATGGGTTTAAAATAACTTTAAGTTTTCTATGAGTTTACCGTCACAATAAACCATAGGTTTTTAACCAATCAAAGGCACTTACTTTCTTAGTTATTTTATAAAATGGAACATTGCACATACCAGACAATTAACATACATGTACCAGAAATCTTAGTGATAGCTCTGCCAGCTTATATTCTTCTTATGAGTTTAAAAACTAAATTTTACCAAATCACTGTTAATGATCCTTATGACCTTGGAGTTATAAATAATTATATTGTTTTCATACATGTAACTCCAGTCTTACATATGTAAGTAATATTAAAGTACTGAATTTCTGGAGTGCAATTCACAGTCTTCATCATTGTCACCACTGTGAGGACACTGCATAGAATTTATTGCTCAAGACTCATGTTTAACTTAAGCAGGCTAGTGGCCAGTGAAAGACATTTTTCAAATAAATTTTTTTTGTCTTAATGGTACATTTCCTTCCTCTATAAACTTTGAACTCCTAGAACACATTGTGGTTAGTGTATTTGTCACTTAAACTGTTAAATTTGTGCATGAAACCCAATGGCATTGCCATTCAAATAAACCCTCACTGGTAGAACTTTTGCATTGTACAATTGAACGTCTCCACAACAGCCACCTTGGGGACAGAAGAAAGTGGCCGTTGTAGAGAGGTTTAGAATAAGGGCCAATGTATAGATTCAAGAAAAGTGGTTGTCGTAGAGAAGTGGCAATTGTGGAGAGGTGGCTGTAAGTGGAGGCTCAACTGTACCTCACTGTATTCTATGGAATTTATCTGAGTTTTTAAGTGAATTTTCTACTTTGGCCACTACATTGTAATACATTGTAATAGTGAAAGGGTTACATCTAGGTTTTCTGAGCATAGAATGCAGCAGTAAAATTAAATTTTCTTCTACTGTACATTGTAAGATATGTATACCGGTAGGTACCCTTGAATAATCAATGTTTGCTTTTTCATTGTTACTCTGTAGGTATTCCAACAACATCATCTAACACAGTCAACCTACCTCAGCGCCAGGAGCCTCTGAACTCAGAAGAGGACTCATCAGTTAGGGCATTATACACTGCGTTTATGCCTCAACACCTGCAGGTAAAAGTTATGTATGATGATAATAGTAAATAACGAGTTTGATAACTACATGTATTTTAATAATGATACTTAATGCATTATGATATTGAAAGTGTAAATTTTCAGAGCTAAAGGCTCATGTTACTGTCAAACTCAGAAAACCGTGAAAATTTCAGGAATGTTGATTGTGTACTGGCCAATCCTAATAAAGTTCAGGACACACGAGCAAACCCCAAAACTACAAACTAATAACTGTTGCTGTTTGCAGTTTTGTTATCACAAGCCTTATTGGCTTATTTCTCACAACACAATAACATTCCATAAATATCTCTGGTGTTGACGGCTTAGTGAGTTTCACAGTGAAAACCCCTCACAATCATACATTTATATATTTTTTCTTGTCACATGTTCTTTAAAGCACAGCCTTCATTACCCAGTTACTGTACATGTACCCTGGTACAATGTGGTGTACTAAAACAAGACAAGTTACCCTAGTTATCATTCACATGTTGTAATGCTACCCTACATTTTACTAGTCATCATATAGAACAGATACATTGCAGCAAAAGCAAGAAAAAACATCATAAAAGTGAAAAATGCAAGGGTGTCTTCTAAGAAAAATTGAAGGGAGCCCAGTGCTCTGAACCTGTACAATGTAAAAGCAAGGGTGCTCAGCATAGGATTTTTATTTTAAAAAAAAGATTTCCTGATCACCCATGATCAAAAGTAAGGCACCTGAGGCCACCATGTGTTGCTAGAACTCAGCTTTGATATTTGGTTCACAGTTCCTTAGCTAAGTGTCCACATCACCAAGCAAAAGTTGTCCATTATTATAGAGGCAGGGAATGTATAAAATTTGGTGCCTTTGCAAACAAGAGAATTTCTTGTCCTGGGGAGGTGTCCCTCTAAGTCCCAAGAGTGACTTAAGTCAATTTTCTCCCAACAAAATCAATACATAATCAAGGAAAAATGTTGTGACAATTAATAAAATAATCACCTAATGGGAAAAGCTTAGATATAAAGGCAAATTCTCTTAACAAATTGTTCAAGGAAATGTATGGAGATCAGTGTGGAGAATTTATATTTGGATATTAGGGCTTAAAGGGTTAAGGAGAGGTTTGACTGTAGTTTAATAAGTTGTGCTATTTTCTTGTGTGGCAGACGGAGGTAGTACAGCAAGTCCAACAGCAACCAGAAGGTGGTCACAGTCATGTCATGCAAACTGGTTATTCGCCAGCACTGGTAAATGCGGCTGTGTCTTCTGATCCCACTATTAATGCCTTGTTAAGTCTGGGAGCAAAAGACAAGGTTTTGTTGCCTGGAATGCTGCCACCTGGTGTCTCCGTGGCAGCTGTTCCAGTCACCTCTGGAGTAGCTGTTACAACTCAAGGGATTACAGTGGTAATGCCTGGTCAATCATTACAAGGGAATGTGAATGTACCATGGCAGTGATGTGGTACTTTGTACAGTCTAGTTGTATCATGAAGTTCTTTGTCAGTTGCTACATAAGGGCATGGACACACAGCTTTAAACAAAGGGGCTATGTCACGGCTTTATAATGCGAGTCATGCAGCATTCAAAATAATTCCTAGTTTAAAAACAAGCTAAAACACGCTTTAATACCTCCATTGATGTTAAGTTCATGTTTGATTGTGCATATTTATCGGCAAATTTAGCAGGTCGAATTCAGGTCTGCAAATATTCTCCAAATAGCAGATGTCATCCATTGAGTTGTCTTCTTGCTGTTCTTGCCATGTTTTTAGCCAATAGTTCACCTAATTCTTCCTTGTGAAACAAGTGAAATGTTCCGCCATTTTATGGTCACTACCAGAACAACTCAACCTTGTCCCCAGGTCTTCTCAGTTAACGGTTCAATAATCTGGCAATTTTGCTGTACGACTGACATCTTTTTTCACATATCACAAAATTCTTCCAAATTTGGTTGACAATAGCTGGTTGTGATGAATTATGCATGGGATTTTAGCCAATCAGAAGCAGAGAAATATTTTGAATGAATAATAATGCCAGTTATGTGTCTTATTTGCTGCAAAACTTGACAAATTATCTGTGAATTACAAAATCACAGCTCCCGAGCATTATATCAATCATGACAAACAACAAAAATGAACCTTGAAAAACTGTTAGGCTAACAATTTTTCAAAAATGATGATTGCAATCTCTTTCAATCTTCCTCAAGCTATCAGGGCTTCCTTTGGTATTCTCTGTGTTGTTTAAACTTTTTCTAACTTTTTAAGTGTTTTTTTTATGTTTCACTCTGACAATTTGGTTGAATTTTGCTAAATTTTGTGACACAGCTCCTTTAAAAATAAGTATTTTAATTTAAACTGTGATAAAAGCCATACTATCTTTTCTCATATAAAAATCTGTGTACATAGTAATATTGAGGGGATGCGTGGACTAAGGCTACAAATGTGTTTTTTTTTACGTAATGCAAAATTTTTTCCTTTACAAGTGGAATTCACAAGCAGGTACCAAACAAAGATTGGAGAAAAGGAATCTGGTACTCTGTAGTTAATCACAAAGTCACTTGTGGCCTTTTTTTCAGGCACTCTTTCAATAATAATATTATAATATAAAGTGTGGAATATACCACCACAAGTTTTACTTGATTGTTTTAAGGATAATTTGGAATCATTCTGTTTATCGATAGTAGAGTTCCCTTGCATGTGGTTCCTTAGAATATAAAACCATCAAGTTGAAATCTAAAGTTTGTGCTTAACGTAGGCACAGGCCTACCCAAGTTGGTTACACTCGTGTTTGTTTGTAAGATTGTGTGACTAAAATTTAATATTGTCATAGCTATATGAATACTATATGTTCGGTATACATGATTTTGGATAGTTAAATCTTTGTGCATTGAGGCCCCACCAAACAGGGGCACCCAACAACAGTTTCCTCCTAAATAAATTGAAAACACTTTTAAGGCTATCCAGAGTATTCTTGGATCTCAAAAAATGTATTCTAAGCAGCGGTATAAAATTTTTATTTGTTCGGTCATCCTAGAGGAACTTGAGTCCTTTTCAGTATTTTTTCAGTATCATTTTACCGAAAATTTTAGATCCAATTTAACTTATTATGAAAGTGAGAATAGTTTTTTCCAATCGGAAAATTTTATGGTTCTTTTTTGCAACAAAAAACAGCCGAACCTGGGTAGTGAAATGTGAAAAATTAAACCTCAGAAAATCGTAGGGAATTTATTAGATAAGCTGTGAAAATTGTACATGAATGGAATGGTCATCTAGAAATTTTTAGCCATCCTCAAGTAATAGAAAATTCAAGGCAATATTTGGTTCTCTGAACAGATATTTAATTGAAAACAGTCGTTGGGTGCCCCTGACCAAAAGTCTTTCCTAAATAGTATATAATTATCAGAGTGTAGTTCTAGTGTACTTATTTTATCATAACAGTACAATGTAATTTGCAATAGAAATTAGACATTTATTTTTAATGAAATTATGTCATTTGACATTTCTAAGTGGCGACATAGCCTTTTACCTGGTTGATCTATTCTGTACAATTGCGCTTCCCCTTTCTTAGTTTCAGGGATCATGCATATACACCATGGTGATCACTGATGGACAAGTTTTGTTCATTAGATTGAAATGACACTGCAGAGTCATTGTGGTATAGCAGGCAGTGCTTTTGATGTCACTAGGAAAAACTTTTTTACCTCTGTTATCAGGATCTGTTTACTGCATGCCTATTGTCTTGGCAAACTGCCTGCCACACATGTACATGAACATGTGATAAATAAATCAGAGTATTGATTTAGTTGGTAGCACAAAAAATTGCCAGCGAGTAATTGATTTCTGTAGATGACAGATGCAATCTTTAACGAGGGTCTGAATGGGGTTTAGTGTTTAGTGTTATTTGCCCATAATTTTTAGTGTTTGCTGTAAAATTGGCCAATTTTTTAATATTTACTGTTTCCGAAGAAAACACTGTTATTAGTGTTTGGAGGGTTCTTCGGACACCGTCGGCAATGGTCGGATCTCTTCGTTAGTCTTTGTAAATCCGAAATAATCCGGAATAGGCCATTTGTACGATGGCGTCATTTTAGCACTACGACCAGAATACTTTTCGTTTTTCCTTTCATATTTAAATTTGGAAATCCCTGCGAGGTTTTAATAATAAAAGCCCCAATTTGCACAAGAAAGCAAAACCCTGAAGGATTCTGGTCGTAGTAGTAAAACGACGTCATCGTGCAAATGGCCAATTGTCGCAAAATGACCCAAAACTCCTTGATATACTGAACGAAATAATATTGGCCTTTTTGGAGCAGATTTTGCTTCTTTCTGGAAAAAATTTCCTGTTTCAAAGAATTTTTCACTGTTAGTGTTAAAATGCCTAAAATTTAACTGTTTCATGTCACAAAGCCAAACAATGAAGTGTTTAGTGTTATCGAGGTACCCCCCATTCTGACCCTCTAAAACAACTCTTCAATGGAACTTGTGAAAAGATATGTTTACACCTGGTACCTCTGGTCATAATTTATGACTATCAGACCTTGATCTCTCTCTTTTTTGTATTGAATTATTGGTTTGAGACCCGAATTTGAGATTGTCGGTGTATTTCTCGTATTAAAACCACTTAAACATAGCATTGTTAAACGTCTTTTAGTATTTAAACGGTAGATATAGGCATATTTTTATGCCCTAAAAATTTTTCATCTGTTCGGATTCCCTAGCTGAAAGTCTAGTGATCCGAAAATTATAGGGAGCAAAACTTACCTTGTTGAAAATTTCAGCCAGAAAAAAAGGTCCCGAAAATTCTAGGTGATCTTTTAAGGGTAAAAATCCCTTAAAAATGGGCAATTATACCATTGTTTAGATGTTCTAAAATCCTAATAGAGGCAGGCAAGCAAGATATTTTACAACAAATGCTCCGAAAATTCTAGATCTCAAATCGTCTTCCGAACAGATATTGGGGACTGTCAGGACTGTGAACAGTCTACAACGGCGATAGTCTCCTTCGCAGCCATTATTAGGGTCGTCACTCGTCACGCAAGGAGCGTTGCGTGACGAGTGACGACCCTAATAACGGCTGCGAAGGAGACTACAACGGCGACGGCAGTAACAAAAACTGCCAGTTAAAAAAATGTATTTGCGTTTATTACCTCTCTCAGATGGAGGCGAATTTCCCTTGAGTTAAATTCTTAAGGACCGTAACCAAGTTAAAATTGAAAGAGAAAGGAAAATTCGGTAATTATGAATTCTTCAAGTCCTCCAGCATGGAACATTGCATCAGAGGTGAAGTCGTGCCTTGATCATGAATGCGCGTCAAAGAAATGTACCAATAAGTGTGCTGCACGTGCAGAGCGGTTAAGCTATGTTCACATGCCGGATAGCTTTTCGGTACGGCACCGAACTGGAACAAGTCGTTCACACATATCAAAGATTGTGTAGGAGCGATCGGCCGAGAGGATTTGGTTCTGTAAATTCTAATCCTCATTCCTGAATATTTACTTCCGTCTCAGTGGGTTCCAGTCATCTTTCCTACTTATTCACTTCCGCTATGGTCCGAAAACGTACCACGTTCACTGGTGCACAAAGTCTGATCTGGCACAGGATCTAGATCGGGGCGCGGGGGGGGGGGGGGGGGGGGGGGGGGGGGCACTGCCATATATGGGCTTTATAGGTAATTGCCGCTGTGAAGGGTATGGTTTTCAAGCAGTTTACTCTAGGATAGGGTATATACATCAGAACATTTGGGTCTAGAACAGGGTATCAGTTTTCAGGAATTTGATCAGTTTGTTGAAGATTTTATCTAGACTAGGGAAACAGCTACTCTAGCATAGGGGGGATTTGGGGAGTTTACTCTAGTATAGGGTAGCAAAATTTAGCTGAACTAGCTCTGGTGTAGGTTAAGGATTCCAGGGTTCAAGCAGCACATCCCCACCCAGAAATTCCTAAAGTACCCCCCCCCCCCGGGGATCGGCGCGGCGTAGCTTCGCTTCGTTACAGAAATCGCACCGAAATCACCGTTCTTATGTGTGTACAGAAG
>NC_133203.1:45809434-45884434 GCF_958299795.1 Porites lutea
GTGTGTTCAAGTAGTATTTACTTTTTTGAAATTTCAATATGCACTGATGATCTGAAGTACTCAGCAGTGTCGAATTCAGTGAGACTCACCCTCTATAGGTACTAACCTGTACCCAGGGGGTACTCCCCTATAAAAGTGACGGGGGTGCTCGTCGGAAAATTTCGAGAACACCCCTAAAAGGTTCCAGAATCTTTCCACCTCTAAGAGGTACCAATTCAACAACAACAAATCATATAACTGGCACTGCAAATTTTAATAGTAATAAAGATAACTTTCGAACACTTTCTTCTCATGCAAGGACTTTTTGAAAGTATTATCATAAATCTTCAACCTTATCAGTTATTTTAGGTTTTAGCACGCTAGGTGTGACCAATCCACAAATTTAAGCCCCTAAAAGGTACGACGAGCGCCCCCGTCACTTTTATAGGGGAGTACACCCCCCCGGAACCTGTACTTAGACTACTCGCGAATGCATTGACACGTTAAGTAGCCGTGATTCTTGGATCAGCTGCAAGCCCGTTGGCTGCGTTGGAGCTATTTCCAAAACTGTGTACCATTTAAATTTTTTAGATGTTCTTCAAATGTATGAGCCTACGAAATAAATTTGTTAAAAACATGAAGTTAACTTATTAGTATACCTGAGATTTCGTCTTCAAGTATCAATGCCCTAAGTACTCCAAAAAAAGAAGGGAAAATTGGAGAGGAGCAGAATTGGGGTTCACCAATAATTTAACAAACCCGCTTCCATCCCTTTGACAACTTGAGCCCGCTTCTGTTCTCGGATGCTACCATTTAACAATTATTCCTCGAGCCCGAATGGGCTATTGACTCAGAGGCCATGAGGGGGAGAGGAATAATTGTCTTAGTAAAATCCAATTAGTTGGTCAAAAATATCGAGACAAAACAACTTTAGCTTGTAAAACGCGATTCAGCCGCCATTGTTTTCGTTTTCAAAGCTGGCGCTTTTCACTACTAGTGGGCTAGCCCAGTAGTTGCTTAACCAATCAGAACGCAGCATTGATAATAGACCACTAGTTGGATTTTACTTAAGTCTCATATGAGGAGGCCCGAAGTGCCGGGGAAGTGCCACCCCTTTCCCTCTTGCAAACCATTTTTGACAGAAACGTTACCCTTTCGTATGTCTTCCATGGAAAATGGTATCTTTTTAATAGTGGCTATTTAAAACTTGAAAAGTTACTGTAAAGAGGGGATATCCGGGACATGTTAATAAATTTTGGAAATTAAAACAAAACTGAATGCAAGGCTGGCAATACGGCAGTGGGCTGATTTGTTTACGCATTGAGTCGACCTTTGCTTTCAAAGGTTTTTAAATTTTGGAGCTTTTGAATGCCTGTAACCCGTTCAGTATAAGTCAAACGCCTGATCAACACTGAATTAAACAGTTTGTAAATCTTGGTTTTGCCTGCATAGCAAGCGTTTCCGCGCGGGTTCGTCGAGAAAGTTGGAATCGCGCAATAACTCGATTGGAACGCTTGCTACGCAGGCTAATTCTAACTACCGTAAATGCTCGAATTAGCGCCCAGCTTCAAACAACCGCCCCGCTTCGAATTAGCGCTCCTCCTAAGGCTCAAAATTTGTAATAAGCTCCCCCTTTCAAATAAGCGCCCCCCCTCCTCCGAGAAAAAATGAGTTTCGGTACCCCGTACGATATACGAGACGTACACGGTCTATACGGTTCTTTTAATGAAATGTGACAACAAACAGTAATGTCCTTTCAAAGTCGTACGGATTTGCTTCTCATTTCCTTGATAGAAAAATCCATGTGAGCACATAGCTGCTTCACTTTATTAAGTTCCTCGTAAAACTTTGCTCCCAATCGCCGGCTCCTTGTTACTGCCTTCAAAGTTCCTGGAATTACGAGGCCATTTTCAAGTTTCCTGCTTCCAGTGACTTCAACTACCACCTGATTATCCTCATGAGCATGTAGGACATCACGCTTTCGGATGTCGAAGATGCAGCTCCTATGACAACATTGCTTGAGGACAGCGATATAGAAATTGAAGTTGATTAAGGATCCAAATGCTTAGGAGAGACACGATATTTTAACATTAACAATGTGTTTTTATTGTATGTTTAATTGGAGGCAACTGGACATTAACCGCGGGCTTTTCTTTTTAGACAAAACATTTCACAATAGCAAACGCATAATTTTGTTAGACTTGTTCTATTGCAGAAATAAAATACACTTTTTGATGAAAAAGTCTTAAGAACGTTTCGAGTTCGCAAAAAGTAGTTTTCTTTAAGGTTTTTGAATTTTTATGTTGCAGTTTGGTTTTAAAATAAAAATAAAGATAGTGTCATTTTCAGGCTAAAAATTGATAAACGAAATAAGCGTCCCCTTCAAATAAGTGCCCCCCTTCGAATTAACAGCCCCTCTCGCCTTAGAAAATCAAATAAGCGCCCCGGGCGCTAATTCGAGCATTTACGGTATAAGATACGGCGACTACGGACTACGACTACGGATAAACATGCTACTGCGCATGATCAAAACCACGTGACTGTTCATTTTTCCCGCGTAGTCCTGCGGCTACGGTGAGTTGTTGAGCTGTTTCGCGTAGTGGCGACTACGGAGAACATTTTGCTCGTATTTTGCCGTCCGGTAACTCAAGAATGTCATCTTTTCGTAAAAAAGTTTTCAATTCACCTGCTTTAAGTGAGAGGGAAGCGAAATATGTAAGTTGTGTCTAATTTCTGCTCAGATTTACGCTTTTAATCTACTGTTGTGATTCAAATCTTTTAAGCTGAGATGTTTATACGCAGAATTCAGATTGACGGCGTAGGAGAAGAGAAATCATGCAGGTAATTTAATTTCTCTTCGCACTTGAAAAGTTTCAATGTTTGGTCGAATTGATCATTTTGTCTTTCTACGTGTGTAACCTTTGTTTATTCGAGTTTTTGAATCGCGCCATTTGCTGAATGAAAATGATGTAAACATCTTCGAGACAATCGAAACTCGGCATTTCAATACTTCAAACTACATCAGATCAGTAGTCGGAGAAGTCCATCCTCTAAATCTAATAAATGAGCTATTACTATTTCTGTCTATTTCTTTAATATTTGACATAAGTATTCATGGGCGAAAAAATAAAACCTGTGTAACCAAAACTTTGTTTACGAATTTCACCCGACGTAATTGCTTCCTTCAAGTATGGAAGAATTTGTTCATTGTTCTAAACATAAGATCACATGCAAAACTGACTTGCATTTTTGTGAACTGTGATGAAAACAAGAAAATCTTTGCGTCTTGTTTCCCTCTCCGCCTCTTCTCTCGTAGTTTACTGTCTGTAGTGCAATGTTAACGTTCTATATTTGCACGACTCAACCCAGTGCTACGAACAAAGGACAACGCTCGTCCAGCCGTAGTTCGTAGTCAGTAGTCTCCGTATCTTAAACTCCCTATTCATTAGAGAGCTTAAGCAAAGGCGTTTTAGAGCGACGGACGTCAACCGGAAGTAAGGCATTTTCCCTCTTAACATGCCTTGACGATATAAAATTTGTATTCCTTAGCTTACTGTTAGAGAGGTGATTTGACTGAAAATTTCGGCGAAACCACCGTTTAAAAATGAAAAAAGGCCACTTCCGGTTGACGTGCGTCGCTCAAAAACGTCTTTGCTTAAGCTCCCTCATATGCACAAACACCAGTTACCCTACTACTGAAACAAGCAACCGCTGACAAAAGTGTGTTTGATAGGTAGGTACTTCATGTATGGGGACATATATTGTACCGCTTTTACCTAATTAACTTATAACTTCACTCTTTCTGCTTGGTTCCTTGTTGCCTTGAAGCTTTGTTCTCTGTTAACTTGTTGCTCTGTTTCCTTGTTTCCTAGTTACTCTGTTACCTTGTTACCTTGTTACCTTGTTACTCTGTTACCTTGTTACCTTGTTACTCTGTTGCCTTGTTACCTTTTTACTCTGTTACCTTGTTACCTTGTTACTCTGTTACCTTGTTACCTTGTTACCTTGTTACTCTGTTACCTTGTTACCTTGTTACTCTGTTTCCTTGTTACTCTGTTACCTTGTTACTCTGTTACCTTGTTACCCTGTTACCTTGTTACCTTGTTACTCTGTTACCTTGTTACTCTTTAACCTTGTTACCTTATTACCTTGTTGCTCTGTTACGTTGTTACCTTGTTACTCTGGTACCTTGTTACTCTGTTACCTTGTTGGCTTTTTACTCTGTTACCTTGTTACTCTGTTACCTTGTTACTCTGACCTTGTTACCTTGTTACACTATTGCCTTGTTACCTTGTTACTCTGTTACCTTGTTACCTTGTTACTCTGTTACCCTGTTGTCTAAATTTTAGTTTATTTTTGTATGACAAGTCGCAATTGGTTTTTCCCGATTGGACGCGTACTTTTGGAGTATGGTCGTGGTTGAATGGTTTGCATTACAATTCGTTTTTCGTTTATGGTAATTAGCAGCAATCAGCTTTATTTGGTACATTTTTTTCTCTTTGACGGAAATCAACAAAAGTTTCCTTTTTTGAGAACAGCGCTTAGTCAATGACGAAGGCCCTGTGTCTCAATGCTATAGCACCTGAAGCCTTTTATAGTTTCTTTTGGCTTTTATACTTTTATCATGATTTTCCAAAAAATGTAAGCGAAATGTCTGGGCAATATTTTTACGATCAGATATTTTGTATAAAACGCTGAGTCTTAAGGCGCCCTTTTAAAATGACTTAACAACGGGGCTGGGTGCTACAACGGGTATAACGTTTGGATACTTTTAGTCAATACCACACACACAAGTGAGGCTGAAGTTTTATTGCATTCGTTTTTTAATCATACCTTATCTGTTATTGAGACAATCGTTGAAAATCGCACAACACGAGGAAATCGAGTAACTAATGTAGATCAGTTCAGTTTTGCATTAAATACCAGATAACTCCAGGCTGGCTTCCTCCATCTACCGATTTAGTCTTCAAGTTTTTTTGAGACTTCCAGAGGTCAGTTGTACAAACCCTAACGTCAGACCTAACTGCCAACTCTTGGCTTTGCCTGATCTCGAGGTCAGATCTGTTACGTCCAACATTAAGGTTTATGCAATGCAACTGATATATGATCATTTTTCATTATGCAAATCAAAGCAAAATCGTTTTTTCTCTTTTTTCTTTCAACACCGTTTTCATTTTTTACATTAACTGTGGATCACCTTATATGCCAAATTATTATATCTGAATTGATTGTAACTTTTGCGGCTATAAGGAAGGAGCACCATGGGTAAGAAAATATGGTAAACTACCCATCCGCGAAAATATGGAAATCACGTGACCGTACACCGACCGTTCGTCCGCACCACAGGCATACCAATGTGAATAACTCAATCAACAGGTATGGCAACCCAAATGCAACTCGAGATTATTTTGACGGGAAATCGCATAGCCACCCGCCTCTTGTGAAGCAGGGACAACTAAAGGGTCAAAGAACACGAAAACGGAAAGCGGAAATTCTCTCTGTATCCGTGTTTTCTTAAGAATTAAGCTTGGATTAATTGTCAACCCAAATGCAACTCGATGTTATTTTTGACGAGAAATCGTATAGCTACCTGCGCCTTGTGAAGCAGAGACAACTGAAGATCCAATGAACACGGAAACGGAAAGCGGGAATTCTCTCTGTATCCGTGTTTTCTAAAGTACTGAGCTTAGATTAACTGTCATGTCCACAGATTTGGAATATAGAGCAAGAAAAAGACAGAGAAAAAATAGAAAGTAGTCTGCAGGCCAGCGAGGCTCAACGAGAAAAAGGGCGACAGAGATCTAGAGCGAACGATAAAAAAACAAAGGAGACATTTTTTTGTTGGAAGAACTACATAAAGATTTTATGGCGGCGGTAAGAAAATGAGAAATGCTAGCGGCCACCAATGCAAGGTGAACATGAGCGGAAGTGAAGAAAAAAAGTGAGCAAGGAAACGTACGACAGTTTTCTCCATGTAACGTGTAATTAAGAAGTTTCATTATTCAGGAAAATTAAAGATGTCAAAAATTTGTCGTTTTTTAACAGTTACTGAATTATGTTTTTTCTTTTAATTTAATCGGTTGAAAAATAAAGATTAAAACAAAAATGGTTATCATGACGGTCTCCTTGTTTTGGGTTGTATCCAATCCCATTATGGCTCTTGGTTGTATATTGAGGGTTTGAGAATTAGAGTAACAATTTCATGATTTAACCGACGGAATACAAAAGAAAAAGTACACAAAGGTAAATCTCCAGTAAGTGTAGAAATAACCCCTCCTAAGAATCAAAGGTGATTATATGCCCTGTAACGTTGTTAGTTTCATAATTTATATTTCTTGTCACTAAGTACTAAGTCAAGACTTTACAAAACATGGAGGAAGAACTTATGAACTTGAACATGATAGGCTATGTCAATTTAAAGCCTTGTTCGTCGGCCTTTTATCATTGTTATCATTATCATCCGTGGATCATTAGAAAGTATTAAACAGGTTGTCCAGCAGCTGCATGAATTGTTAGTTCTTTCTTTTATAACAAGCAGAGGAGCGTATTACGATAGCCTACTATATAGTGTCCTTAATTCGCAAGTAATAAAAACGCTGCTGTCGCTAGTATAGGTCACCGACACAAATAGATTTTGATGGCGATACACCTTCGCTGTTCCAACTTCACTGCCTGCGACTACCTATCAAGTCTATCACGGTATTCTTTGACGTATCTACACAACTTGTACCACTAATCTAATAATAGTCCCGCCCATCTTGCTAGCAAATTCTTCTCGCAATTTTAACTAAAAAGATTTAAAGAAAATTGCTTGGTGTGTGAAAAGATTGAGTAACAAGTATGGCAAAAATTGCAAAAATAACAAATCTAACAAAATTCTAGACTTAGAAAGAAGAAAGGCCTAGACGGACTTCGAGAAGTTCGCAAATTTCGCAAAGATCGCAAAATTAACAAGAATTTTTCTTGCTATGTGAAAAGATTAAGACAATGAAGGGCCACGAGAAGGCCTCAAATTTTCCCATAAATCGAAAAAAAAAAAAAGAATTTGTGAAAAGAATTCACCTTCTTGGCCTTTTCTCTCTCTAAGTCTAGAATTTATTTAATTTTTTTATTCTTGCTTTTGCGATATTTCAAGTACTCAATCTCTTCACACAGCAAGAAAAATCCTTGTTAGTTTTACGATTTTTGAGAGATTTGAGGGCTTTTGGAGGCCCTTCTTAACCATTTTTCTTTGTAAGTCTAGAATTTTTTAAATTTGTCATTCTTGCTATTTTTGCGATATTTCTTACCTTTTCAGTGTTTTTAGGTAGCAGGAAAAATCCTTGTTACTTCTGCGATTTTTTTCCAGGTCTAAAATTTTGTTTTATTGGTTTTTCTACTCATGCGATATTTGCAAGTGATTGTCTCACAAAATTTTCTGTGAATCATTTTCTTTGCAAAAATTACGGAGAGAATTTGCTAACAAGATCGTTCCTGGACATATATATATCATTTTTTTTTCTTTTACAGTTCTTTACGCACTGCCACGCCATACCATTCAAACCGTCAAACAAGGCCGCGAGGGAAGTTAAACATTACCACAATCTGGTACTGACTGATCCCGGCGTCCTAGGCATCCCAATAGCAAGTGCGCTTTAACTCTGACAAGTGTGCATGTGACGTATTACGTCTACACACATTCCTAGATATCTTGAGGTAATAGGTAACAGAGTAACAACGTAACGAAGCAACAAGGTAACCGACTAACAAGGTAAAACGAAGGTAACAAGGAAACAGAGTAAGAAGGTAACAAGGTAACAGAGTAACACGGTAACAAGGCAACAGAGAAACAAGGTAACACGGTAACATAGTAACAAGGTAACAGGGTAATAAGGTAACAAGGTAACAAGGGAACAGAGTAACAAGGTAACAGACTAACAGATTAACAAAGTAACGAGGTAACAAGGTAACAGAGTAACACGGTAAAAAGGTAACAGAGTAACAAGGTAACAGTGTAAAAATGTAACAGAGTAACAACGTAACAAGGTAACAGAGTAACAAGGTAACAAGGTAACAGAGTAACAAGGTGACAAGGTAACAGAGTAACAAGGTAACAAGGTAACAGAGTAATAAGGTAACAAGGTAACAAGGTAAAAGAGTAACAAGGTGACAAGGTAACAAGGTAACAAGGTAAAAGAGTAACAAGGTAACAAGGTAACAGAGTAACAAGGTAACAAGGTAACAAGGTAACAAGGTAACAGAGTAACTAGGTAACAAGGAAACAAGGTAACAAGGTAACAAGGAAACAGAGTAACTAGGAAACAAGGAAACAGAGCAACAAGTTAACAGAGAACAAAGCTTCAAGGCAACAAGGAACCAAGCAGAAAGAGTGAAGTTATAAGTTAATTAGGTAAAAGTGGTACAATATATGTCCCCATACATGAAGTACCTACCGTTTGATACGCGCGTCCGCTGGAGGACGCGGGCCGGAGGCGTTATGGATTTGATGGAAATTTGATGGTAGTATTCGCATTTCTTGATCTTTCTTGAGTCGTGATTTCATCGAGAGCGACAAAATTTCATCCCCAAAGGTAAGAAAGCTTTTCACTGCGTCATTGTTTTGTAGAATAGTGACTTATGTACTTGGGGAAATGGCCGGACACAGTATTAAAACAAATTGTGTAAAAATCGACAGGGACGCACGTTCATACTGACTTGTTCACGGGGCCATTTAGCTTGTAGCTCTACAAAATCTACTCAATATTGTTAGGTTTACACATACGAGTATAAATGGCTAGATTTTCACTGACTTTTCGTGCAGAATACGGGGTCAATTTTAACCACCCATAGTACCTGCTCGTCTGTTTGCATGCAATCGCGCGCCGAGGCCGAGCCAACCTTAAATGTAAGCCTGTAAGCAGAAGCTTAGACTAAGGGCTCATCCTCAGTGTAAGAACCTGTTAAACTCACAAGTGACGTAAAACAAAGGAAACAAAGAAGTCAACACAATAGAATGTCGAAAAACAAAAGGTGCGAAACAAAGAAAAAGTTCACAGGTTCTTACAACGAGGTAAACCCAGCCTAAGCGGCTCCATGAGGCAGAAAAGAAATTGGTCAAAAATAGGGTAGGCTACCACGGTGAGTTTTGGCTATAGGGTGTCACAAATGCATACGATATAACCATGGCTATAGGGTGTCACAAATGCGTACGATATAACCATGTCAAGATTCCCATATTTCTATACACTATAAACAGTCTTGAAAATACTTAAACGTCTTAGCCGTTTATCGCCGACGTTTGAACGCAATTATGCATTTAAGCGAAGCTTGAAAATAATGTTTTAAGTAAATGGTTATTTTTAGCGTAAAATCGATTTACTTTCACCATGGAACTGTTCAAGGTTAATTTGCTTATTTCACCATAAATAAAGAAATGAAAGGAGATGTACAATATTGTTACTTTCTTGCCGAAGTTTTTCTTCAACATCCTGTATCTAAAATACGCAATAAATATAAATAACTATGTTATGAGCAAACCATTCGGTTCAGGATTAAAAACCCGGCGATTTGCGGAAAGTTAAACTACGACTGTATTAGTGATGGCCTAACCGAAGAGGACAATTAATTCTTATTGGCGTTGCGCAGCAAAGGGAAAATGATTAAACGATGATTTTCTGTTTCTGTCTGTCATTAGAAACGTAAGCTTTGCCGCTATTCTGTTCGACTTGTACCTTAGAGTTATACCCATGAGTTCACGATTTATTCCACGTTTCTTTTTAACAATAAATAGCTGTATATGTTGATGACAAAGTAAGGCGCTTACAGGGTAAGACTCCTTACTGTAAACCTGTATGGAAACCAAGAAACTTATATGTGGACACCGTCACTGGCAACTGGACAGTTTTCAACCGACACATTTCACCATACACATTCGAATGGTCACAGCCACGGCCCTTTATTGGCGATTTCCCTCAACCTATTAAAATGGCTGCCCAGTTCAGTAAGCGGTAACCATGAGTTGGCCAGTGGCCCCGAATAAGAACCTTTTCCTGCGATAATGTCATTGTTGTAAGCTACTATTCCTTAAAAGGTTTTAAGTTCCATTTTGTGGACATGAAAGTTGTGGGTTGCTGTTTAATTCCTTAATTGCTGATGCTACTTAATGGCAACTAAACAAACTTGGTTTTGGGAAGCCAAGTCCCAGCGAGATCTCTTCAATTATTCAAAGGGTCTTAGACACCTTACAGCGGACAATTTTCAAGTTTACACCTCTGCCTAAAGTGCTCTGCTGCCATAACAAAAGTGATCTTTTTTTATTACATATTTCACCACAACAAGTATTCTTTAGAATTACTCTTCCAGGTTTCATTGATTACCTGGTTCTACCGTTTACTTGAAAGACTTTTCCATGTTGAATAACTTCATGAAGAAGTTGAGGCATCGCAGTCGAGCTGGTCCGTTATGAGCTGTCTATATACCTTTTTCCGTCCACGCCAGCTGGTAATAAGTCATGGGTCACCGTTTATCGGCTTTTCATTACTAACACGAACATGCAATGATTGCTTAACCAAAAGCTTTTTCCGGGTTGTCCGTGAAAGTATGCAATGGCTTATGGTAAGTAAAAGCTGGCCTTTAAGGTAAGTGATGAGTTCATTGCAGTAGCAGTATAGGGCACAAATGTAATGAAGAGACAAGTTTAATAAAGTTTGGTCAGCAATTGCAAATGTAATAATGTAACAAGTGTAATAAGGTTTGGTCACAATAATGTCACAAGGGTACCTAGGGTAAATTCTCTTCAGACAATCATCTTAAAACATTTGTTAAAAGGGCCAAAAAAATGAATGGTTACACGTACAAAATTCCCAGTGGTGAAGAATGCAGGATACTTTCGAAACATATTTCACCATACATGCTTTTTATGTGATCTTCTGACTCCATCAAAGATTCTTGTCCTTTAAACAGGTTTGGAGAACTTAGGAGACTTACTTGTAAGCGGCTAAGAAGTTCCAAGCTGTTGTTAATTCATTGGAGTTAGTTTTCGATCATTCTAGATGGTAGCTCGTTTCAGTAAGGCGAGGCCCTACAGTGCCTTGTAGGGAACACCACGAGTTCAAAAATTATACGGCATAATTCTTGAACTCGTGGAGTTCCCTACAAGGCACTGTTAAAGGTTCTCAACATGCCGTGGACATGTTATGTAAATCTTTGATTGGTGATGTTATCTACGAGAGGTTTAAGTGCCAAATAAAAAAAATTACTGCATTTGAATGGAAATAAGGTCAATTCTCGTCGAAATACGTTTTTTAGGAAAATCGAGAAGATAGCTTTGTAAGCAGCTCGAACGTTTGACTCGTTGTCAAAGGAAGCACAACGTTCAACAGACAGTCAATATTCTTTTCTACCACCGAGTATCATCTTCGGGCCTTATTCTTTCCCGAAGCCACCCTTCTTGGTGTACGAAGTTTTTATTTAAATCTACTTCAAGCTTACAAAAAGGTAAACATCGGTTGTGATTAGGTGTCGAAATCGTTAGTTTTTCTTTTTATCAGTAGATTTCTTTTTACAGTTTTTTTCTCCTGGAAAGAATGTCGACACACCCACGTCACCGTTATATGCGGATTAATAGTACACGCACCAGAACAAGTTTAAGATTATTTTACCTTGCAATAACAAATGAGCTGAAATATCATTGTTTTACAGAGTGATTCAATAAAAGGTGAGTGAAAGTCAAAAACGATATTCCACTAACCACACCTGTAAAAACGCCTTTTCCGTTATTAGGAACAAACTTAAAAGGATTATTTTCGCTTAGTTTTCGTCAAGAATTCACCAAAGGTTTATAAACAAAGAAAAACTAGTCGAAACACGAATTTAAGAAAATAGAGGTGAGACGTTTGACTTGTTGTTGTCTAGTAAGGAACTCGAACAACATTCAAGTGACTGTTCTTTTTTACAACTAGTTATGATCTTCGGCACCGGTCTTATTTTTTTGATACTTCGTCGTTATATGAGGATAAAAATAAAATACCCCAAAGCAACAAATTATCCGAACTATGAACTTTTAAAGAAAAATATATAGAATAAATGGTAAAAGAGGGTCAATAACGAGATTCTACTAACCACGCGAAATGAAAAGCCTCTTCCATTATTAGGAAGTAGTTAAAAGAAAATGATTTTACAAGGTTTAACTAAAGATGTTGCTATAAATACAGTAGATGTATATAAATTCATATCTGGTAGTGGAAACATGGTTTTTAGGAAAATCGAAAAGAAAGATTTGTAACTGAGGAGCTCTAACGTTTGACTCGTTGTTGTCAGAGTAAGCACAGCGGTCAAGAGACTATTCTTTTCTACCACCAATATATGCGGATAAAATGTACTCGAATCAAAGCAAGTTCAAACTTCTTTTACCTTGTAATAACAAATAAACTAAAATATGGGTTGATTTACACAGAATAATTCAATGAATGGTGAAGGACGATCATAAACGAGGTTCTACTAACCACGTCCATTAAAAAGCCTTTTCCGTTATTAGTAACAAATGTAAATGGGTTATTTTCAAAGATTTCGTTAAGAATTCACCAAACGTAAACAAAAGAGAAATGCTTCTCGTAAAACGGATTTCGTATACAAAAGAGAAATGCTTCTGATCTCGTAACACAATTTTTCGGAAAATAGAGGAGTTCAGATGTTTCACTCGTTGAAACAGTTTGAGTAGAATATAAAAAAAACTGCATTCAATTGACTGTTCTCTTTTACCACTAGTTATCATCTTTGAGCGTTCGTATTCTTCTCCGAAGGAAACCGTCTTTGTGTATTAAGAATTTTTAATGTTTATTCTCATCCATGCAATCAACAGTCTTTCCATTAAAGATTACAAAACGCTTAAAATTGGTGGTAATGTTAATTTTCTTAATTATTGACTTCAAAATAGTGGGTTATGTCGAAAAAACAAATTTTTTCCAGAGAAGACCATTTTTAAAGGCATCATTTTGACTCTTTCAAACTGCGACATGCTATATAATTCGTCGCTAGTACTCTCTAGGTTGGATCCCGCTTTAGTCATAGCGGCGTACAATATTGCTTGTCCTCAACTTAACTGAGACACTTTGATTTCCCTTTATGCTGTGATATTGATGTTGGAAAGAGTGTGGACCCTTTTACAACGGTTTTCAGCTGATGCCAAGGTCACGCATGCACAAGACATCTCTTCTGTTATAGCAACAAATAAGCTGAAAAGTAAAGTTCTAAAGAATGATACAATAAATGGTAAAAACTTAAGAATAATTGAATGAATGGTAAAAGACGGTCAAAAAAGTGCCTCTACGTACCGCACGCAACGGAAAGCCTTTCCCATTATTAAAAAAGAGGTTTAGCAAATTGATCTTTCACAGTTTAGCCTAAAACATTGCTACATAAGGTCAATTCTCCTCGAAATATGTTTTTTAGGAAAATCGAGAAGATAGCTTTGTAAGCAGCTCGAACGTTTGATTCGTTGTTGTCAAAGGAAGCACAACGTTCAACAGACAGTTACTATTCTTTTCTACCACCGAGTATCATCTTAGGGCCTTATTCTTTCCCGAAGCCACCCTTCTTGGTGTATGAAGTTTTTATTTAAATTTACTTCGAGCCTACAGAAAGGTAAACATCGGTGGTGATTAGGTGTCGAAATCGTTAGGTTTTCTTTTTATCAGCAGATTTCCTTTTCACAATTTTTCATTTTGAAAAGAATGTCGACACACCCACGTCACCGTTATATGGGAATAAAAAGTAACTAAAATATGGATTGATTTACACAGAATAATTCAATAATGGTGAAGGAGGATCATAAACGAGGTTCTACTAACCACGTCTATTGAAAAGCCTTTTTCCGTTATTAGTAACAAATTTAAATGGGTTATTTTCAAAGATTTCGCTAAGAATTCACCAAACGTACACAAAAGAGAAATGCTTCTCGTAACACGGTTTTTCATAAAATGGAGGAGTTCAAACGTTTGACTCGTTGAAACAGTTTGAGTAGAATATAGAAAAACAGCATTCAATTGGCTGTTCAATTTTACCACTAGTTATCATCTTTGACCGTTCGTATTCTTCTCCGAAGGAAACCGTCTTTGTGTATTAAGAATTTTTAATGTTTATTCTTATCCATGCAATCAACAGTCTTTCCCGTTAAAGATTACAAAACGCTAAAAACTGGTGGTAATGTTTTATTTCTTAATCATTGACTTCAAAATAGTGGGTCGTGTGGAAAACAGAAATTCTTTCCAGAGAACATTATTTTTAAAGGCATCATTTTTTTATACTTTCAAACAGCGACATGCTATAATTTCTCGCTAGTACTCTCTAGGTTGGATCCCGGTTTAGTCACAGCGGCGTACAATATTGCTTGTCCTCAACTTAACGGAGACACTTTGATTCCCCTCTATGCTGTGCTATTGATGTTGGAAAGAGTGTGGACCCTTTTACCACAGTTTTCAGCTGATGTCAAGGTCACGCATGCACAAGACATTTCTTCCGTTATAGCAACAAATAAGCTGAAAAGTAAAGTTTTAAAGAATAATATAATGAATGGTAAAAGAGGGTCAAAAAGGTGCCTCTACGTACCGCGTGCAACGAAAAGCCTTTCCCATTAATAAATAAGGAGTTAGCAAATTGATCTTTCACAGTTTAGCCTAAAACATTGCTACATTTGAATTTGAATAAGGTCAATTCTCGTGGAAATATGTTGTTTCGAAACATCGAGAAGACAGCTTTGTAAGCAGCTCCAACGTTTGATTCGTAGTTGTCAAAGGAAGCACAATATCAACAGACAGCCACTATTCTTTTCTACCACCGAGTATCATCTTCGGGCCTTATTCTTTCCCGAAGCCACCCTTCTTGGTGTACGAAGTTTTTATTTAAATCTACTTCAAGCTTACAAAAAGGTAAACATCGGTTGTGATTAGGTGTCGAAATCGTTAGTTTTTCTTTTTATCAGTAGATTTCTTTTTACAGTTTTTTTCTCCTGGAAAGAATGTCGACACACCCACGTCACCGTTATATGCGGATTAATAGTACACGCACCAGAACAAGTTTAAGATTATTTTACCTTGCAATAACAAATGAGCTGAAATATCATTGTTTTACAGAGTGATTCAATAAAAGGTGAGTGAAAGTCAAAAACGATATTCCACTAACCACACCTGTAAAAACGCCTTTTCCGTTATTAGGAACAAACTTAAAAGGATTATTTTCGCTTAGTTTTCGTCAAGAATTCACCAAAGGTTTATAAACAAAGAAAAACTAGTCGAAACACGAATTTAAGAAAATAGAGGTGAGACGTTTGACTTGTTGTTGTCTAGTAAGGAACTCGAACAACATTCAAGTGACTGTTCTTTTTTACAACTAGTTATGATCTTCGGCACCGGTCTTATTTTTTTGATACTTCGTCGTTATATGAGGATAAAAATAAAATACCCCAAAGCAACAAATTATCCGAACTATGAACTTTTAAAGAAAAATATATAGAATAAATGGTAAAAGAGGGTCAATAACGAGATTCTACTAACCACGCGAAATGAAAAGCCTCTTCCATTATTAGGAAGTAGTTAAAAGAAAATGATTTTACAAGGTTTAACTAAAGATGTTGCTATAAATACAGTAGATGTATATAAATTCATATCTGGTAGTGGAAACATGGTTTTTAGGAAAATCGAAAAGAAAGATTTGTAACTGAGGAGCTCTAACGTTTGACTCGCTGTTGTCACAGTAAGCACAGCGGTCAAGAGACTATTCTTTTCTACCACCAATATATGCGGATAAAAAGTACTCGCATCAAAGCAAGTTCAAACTTCTTTTACCTTGTAATAACAAATAAACTAAAATATGGATTGATTTACACAGAATAATTCAATGAATGGTGAAGGACGACCATAAACGAGGTTCTACTAACCACGTCCATTACAAAGCCTTTTCCGTTATTAGTAACAAATGTAAATGGGTTATTTTCAAAGATTTCGCTAAGAATTCACCAAACGTATACAAAAGAGGAATGCTTCTCGTAACACGGTTTTTCAGAAAATGGAGGAGCTCAGGCGTTTGACTCGTTGAAACAGTTTGATTAGAATAGAAAAACAGCATTCAACTGACTATTCTATTTTACCAGTAGTCATGATCTTTAACCGTTCGTATTCTTCTCCGAAGGAAACCGCCTTTGTGTATTAAGAATTTTTAATGTTTATTCTCATCCATGCAATCAACAGTCTTTCTGTTAAAGATTACAGAAAGCTAAATTACAGAAAGCTAAAAACTGGTGGTAAATAGGTTAATTTCCAAAATGTTAATTTTCTTAATCATTGACTTTAAAATACTCGGACATGTTGAAAAAAGAAATTCTTTCCAGAAAACCGGCACCATTTTTAAAGGCATCATTTTTTTATACTTTCAAACAGCGACATGCTATAATTTCTCGCTAGTACTCTCTAGGTTGGATCCCGCTTTAGTCAAAGTGGCGTACAATATTGCTTGTCCTCAACTTAACGGAGACACTTTGATTTCCCTCTATGCTGTGCTATTCATGTTGGAAAGAGTGTGGACCCTTTTACCACGGTTTTCAGCTGATGTCAAGGTCACGCATGAACAAGACATCTCTTCCGTTATAGCAGCAAATAAGCTGAAAAGTAAAGTTCTAAAGAATAATACAATGAATGGTTAAAACTTAAGAATAATTTGATGAGTTTTGATGAATGGTAAAAGAGGGTCAATAAGGTGTCTCTACGTACCGCGCGCAACGAAAAGTCTTTGCCATTAATAAAAAAGGAGTTTAGGAAATTGATCTTTCACAGTTTAGCCTAAAAAATTGCTACATTTGAATGTGAATAAGGTCAATTCTCGTCGAAATATGTTTTTTAGGTAAACCGAGAAGATAGCTTTGTAAGCACCTCGAACTTTTGACTCGTTGTTGTCAAAGGAAGCACAACGTTCAACAGACGGTCACTATTCTTTTCTACCACCGAGTATCATCTTAGGGCCTTATTCTTTCCCGAAGCCACCCTTCTTGGTGTATGAAGTTTTTATTTAAATTTACTTCGAGCTTACAGAAAGGTAAACATCGGTGGTGATTAGGTGTCGAAATCGTTAAGTTTTCTTTTTATTACTAGATTTCTTTTCACAGTTTCCAACCCTGGAAAGAATGTCCACACTCCCACGTCACCGTTATATGCGGATAAAAAGTACACGCATGAAAGCAAGTTCGACTTCTTTTACCTTGTAATAACAAATAAACTAAAATATAGATTGATTTACACAGAATAATTCAATGAATGGTGAAGGAGGATCATAAACGAGGTTCTACTAACCAAGTCAAGTCAAGTCAATTTTTATTTAAACTCACACAGAATAATTATGATTAATACAAATTAGTGCTTTAAAATATAAAATCAAGAGATTGTGAAGGGAGAGAAAATTTCAATTGTAGGTTCATTGTGCAGAGTTTGGGACACTTAAATAGTTTGTGGAACTAACCGAGTAGGTGACCCAAACAAGAATATGAGTAGAAGGAATATAGATGCAAAATAGTTGTTTTAGATAAAAAGTATTACTTCATTAATTAAATAGTAGTTAAGATAATATAATCGTAAAACTGATTAGGAATCAATAATAGTATTATAACCATCAATCAAAGAATTTTTGATATGTTGACGAAAACTGGAAAACGGCTTGATTTTCTTAACATCAATAGATATAAAGAATTCCAAAGTTTTGGACCAGTGTAACTGAGAGAACGAATGCCGTATTGAGTGGTATGAACAGATTTAGCAAACAGATTATCAATCCGTGATTGACGTGTGTTATATGAATGAATTGAAGATACTGGGTAAAATAATTAACAAAACAAGAAGGGCTTAGTTTATGGTACCAGTGATAAACAAAAGAAAGAATTTCAAGATGAATTATATCAGAGAATTTTAGGAGTCTGAGAGACTTCAGCAATGGCTCAGAATGAGATCTAGGGTCGGAAAAAGTCATTATTCGGACGACTCGTTTTTGCAAAGTAGTTACTGGTTTTTTGTTAGGTATGTGAGACCCCAAACTTGAATACCATAAGTAGGAAAGGGGTAAATAAGAGAATAGTAAAGCATAATAAAAAAAAAACCTTTTCCGTTATTAGTAACAAATTTAAATAGGTTATTTTCAAAGATTTCGCTAAGAATTCACCAAACGTATACAAAAGATAAATGCTTCTCGTAACACGCTTTTTGCAGAAAATGGAGGAGTTCAGACGTTTGACTCGTTGAAACAGTTTGAGTAGAATGGAAAAACAGCATTCAACTTAAGTCCCATTTACACGGCAGAAAATTTTTGGCGCGGCTTGGATGAAAGCCGGGTACGCGTACCAAAAAAATAGTACTGATTACTCATTTACACGTTCTTTTTTCTACCGTGCTAAACGATGTGAAATTATGATTTGGTACGGGTAAAAGGCTCAACATCTCGGCCGGCGTACTCGATTCTTGCCTAGTGCGCATCCCGGCTGCTTCCTCTGTAAAAACATGGCGGACGAAAAGTTCATTAGAATTCCCACAGCCGCATGTAGTCTACGCACAAGGAACAAATGGGTGGTCACTGAATACTGGTGCGGTTATTGAATTATTGTGTGGTTATTGAACACACTGAACAAACGGAAAAGTATTTACCACTTAGTTAATGCTAAACATTTATATTAAAATATTCTAACGTATTTGTGGCTATTTCCCCCCAGCAGCATGTTGTCCACGCTCATCAATGAACTAACGTGTGGTCATTGAACTACTGTCGTGTTTATTGAACTTTTGGTTTATATTGAACTAACGAAAAAGCTCATCTGTACATGCTCTCCCACACTGGTGCTGACCAAAGGCACGAAGGCTCATCAGAGAAAAGTTAGCTCGGCACGGCTAATCGTTTACACTGCACACTTTAGGCCCGTTTACACGACCGAAAAAATTGGAACGGCCCGGATAAAAAGACGAACGGCTCCGACAAAATTCGACGTGTAAACGGTACTTGACCCGTTCCAGTTGTATCCGTTCCGTTCCCTAAAAGGTCCATAGGCGGCTATGGACCCCTTTCGGAACGGAACCGATAAAAAACGGTTCCGTACCCACATTTTTGTTTTCTTTTCAACGTGTAAACGCTCGCCCTTTTTTCGGTACCGTTCTGTTACGTTTTTTATGAGCCCGTGGTACCCCACGTCAGTTGTTTAGCGCACGTCACATGGGTGTTGGAAGAAGAAACTGGAAAGTATTCTTCGACACTCGAAAGCTACCATACCACTGGTCGTCAGAGTAAGTGCTGTATGTAAGATCAAACCAAGCGCTTGTTCTTGGAATTTGCCAGAAGCTCCTTTCGACTGTGAAGTGCGATACAAGGGCTGTTAATAGGAGAACCGTAAGCCTTGTTTTTCTCCTAATTCGGTACATTTTCTCAGAAAAACTTTGACGAATCGCACGCGCTGTCAAACGTGAATTTCGTGTTCTCTTCTTTAGAAGAAACCAGAAAAGTGCTTGTAAACCTGCATCCATGATTGTCGGAGATACGCACAGTCTACTGTATGTATAAGAGCATATGAACAACTAATCGAAGCAGTTTTATTTAATTATCGCGGGCTCTATCGTTACCGGTCTCGAAGAAAACAACGTGTAAACAGTCTCGTACCCGTTCCAAGGGGCTCTCACGTACCGTGCCTTTTTCTGTCGGGCACATTACAGAATTTGTACGTGTAAACGGGAGATTTCGTCTGGAACCGGTACTTGTTTCTAACCGAGCCGTTCCTTCTCTTTTAACGTGTAAACGGGCCTTTTATCCGAGCTGGGCTAGATTTTCAGGATCGCGTACCAGTTTTATCCGTGCTCGGACAACCTCTCGACATGGTCCGAGCACGGGTGAAATTTTGGTTCGGCACGGATGGGCCAAAGTCGTTTACACGACTAAATCTATCCGTGTCGAACCAATTTTTTTGGTACGCGTACTTTTTTCATCCGAGCCGTGCCAAAAATTTTCGGCCGTGTAAATGGGGCTTAACTGTTTTATTTTTCCCTAGTTATCATCTTCGACCGTTCGTATTCTTCTCCGAAGGAAACCGCCTTTGTGTATTAAGAATTTTTAATGTTTATTCTCATCCATGCAATTAAGTCTTTCTGTTAAAGATTACAGAAAGCTAAAAACTGGTGGTAGAGAAGATAGCTTTATAAGGAGCTCAAGTGTTTGACTAGTTGTTGTCAGAAGAAGCACAACGTTCAACAGACTACTCATTTCTACCACCAATTATCAACTTCGGGCCTTATTCTTTTCTGAAGCCACCGTTCTTGGTGTATGAAGGTTTTACTTAAATTTATTTTAAGCTTACAGAAAACTAAACACTGGTGGTGAATAGGCTCTCACGTCACCGTTATGTGGGGATAAAAGAACATACATTAATGCAACAAATAAACTGAAATATGAACTTTTAATAAAAGAATAGTGGTTACAATGAACCGCAAAAGAGGGTCAAAAGATTCTACAAACCACGCAAAACGAAAAGCCTTTCCTATTATTATGAGAGTGGTTAATGATAATGATTGTCAATGAAGATTTATCTAATTCCTCACTCTTTAAAAATAGAATCTAGTCTAAACGTGGTTATTTCGAAAACGGAGAAGACGCCTCTGTAAGGAGCTTGGACGTACGAGTAGTTGTTGCCTAAGGAGAAAGGACGTTCATAGGACGGTGTTTTTTAGGATACAAATGAATAGTTTTACACAATTTTTTTTTCATAGATATTGATATTTATTTTTCCGTGATTGTCTTCTTTGACCAACTTTCATCTTCCTGCAACAACAACAATAACAAATCCGTAATCAACCTCTCTGCTGTATGAAAGGTAAAATGACGTTTTACTGATCGAATTTAAGTACAAGTGGAACCTCGATTTAACGAAGTGACAAGGGACAGGGGAAATGTGTTAGTTATTACAAATGGATTGTTCGTTATATCGAACACCTCTATATAACGAATGCTCGGGAAATGTTATATCAAGGTCTAGTTAATAATCCGGATCTGGTTTCTATACATAGCTAAGGCGCTAGAAACTGACAAAACTGTTCAACTACTGTAAAAAGAGTTTTATCCTTGTTGGTCTGTTTGGCATTCACCTTTTATCACTTGCTAACATTTATTCGTTGTATCGAAGTAAATTTTTCGTTTCCGCTGTAGATTGTGTTCGTTACTTTGTTAAATGTAGGTTCTGCTCCATACATTTCACTGTAATTTTGGCCGGGCTGAAGAAAATCGTTCGTTATACAAGTACAGAGGTTTGTTAAATCGAGTTTTCACTGTTCTAAGGTAATTTACTGTCAAGTGCACATTTTAATGTTTTATATTTTAATAGGAGTCTTCAAATTAATTCCTGAATACCGTTAAATGTGGCAATGTATCCGGGGGGTACTCCTGGGAATTCTTGGTGGGGGTGTGCCGCCTGGTTTTCCAAATCCTGACCCTATTTCAGACCAAAAAATGTCATTTTCCACACCTGTTTTCAGACCTGGCCTTTAGGCAGAAACTATTTCATCATAACTTAGATTAGATCGCAAACAAAAAAATTCTTCAACTCTATTTCGAATTCGCATATTTTTCTTCCTTTCTTACTCATTTGGAATTAAAACGATAAATACGTTCATACACTCCCGTAGTTCCCTCGAAAACCACACCCGATTCCAGACCAAAACGGGCAAAGTGTATACCCTTTTTCAGACCAAAACGGCGCAAAAACCCAACTCGATGGGGCGGGACATACCTATATAGCTTATTTATGGGAGTACTCCCCCCGAAAAATATATATTTAAAGTTATTTTTGTTTCTAAAAAAAACTCATACTTACATTGGCATAAAAAAACTTTAAAATCCCCCCAGCTAGGGGGTCCTTCGCGCTCCAGGCGCAATTAAGTTTGGTCTTCAATGGGCCCATACTTTTTTAGCCTAGCGGCTGTATGGACCCATTGGGCCGCCCCTGATGATGCCTTTCTTAGGTCTTCGAATGAGATTTCACAAATGTTCTTTTCCTGAAGGAAAAATAAGAAGAAACTTTTCAGGGGACTACATCATTTATTTATCTTGTTAGGAGTAGAGACGACGACAGCGACGTCAACGAGAACGGCAAAACCGCAATAGGTTTAGATTGGCAAAACAACAACTCTGCACGTGCATCACGCTTTTTTGTACATTTCTTTGCCGTCGTTGCACGACTACGACGCGAAAGGACCAATTTTTAAGTTTTTTTTTGATGACGGGGACGGTGAGGCGATAAATGCTACCATCTTTGTCTGAACTCGGGAGTGGCCCCCTCTTTTGAACTCTAACATAAATTCCCTTCTTTGAAGTATCTGGGCGACTTTGAAAAATCGCGAAATTGTTTGAAAGGATGCCAAGTCTATTTTTCAGTGACTTTTTCATGGACGTCGCCATTGTCGGATCGTAAGGTCCTTAATATTTTTAAGGGGTTTTTCCATGCTAACGGGTAAGTAACCTGTATCTGCTGTTATCAGGTAATTCTAAACGTAAAACCGAAAGCATTTTCTACGTGATAGATTCTTGTATCAGGGAATGTTCTTCATAGATATACAACTTACTCTAATTCTTCCCCCCCTGAAATTTTATGGGCCTCCCCCCAACAAGCTGCGATACATGTATTTCCAGTATAAGTGTATTTCTAGTATAAGTAGCCTGCGAGCAAGCTCTCTTATTTTATGAAAGAGTGCCAATTTTTTATAGTTACTTTTACTAGTTTCATTACAATTGACGTTCGACAGATGAGGTACAGTTCTCTCTACTGCTGGGGCATTACGGCGCGTGTAATTTCCGAGATGTATGTAGTTAGGTAAGCTAATTTTCATAGACCATGCACTGGGCTCGATTACCAACCGATGAAGAAGATGAGAAAAATAACATAAATAACGTTTGAGAAGGCTGTACTTCCAGGCGAATTCTTGGAGAGAGTGTGCCTTCCGGTTCTCCATATTATATTTCGGACCAGAAAATGTAAGAACAGACCTCTAAAATCCATACCCGTTTTCAGACCTGGCCTTTATTCATAGCAATTAAATAAAATCCATACAGAAAATGTAACATGTTGGAGATTGATTGCACTTGAAAAAAATTAAAGTTACAGTCATAAAATCTTTCTCATAAAATCTTTACTTCCAAGGGAAAAAGCAAAAAGGTTCGAGTTGTTGGAAGTTGAGTTATTTCATTTAAAATTATATGAAAAATGGCTTGGATGGAAACGACAAATTGGTTTGAGTTAGCAAGGGTTAGAGTGATCGAGAGTCAACTGTTTTAACAATAACCCAACATGGTATTTGAAGACGAAGTTGCCTTGCTGCCAAATTGTTAAATTGAGAGTTCTTTAACAGCAATATTTGGATTTAACTACAACGTATACGATTGCAGCCTGCATGCTCCCTTCGCCATGTCATAAGAAAACAAAAAATACAAGTTAACTAGATTAACAAAAATAACTAACACCTAGGTGGGTGTCAAAGACCCCTTTGTCTCCTAGCCCTACTTATAATATGTATGCTAAGGAAATTGGGAATGAAAACCTATGTTTAATACCACTTTTTAAACAACAACAACAACAAAAAACTCCTTTACCATTATCCTTCTTAAACAGAGGAATATATCCTCACAGCTACTTAAGTTCAGTAAATGTCACTGCGAGGGTCTGTTAAATCATTATTCTGCAAAAACATAATATAGGAAGTAAAACGCTACTTGGGTATATTGCATATCAACATACTATATACAGTGAAACCTGTATTAAGCGGACACCCTCGGGGAATGCTGTAGTGTCCGCTTAATACAGGGTGTCCGCCTAATACAGGTTTTGATAGATAACGTCATATGAGGTGTCAAATGCCATTCAAATGAACAGTGGAAACGTTTAGAACACTCCCAGAGACTATGATGATATACGTTTGCATTAATTTCTTTATTAAAGATGATAGTACCATAAACATAGATTGCAACTCAGATTTAAAGAACTGAGATAAGTGAAACAAGCTCTATAGAAACAAAACGAAATAGAAAACAACACTGTACTGTGAAACTAATCAAATAAGTTCGTCAAGTCATGTTTTTTAATGTAAAAATATTAACATATGTGTGTGGCAATCATTTGCATTTCCGGTGTCTGCCATGTTGGGTGGTAGAATTTAATTACAAGTGTCTGTTTAATACAGGTTGGCAACAATAAAAATGACCATTTCAGGTACTCTCTAAGTGTCCGTGTCCGCTTAATAGAGGTGTCCGCTTAATAGAGGTGTCCTCTTAATAAAGGTTTCATTTAAAGTAAATAAGGAAAATAAATTTGGGGACTTCAGCTACTGTCCGCTTAAAAGAGGGTGTCTGCTTGATACAGGTTTCACTGTATTTGATAACTTAAGTTGGATAGAAGAATACACCACTAAAGCAGGTTTACAGGTTCACATCCCACTAATGCCTACTTGTACTACAATGTTTGTAACTATGAGACCTTATTGACTCCACCCACCTTCATGTAACATGTTAATGTGAGGTCCTGATGCTGCCACTCTATCACTGTATCCTTTGTTACAGGAACACTGATAGAGCCAATGGACAGCTTCACCACCATGCTCATCTTGAAAGCAACAAGCTCTTCTTTCAAGGGACATGTACTTCTTATTCTGTAATTTTTGGAACATGCAAACAATTTAATACAAGATGTTGTTACACTACAAGTACATGTAGCTCTGTACAACAGTGTGCTCAATAGGATTCGATGTGCTCATGTGCCCAACCTTGAGAAGGTGGCATGACATGAGCACAAACTAAAGAGAATCTACATGTAAATGGCAAAATAAGGGGCTATATAAATCCAAAAAAATTGATCAATGGGTGCTACATTCTATTAAGGACTCTGTGGTAGCAAAAAAACAATGAGAGAGAAGTGCTGGCTACTTATGCAAGTTTTCTTTTTAAGCTTCACCATGCGTTTGAACAAGTCTCCAGTCCCACAGCATGTTTCATTTCGAAAATACTGCAATTTGAACTTCTGAGTTTTCACAGTGCGTGACACCAAAATAGGAATGCTGTCTCGATGAAAAAAGTCTCTCCTCTTGATTCTTAGCAGTACAACCATTTCAAGTGTATGTTTATGTGCAGGTATGCTAGTTTCCCAGTGAAAAGAAAGCGCTTTTATAGAAAAAGTGAACTCCAGATGTTTTTGTTGATTTCTGGCGGCCATATTGGTGGACCAACACAGTACACCAATATGGCATCTCCATACAATGCTCTACAAAGGTGCATAAAACGTTTCGACAAATAACTCAGAAACTGTGGGCCACAAAGACCTGAGACTTGGACAAATTGTTTATAACATTTCACTTTCTTGGCTTCTTCCACTGGACGGTTTCCAATGTATTATTTTGTTGCATGACAGTGAAGAGAATCTATCAAGAGTTTATAAAAATATAAGGATACTAAGTTCCAATAAAGACTTACCCACAGAGATCTTGTGCGCAAGTTAAAGTCCCTCAAAAAGAACTTTGTCGCAGCAGTGTCTAAAATGACAACTGCATTTCTGGTGAGTTTTGCCTCCAGTAAATACAAAGATACAACGTCACCTTGCAGTATAACAGAAACCTAGAAACATTGAAATTAAAATATGGGTTATAAAATAATATCCTGAAACATCACTTTGCAGTATACCAGAAGCCTAGAAATATTGAATATATATATTAGGTGCAGTTACACAGGGCACTTTTTCCATGGGAAATTGCCCTTTTACCACGGGAAACTGTATTTAATAGTGTGACCGACGTTTCCCAAGGTAAGTTTCCTGTGTTACATAAACAGGTTTATTTCACACTGATTGAACTAATTTGTTGGGCTATACTGATTTGGGAACAATACTTACAAAAAAAAATTTTCTATTTCTGGCATGTAATCAAACTGCTAACTACCTTCGCAAGTCTAACACTAACATACCAGTTAAAATTTCAGCTAAACTCTCCGTAAATTTTCAACATAACATGAAATACTACAATCACTGACAGCAATTATTACCGAAATAGAGCAAATGAAGCCGTAAAAATGGCTAAATCAACTTGGGAATTAATTCGTGTGTAACTACATGTTGCTGCGGTAAACTAAATCCACATTAAAATTCATACCACGGCTTTGTTAATGTGGAAATGCCTTTTACCATGATGTGTGTACTAACCGCACCTATCATCTACTCTAAAGGCTGGTTTCAATATGATCGCTACGATCACTGTGATCGCTGCAATCACTGAAAAAAAGTTCAGCGATCGTGGCAATCTTAGCGATCACACGGAAACCAGCCTTCAATTTGAGATTGCACCACATTTCTCAATTTAAGAAATTTAGTCTTCTTATTTTATGAGAAAATTTAAACAAATCATAGGATATAAACTATTTTTTAAACAGGCAGTTTAAATCACAGAAAAAAGAGTTCTTATCCTATGATCTATTTTAAATTTCCCCATAAAATAAGAAAACTTTTTCTTAAATTGAGGGATTCGAAGCAATGTCGAATTTAGAGTGATATTTTCTTGGCATGGTGCAAATCATATCATGAGGTCGAGATGATTACAAAATGTTCTTACATCAAAAAGACATCATGTACATAGCATCTTATTTAAAACCTTGCCAAGCAAGACTTCAATAAGCTCATTGTACTAAGAAAACCAAAAACACTACATACTTAATTCTAAGACATGTTCTGGAGCTGCAAAAAAATGCAACAAAAAAGGTTTCTGTTCAGATCATTCCATGATTGCCACATCAAATCTTTTGTAATGCCCCATTATACCATCATGCTAGCTAGTAATGTACAAAGATAGTCATGCAATTGTGCATGCATGGTCGGCAAATACATGAACTGTACCGTACTTCTCATCGAATCTATAGTCTCTATAGAATATTGCTTACATTATCCTCACCAGAACTAGGACCAGGCACGTCTTCTCCTTCTTCGCGTGAAGTCGCACGATTTTCCAGCCGTTTTTGGAGGGAGAAACAACCTCTTTGCACTAGGTAAAATCGCACTTCTCCGACCGTTTCGGCATATCGCTAATGCAGATGACACGAAACTCCCCTTGTCTCGATCTTGTCTCTATGTTACTTTTGGCCATCGGCATGGTGAAAATGACCTAATTTTTGACACCCTATAGCCAAAACTCACCATGGGAAAGGACCCTAAAAATGACCTGTTTCATAGCTCCATGAGGGCTAGATTGCAGAATATATCTAACTTAAAAAACTGCGCCCGCAGTCTCGCAGTCGTCCGATTTGTGTAATAAATTCTGACATTAAATGCGGGAGTGCAAGACTGGGGCAGCACTAGTATACCACGTTCAATAAGCACTCCAGTTACTTGACATCGACTGCAGGAGTACGGGACTGCGGTAGCAGTAGTTGTATACCCACTCATTATTCACTTTTCAGTGACTGTGGGAGTGCATGACAGCAGGAGCACTCATTTTATTCACTCAGATTAGTATTTGGCCTAATAGATCACAACTGCAGGACTGCGGGGAGCAGTTTTTCAAGTAGGAGATTAAGTGGGCCGGGTATTCTGCAGTTGCTCAGAGATAAGTTACAATTTGCTTGCTCTGACAGTGGGGAGGGAAAAGGAAGGAGAGCTTGCAACTACATCTCTGGAATTTGAATATCTGCTTCGAAAAAGTCAATATGAAATGCTGATTGGTGGAGATGACATAAGTAATGGCGTCATTACCCTTGGCACATGTTTTTCAATGTTTGTTTACATTTGCACTCGTTTCTGCTTCACGCCGATCGGCTGAAATCTGAAAGCTCAGTTGACAGAGAGCCACAGGGGAGTTGGAGGCGAACTTTAAATTCCAGAGATGTAGTTGCAAGCTCTCCTTCCCTTTCCAACCTCGCCGCCAGAGAAACCTGGAGAGCTTGCTTGCAGGCTATTTGCCTGAGTCCAGTTTTCAGGAAATAAAATTTATTTGTGAGGGATAGACCTATAACTTATTGAATTCTTAACAGACTGAACAGGATATGGTTTCTGTCCTCTCTGTCCTAAACAGGGTATTTTTTTTTTGCGTGAGTCTGTCATAAGCAAGGTATGTAATTTTGTGTCAGGCTGTCAAGTGTAAACAGGGTATTGCCTGCATGATTGGGTTGCTTTGTTTTATGAAATTTGTCAGTACTCAAGTATACAGAAGCAATGACTATAACGTGAATTTTCTCATTGCAATTGCCAACAAGACAAGACAGAGTTCATTTTGTCATTTTTTCTAAACAGGGTAATAAAATTGATAGTGAAGTTATGAATTATGAAAATCATATATGAGAACTGTGGGGTGAAGAATTATATGAAAGAAGACCATCACAGTTATAGATGCAACTTTTGTAACCTGCAGAACAGGCGCTTTGTGAGCCAAGTGAGGTGAACGTGGCATTTTCTGCTGTCAGTCAATACTTGTGGGCGTAGGTGGGTGGAAGAGCCAGAACAATGGACTCGTAATGCATTGTTCAATTTTACTTGAAACCATGCACCCCCACTCCCTCCCCAGGTACCCCCCCTGCGAATTGCAAAATTTTTTTAATTGGAGGTCTATTCCCCACTGCTGGGCGTGCAGAAAGAGACAATTCCCCACCCCCGAGCTCCTGATCGACGACCACATATACATTTTTTGCTACATCTTTTTGATCCGTACAAAAGCAAAATGGCACGTTTTCACAACTTTTATGAATGTTTTCCTGAGTTTATCGAGAGAAGGATGATGGATGTCATAATGTAGTTAAAACCTGAACAATAAATTTGAAAATGAAAATGAAGAAGAAGAACTCGTTAAAAAGCACCTCCTTGATAGAACACTTCATCGGAAGACTGGACCAAATCTCTCTTTCTCTCTATGTATCAAAAGCCTTGTTTTCATTTTCATATGAAAACTTATCATATTTATTTTAAGCTGAGCTAAAGAAATTTTTCTGTCCTTGCTTTCAAAAAAATTAAAATCCATTCGAGTACGCATCATGCACACATTCATTTCAAATTTTAAAACATACCTTTAAATAAATAAAATAATTTTGATAAGTTACTCCTCTCCAATCACTCTCCGACAAATTTGTGCATTTTTGCTTAAAAATGTGTAGTCTTGAGGTCCGCAGCCATCGTTTAAACCGCGTGAGAAATAGCACCTGCTTCACAAAATCAAAGAGAACCCCCGCCCCCTGGACAGGACTGCTTCAAACAATTCCCCCCCTGGGCCTGAAGGGCTGCACCTTTCCCAGGGGTTGCCTGTAGAGGGGGGGGGGGGGGGGGGATGGTAACAAGCAAAATTGAACCATGCATAACAGGCACTATATTTTTCTTCTCCCCTCGTCTCGTGCTTCGCACTCTTTTGGCACTTCATGCAAAAGGCTGTATTCACTTCAGTTGGCTCATGAAGCACCTATTATGCAGGCTAAAACTTTTTGCATTTGTGGAAAGAAAGCCTGAAAAAATTCATGCCTGTAAGAGATTCAAACCCTTAACCTCTGTGATACGGGTGCAGCACTCTACCAGTTGAGCTACATGTAACAAACCAACTGGCAGCAGGTTGTTGAATTTGTTCGTTATAAACTTCTTCACCCCGCAATTCTCATGCATGATTTTCATATATTCATAACTTCATTATCATCCCTTCACAGGTTTATAGTGAACCATTCAACGACCACTCAAGTGGCTGGTATCTTTTGGGTGGCTGCTGACAATAGATAAGATTAGTAGAATGGGGCGCAACTCAAGCTTTTTGTAACCCATCACCTGTTGTCCTAAAATACATAAATATAGTTCCCTCTAATCTAAACTGCTGGTCAGTTTGAATGAATACTGTGGACCGTGGACTATACACTGTGGACCAGTGGTCTGTTTGACTTCAACATTTCCCACCACCAATGGGGTTCATTTAGAAAAAAAAAAGACAAAATGCCTTTCTTGGCCCTGGTTGTTCAAACTGTGGATAGTTCTTTCTGCTGGATAGATAACTGTCCAGTAGATTATTGGTGTCCATAATATTTACCGTGTCTGATCTAGGATTTCCAGCTATGGGGGCAAAGTGTCGCAGTTAACAATTTTCAGAGGGACGTTTCGTTTTTTGGGGGGACACTATATTTTTTTATTCTAATGTACCGGGTGTTATGTTATCAACAAATGCAATGTTCAAGAGTATATTGAACATAGAGTCATCATATAGAACTAGTGTTGAAGTGCTGTAGTTTGTACAACCAATGATAAAAGGATTTTGTTTCTTTGATTTTTGGCAAAGTGAACAGAACATACCATTGAAAGTTTAGCTTTCGCAACTTTGATTTCAGTTCACTAGACTGATCATTTTTGGGCTCAGCTTTATCATTTGCGGTGGACGTTTCTGCAGTTTCTTGTTTGTGTTGTTGCCAGCCTTCTTTGTTTCGACATAACTTTGCATTCACGGACATCAAAAGACGGGCTCTCAATATTAAGAATGTGGATCTACATAATCTACCCCTTTATACATTCATTTAAACTAGCACCTGGCAACCTTGGAAAATTGCACCTTTTATGTACGTCATATTCCTTGGATTTTGGTTCTTGCTTTACTTTTAATCTTCTGAAATTTAAACCAAAATATTGTTTTAAGAAGATTTGTACGAGGAGAAGTTACATTTTTCTATTTCTTTTTCTTTTGAAACACAATTTGAAGAGCGCCAAAATGACCCAGGACAGGGATTTGAAGGGGACATCTTTGCTCAAACCCGAGGCAATCCCGCAATGACGCACTCTAGATCAGACACTGTATTTTTGCCTGGGATAGTTATTTATCCAGTGGATAGGGATATGCAATGTTGGAACAACCAGGCCCTGGACAAAAGCTACCCATACAAAATACCTGAAAATAAAGTCACAGAAAAGGAGTCTGCACTTGGTTTGCACTTGTCAGCACGGGTAAAACTTTGTTGACTGGAAATTGTCTTGCCGAGATGTTTTTTTCTTTTCAAATGTAACTATTGAGAGTAACAGAAATAGCTTAACAGTTTCTGCACAGCAAACATGACAAACAATGATCGATTAAATAAATAATTGTGAAAACTGACAAAATGTGTGAGTCATCATCACTCCTTGTTATGATAATTACCTAGACACCCAGAGTAATAACTGTTATTCTCAATATAATTTATTCTAAAATGTATAGTGAGTTCTAGACTTTGTCAAAGTCATTTCTGGATCAAGGAATCAAGAACCTCAACTCACACACTTGAATTGGGCAAACTCATAGCCTTTATTTATACAGTGATTGTATAGTTGTCTTGACTCAGCTTTATGCACGTTGGTTGTTTATGTTTATGAGAAATGGCATAAGAGAACTGCATGAATACTTATGTAAATGCGCCTTGTGGACTTGTAGAAATCGTTCCTCTTTTCTCATTACATGTATTTCTTTCACTTAAACTATCTTCTTATACCAGAAAGATGATATGTGCCACTTTTTATTTGCTATTCCATTTCCCATGGAGGGCATTACCTTGGGAAATGGTATTGTTTACTATTTTTTGTTAAAATTTCTGTTCATGACGATCAGTTTTAGTATTACCTCTGAAAATTGTGCGTTCACCAGATCTTTGGAAATTTCACTTACTATAGCCTGTGTGGAAGGTGCGGCACAGTTAATATTTTGGGTAGCTTTTAAAGAGTGCTCGAGGGGAACCCTTTGTGTATGCATGTGTCCTCAAAATTTTGCCCTAAGTGCTAACAAAACTGGCACCTGCTATGCAGGCTAACTTGCTATTGCTGATTCCAGGATATGATAATCACATGTCCGTTCAGTCAGAGTCAATTTAACACTTCCAATAACTGATTCAACAGGGGATTTTAATATTTTAGTGTTTGGTTAGCAACTTAAGCATTGCAAAACAATAATTGCTCTTTGTTTATTTATTTGGACAATTATTATTTATTGTTTTTTCCAATTTTCATAAGCAGAACACAGAAGGGGGAATAGACTTGAAAGTGATTGGAAACAGTGTTTCAAGCGTTTTGGCAAAGAAGATTCCTATAAGCCCCCTCTAAGGAAATGCCTTATGAATGCAAGCAGTGTGACAACTGTTTTAGCAAAGCAAAAGACCTAAAGAGACATGAAAGAGTCCACACTGGGGAAAAGCCTTATGAATGTAATCACTGTGGAAAATGTTTTAGTTTACTAGGAAATATGAGGAGACATGAAAGACTTCACACTGGTGAAAAACCTTATGAATGTAGTCACTGTGGAAAGTGTTTTAGTTTACCAGGAAATATGAAGAGACATGAAAGAGCCCACACTGGGGAAAAGCCTTTTGAATGTTCTCAGTGTGGCAAGTGTTTTAGCGCAACAGGACCCCTGAAGAAACATGAAAGAGATCACACTGGAGTAAAACCTTATCGTTGTCACCAATGTGGCAAGTGTTTTCATGGTTTAGAAAACCTTAGGAGGCATGAAAGACTTCATATTGGCAGAAAACCTTATGAATGTAAACATTGTGGAAAAAATTTTAGCCGATCATCACACCTGAAGGGTCATGAAAGAGTCCACACTGGGGAAAAGCCTTACGAATGTAAAGAGTGTGGCAAGTCTTTTCGCCATGAGGGAACCCTAAGGAGCCATAAAAAAGTCCATAATGGAGAAAAACCACACGAATGTAAACAGTGTGGCAAGTGTTTCACCGTACCAGAAAGACTTCGGAGACATGAAAGAGTCCACACAGGAGAGAAGCCTTATGTATGTAAACACTGTGGCAAGTGTTTTAAGTCAGTGAGTAACCTTAGGAGGCATGAAAGAGTTCATACAGGAGATGGGCCTTATGAATGTAAACAATGTGGCAGGTGTTTTAGTGTAGCAGGAAGCTTAAAATCGCATGAAAGAGTCCATACAGGAGAAAAGCCTTATGAATGTAAACAATGTGGCAAGTGTTTTAGTGAGGTCGGAAATATGAGAAGACATGAAAGAGTCCACACTGGTGAAAAGCCATATGAATGCAAGTATTGTGGAAAGTGTTTCAGTGAAGCAGGACACCTAAGGAGACATCAAAGGGTTCATTTAAATGCAAAGTTGTCTAAACTCCCAGGATATAAATGTAAAAGAACATCAAGTCAAAATGCTGATAACAGGTCTCTTAATCTCTCTAGAAACAATTTCCCATCACAAGTTAGTTTACATAGAAATAGCAGTCTCATTTATCCATCAGCACGTGAAAGTAAGCTTAAACCAAAACCAGCCATCATTGCAAAACACAGCTGTTGGATTTGTCAAGAGGAGATGTGTAGTGAAGCTCTTCTTCTTCAACACTACGAAGATCATATGAAAGATGTGTGTGAAGAAACATCGTAAATATGAAGTGACTACTGAAACAGGTGCTGTTAGTACAGTGTAAATGGGCCACTTCAAAAAGTAGCTATGCAGTTTTGGATAGTGGATTATGTATAGTGAAATCCATGAGACATAAGACTCCATAGTGCATTTGCTCATAAATTATGCATTAACCTCTCAAAATTTGGATACAGTGAAAGTCTCTTAAGCGGACATCCCCAGGTCGCGAAAAAGGTGTCTGTAACTGGAGCTGGCCGCTTACGGGAGTGTAAAAGTATAGAGTTTTTATGGGAGTTGAGAAAAACGGGGTTTTGTGAAGGTGGCGGTAAGTAGAGTTGACCACCCACGAGAGTGTCCGTCTGGAGAGTAGCTTCTACTGCATTCATATAGCAGTGCTAGCATATAATAATCATGGCTCAAAATGAACTTGGACTTTTGCCAGTCATGTTGACTGGCCAAGAAAATTTTAGTGCAGTCATTACGGTCTCTTTTACGGCTGGTCAAAATGTATAAAATATCGTAAAATTCCGAAAATACGCCCCTCCATGAGTAAGCTCCTCCAAATATAAGCCCCTCAAACTCGTACCGCAAAAACCCTCCGTTAAATCGCCCCTCCAAATTTAAGTCCCCCGGGGGCTTGTAATTGGAAATTTCCCTCAAATACAAAGTAAAACAAAGCAAAAACGGTAATTTTCCTTCCAACTATAAGGCTAGCCCAATCGATTTTGAAACGAAAATTTCCTTCCATAGATAAGCCGCTCCGAATATACGCCCCTCCAAAAATAAGTCCCGGGGCTTATTTTCAGATTTTTACGGTAACACCATAATGATTTAAAGTTTATAGCGTAAAAATCAAAAACCGAAGTGAATCAGGATGCTTGTCTTCTTGTTTGTTGACCGGCCGTAATTATTTTGAATCATTTGAATTTTTTCTCAATGAGGCGGATTTTCCAAATTAAGAGTGAAACTACATATATATAAGCGGTCAAAACTGGGTCCACTTCCCCTACAGGTTCGTTGTAGTGCTTTGATTATTCAATCTTTTGGCGAAACAAGTAGCCAGGTTACCAGTTTACTAAGCTGTCTTTTAAACTTGGTTGTGATTCGAAGCTCAAAGCGAGCTACATTTTTGGGTAGCGATTATTAAACAATCTGTACTTTCATAGAAATGTTAACAAACATTAACTCGGAAATAATTAAATGCACGTTTTTAAGCATAAATAATGTTTTTGCTATAAGAAGCCAAATTTTAACTTCTTTTTTCAATAAAAAATGGTTTTAAGTCACGCACTGGTGTTATTTTTCTCCTACTGGATTTGGTGTCAATGGTGGACGATTCAGCGTATTGTACGAACACAATATAACGAGTACGTTACATTGCGCTGGTTATATTGAGGTTTTTTGTTCTGTCAGTAGCTAAATACATGTACTTGTTGGCTAAGTCTCGAGAAGACAACTAATCGTCAGTTCACCGCCGCCCTGTTACTGCTCAGTTGGAAGAGTGCCGGTCTGCTAAGCAGGAGGCCGTAAATTCACTCCGCGGCTGGAGTGTCAGTAAAACGCGAAGACGGGGTCGAGGTGTATCTCTCTCTCTCTTTTTTTTTTTTTTAACAAATGCTGTTGTATGTCTCGGGTAAGGGTTAGGGTTTGGTTAGGGTTAGGGTTATTACGGTTAGGGTTAGTGTCAACCACAACCTTAACCCTAACCCTATCCCTAACCCCTAAAAAAAGATAGACCCCGATCCCGGCCCGGTCCCGCGTTTTACTGACACCCCCGCGGCTGGACCAGGTCTGTAAAAAATTGGTGGAATCATGCTAGCTGTGATTAAAATCCTCTCTCAGTTCGTCACGTTAAGCGGTTGGTGTCTTACACATTAATCGAAAGATTACGCAAAAGACCTAGTGACATTGGAGAGATTTAGTATCCCGTTTACGGTGAACGGAAAACGTTAGTTTGTAGAATGTGACCAAGTTTTCCCTTTACTCGATACCGTAAAATTCCGAAAATAAACCCCTCCAAATACAAGCCCCCCAAACCGGTAACGCAAAAAACCCTCCGTTAAATCGCCCCTCCAAATATAAGCCCCCCGGGGGCTTATACCTGGAAAATTGCCCTCAAACACAAAGTAAAACAAAGCAAAAACGGTAAATCTACTTCCAACTATAAGGCTAGCCCAATTGATTTTGAAACCCAAATTTCCCTCCGTAGATAAACCCCTCCGAATAAAAGCCCCTCAAAAAATAAGCCCCTAAAAAAGGGCCCTTGAAAAACATAAGCCCTGGGGCTTATTTCCGGAATTTTACGGTATTTTTGCAGAAAAACAAGAAATTTTGGTAAGAATTATAGTTTTAGAGTGGAGGAAGTAGTCCCCGGGGTCATGGTTCTGGATGGGCGAGGTGAGATCAAACCTAAGGTGACCGCAAAGTGCGATTTTGCCTGATGACGTCCGATCTCACCTCTCTGGTCTTTCCAGAAATCAGCCACTGGCTACAAGAGGGAAAAACTGGCATCGTTTCGTTTCCTTTTCGAACTTCACTACACTTAGGTTTGATTTTTGGCATTAGCTTGATATTAACTAAAATGACAATTCTTATTTTCAAAGATTGATTACCAGCCTCAGTTGGTTTAGATTGTCTCTTCCGTGAATGAACTATAATCATCTGAGAGAAACTGATTGCCTTACTTAGATTTGCTTTTACGATGTTAGCTCAATGAACTTTGACTGATCAACTAATTTCTTAGTCCAGTATTAGTTATTTGTGTTCCCTTTTTTCAAGTTGTGTTTTACGATGATCAAATAAACATGGGAATATATGGGTATGAAGTACTCCTCTAGTCACACTTTTGCCCCCCATAGACTCGGTTTTCGAGGACCCGACACCCTCCAATCTCCATCCACTAGAGTTAGGTTAGTCAGGAGGCCCACCTACCTGGTCTCTACCCAGGAATGCTCACAGTGTCCCTGAGAGAAGGCCCACCTACCTCCTCCTCATCCACTGTGTGCATCCTCTTGGGCTGTAGGTTTATTTTGCTTGACACCAGGGGTTCATGGGATTTAAATATTAATTTTTTTATAAATTTAAAAATTGATTACTGAGCACTTTGTCAACCGCTTCCCCATTTTCATGCAGCCACACAAAGTTGTTGTTACCCTTACTGGGAAACAAGGGGAAGTTGATTAATAGTGCCATCAATAAGTAAAACTGATTTACACGACACTCGCTTCGACATAAGATCACGAGTGTTCAACTGGAGAATTGTTCAGTAAACGCAGCTAAATCAGTATAGGTAAAATCTTAGAAATCATTAGAAAATCGCTGAAAAGCAAGAAAATCCCTGTAACAGTATAAAGAGAATAACAAAAGAACAAAAGTAAATAAAACAGGAACATAAAGAAAAACAAACAAACGATTCATCAATTTATTGCATATTAGCGCCCGAGAATAATGAACTTCTATTAATTATTTTAATGGTTTATTTAAAAGTTGTTATTGACTTCACGTATCCACAATAATGAGTAGCGAATAGCGTTTTAATCCCTTCTACTGCTAGCTGACAAAACAGAAGTTTCGAACACCCAAGCAGTCAAGGTCATCACAAAATAATTCGAACTGCAGGCTAAGTGCTTCCACTAGGGACAAATTCGTTGTCCAAGTGAGGATTTAGTTTGCCTCGCAGGTCGTCAGTGTTAAATGCATCACAGATTAATAAGAGAGAAGTGAGTACGCACAAATGTAACCAGACAAAAACGCTTTATTTAGTGTATACTACATAGGCATGAGCTTGAAATGGGGTCTCTTCTGCAGACCAATCGTCCGGCAAGCTTTGTTTCATGCACCTAATAACTTACAAACTTACAACTCAAAGTGTTAGAGATCTTTGTTGACTTATCAGTCTGTCAAAAAAAAAAAAAAAAGGTTTGTACAGGTTATAACTCAAAAGAAGCAAACACGACCAAATTCAAGTCCAAACTCCTCATCTCTGTCTCCAATATCGAATACAGCCACATCAAGTATAGGAAGACGATGGGGTTTAGGCGTGTCTACCTCTACGATTGTGCGATGCCAGGCCCCGTCTTTTACCTAGTATTGAAATGTATAGTTGAAACGGTTGGTTAGTCATTCACTTTTTCACCGCAATGCCATTTGGAAACTTAATGGTAGAGAATCTGGACTAGTAACAACGTTATAGGCCCTTTGCAAAAGTTGGTGACGCGCTTGGCTAGCACTTAGTTCATTGGTTAAGAATCTTGACTGGTAAATAAATAGATTATACACCGTAGTTTCGTCTCCTGTGTTACTGACAAAACCAAACGCCATTCTCAAACACTGGGCCATAACGCTTATATTTGAATGGCAATTCCTCTATATTTTGAAATAAAGACTATATATATTAGACGTAAAGTTGCTTCAAGGAAACACAACACTTCTTTCCGCGTTCGTAGTTTGCACAATCACACATTTTCGTTAAACACGGTACCAAATTGGCCACTGTATAGTCCCCTTGGGATTGGTTCCTCCGTGACTTGATATGACAGCAAAATTTAACGGGAATTAGGACGAATTACCCTTGTTATACTACTACATGAGAAATTTCTGCAATTTGATTGGCTTAGAGCAGTGGTATTTCAGCTTAATTTGAAATAACTACATGTGAAAATTACAACCTTTTGCGGGTAGTAGTATGAACAAATAATAGCATGATTTGTACGTGATATTTGGCATAAATACCACTCGTGATATTTCAAAATTGTCTCAAATTTCACTCGCCTAAGGGCTTGTGAAATTACGTATAACAATTTTAAAATATCACTCGTGGTATTTATGCCAAATATCACTACTAATCATGCTATTACCTGTACAAATAAAAGGATTTTAGCGGATACATGTTGTTAACACTTTTGTTTCTGCGCGGTCGTACTATAGGACTCATCAATAACAAAATTGATTACCCCTAACCAAACGCGCCGTGGAGAAAAAAGCATCACCAACTGGTTATAAATTAAACCTTACCATGCAATCATTTCGAACGAGCTTCGGCTTGAACTTGTTAGAAGACTTAGCGTGTAGTTCAAGTCCATTAACAGTCAGAAACTTGATGGATTTGGTGACTTCATCTGATTTCTCATCAGGCCATGCTATTGAGTTTTTACAGTGATATGTGATCTGCTGTCTTGCGTGGTCACTTAACAACTGGAGGAATTCAAGTTGACTGGGATCTGATACATATTCCAGCTTTGGATGAAAAGATAAGGTAAAGTTAGTCTTATGAGGGAGGCAGCGTGGTGGCCTAGTGGTTAGAGCGCTGGACTCGCAGTACGGAGGCCCCGATTTCAAGTTCCGTCCTGACCGCTAGCTGGATTTGTTCCCGGTAGTTCCAAGTTCAAGTCCTCGTTCACGCTTGTAAATAACCAATTGGTTTACCTTCGGCCAGGTGGTATTCTTAACCCACTTAAGTTGGATTTGCATTATTTGTTTCAGGCATTTACTCAGCCCTCTACTGGAAGGGCCACAGACCGCCAATCACAGGGTTACCTATTCTGAGAACGGACCTCTATAATTACAAATTGTTATCTTCGGTCAAAGGGAAATAATCTTGGAGGAGCGCTGGAAAATCGTTATTGACATGACTAAGAAATTATTTGTCATGTTACCGAAGCTTAAGCTTAAACTCGAATACTTTTGTACTAAAAAAGAAACTTTATTTGAGTTTCAATGTATTTAGCACAAAAGTACTAATTGAGGACACTATTTTTACGTCTCCTAATAGAGACAACACCGCCATTTTACGTAGTTATCCGAGCCACGTGAAGGTCTAGCCGTTTGCAGGGCAAAGGCAGTACCTTCAAGTCTGAGTATCCGGCCAGAGAATCGAACCCACGATCTTCCGCTCTGCAGTAAAGCGCTTAACCGACTGAGCTAATCCTAACTTGGTTGACGGAGGACGGTTTCTAGTAGCAGTATGTAAAACAAGCGAACACTCCAAGGTCTTAAGATAAACCACCAACCTTGGATAGTCCCAGCAGCTCTTTTCCTAGCCATTTGTACCCATCAGAGCCACTGTACCACTTCTTTTGATCAGTCACATAAGGCTGTGGAATTCAAAAGGAAACTAATCAAGTCAGTAGCCCCTAAGTTCAAATCTAACTCTGATGGGGCAAATCAGAGGTCCGAGGTTTTTCTAGGGCCGGAGACTGCTTACGATTGCTACAAGTTATGATTCGTTAAAAACGTGGTTCGACGTGGTCCTGCTTGGTTGCTAAAAACAGGCTTCTTAAGAGTAAGGAAATATCTGCAGTTATCACTAACCTGGCTTTCCTCTCCTGGATACAGACAAGAAGCGTTTGTATGGAATTCACAATAAACTTTGATGGCATCGTTAGTGATGCCTCCATTGGGATCAATCCAGTAGAGTCCTAAGATGAATAAATATTTCACCACTATAATAAAACGGTGCTGTGGTAAAGGATATACATTTATAAAATAGAATTTCTATATTTTGAAAAGACCATATCACCAATGGCTGCGACTGTACATGAAAGTAAAAATATACCACAAACAATAACTGTACTTACCACTACGAAATTTGGGATAACTCATATGAAGATCTCTGCAAGTCCTGGCGGGAAATTCTTTGGAGCCGTTGGGGTTTTTGTACATATCGAGGCGGTACGTGATGACATCATACAGATCAATAGTCTAAAGGTGCAGAAGTAGTAATGGGTAATATTAATATAATATTAAGTGCAAAGTATTTACCCTTTGATATCTAAGAACTCTACTGAAGATGAACTGATACTTTTGCGTTAACTTCATCCAGAAGGGGATCATTCTGGCAACATTTCTAAGGTTAAGATGTAAAAAGACCTATGGACGTGAAGAACTAGAAGCAATCACGAAGCTCAAACTGAGTTTCAATGGGCATTTGAATGGGAATTGTTTCATGTTGTTGGTATTTTGAAACGAGAAAGAGATTATAATTCCATACGCACACAAAAACTTAAACAAACCAAACACCTTAATTTAGCAATTCTCTATCATGAGATGGTAAATGCTTTTTATAAAAGTTACCTTGGGTTTCGGTTCTTCATTCTGTAAAGAAAAAGAAATGACAATAGTATCATTAATGCGAGGGTTTCATACAACAACAAAAATATTAAACTAAATATACAAAACTAGTGCGCAATATCCAAGGCAATTAATTTAAACTGTACACTGCTCTCTGTCTGATAAACGCGCAAACTGGATATGTACTGTGCCTTTTATTGGCTGCAAGGACATGCATAATAAGATGGTAATAGCACTACTAACCTGTTGCCGACCTCTGTAAAGTCTCGGTGTTCCAGACTTTTCTGTTTCCAGAGAAGCAGCTGGGCTGTTATAACTGTAACCAGACTGCAAACCCGGAAACTGAAGACAACATCAAGGCAAAGATATTAATCGCGTGACGCTTAGTCGTTTGAGAACGCTTGAATAAAAAATACAAAATAAATCAAAGCACTCAAGAGTTTGGTTGCCTTACCGATAGCTGCCCAAATTCAGCAGGAAGCACGGCCTGTAAAAAAGAACAACAATTTTCACAGTTTCTTTACAAGATGCCCTGTTTTGTACGCTTAATATTGAAGAAAAAAGTGCACTCTTTCTATAGCCCGTCCCAGGCTCCAAAATAGCATGTGCTGCGATCGTGATAACTAGATCTTAAGCGACGCCCTTACTAACTAAGAGCCTACAACAGGTTAAGCTTTCCAGACCATAAACAGTAACAACCCAGTGAACTAATTAATGGTTATCACTAAATAGTGATGATTGAAAGAAAAACCTGATTATTTTTGGCACAAGCTAGGTCAACATACCGGTGGTCCTGGAGGTCCTCTGTCGCCTGGTGAACCCTAAAAATACATTTTACACGCATGAAAAAATAATTATTAAATTCTGATAGACCTGAAGAGCATCGACTTGCAACCACACTGTAAGTTTTAAAGAAAGCAACAAATTCTCCTTACATTCATTTGCTTTTCTTGTATCAAAAATAAAGAATGGTAACGCTTTTTCAAAGACCAAAGTAGTTGTCCTTAAGTGATTTCACGATGACTTGTATTCGTACTGTTTTTTTTTATAGCCTGGCTCCCATTGCCTCGATGCATGCTTTGTCCTTTGATAAATTCACAGACGAATACTTTCTTTAACAGTCACTTGCATTCAATGTATTTATTGAAGAATTTGTCTTTTCTTATAACTAAATCAAAAACGCTACATTTAAATCCACAAATTTTAAGAAAGTTTCTTACCGGTTCGCCATCTGTACCCTAGGGAAAAAACAAAGGAAAACGAAGTCAGTGTTTTATTTTCGATCTACAGTTAAAGGGGCTATATATGTTACGCTATTTGCAATCTTTTCAAAAAGCTTTTTTTTCGCATCAATTGAATTCTAAGAATAATGGCCCAGTTTTGTTATTTAAAACATATTTAAGGATTGAAACTGTTTTCTGTCGTCTGTTGCAACGAGTGGCAAGGATGGACATGGGTTCAAAATTGAAAACGTTAGCCTAACTTCTTCAAGTTTTAATGCTATGCCTGTCAAAATCACCAAAAAAAAGTTTAAGAATAGTAGAGTAGTGCTGCCTGGTGAAAATCGTTTGATATTTTTTCTTCATAACTCTACAGGATCATTTTTTTTTATGGGTGAAGGCGCTAAGTAATAACTTCAGCTCAGAATTGACCTAAAAAACAGCAAGGAACCATCTTTTTATCTTGGTGTCTCCGCTAATGGCGTCTGAAAACAATCTTGGCTACCTAACTATCTGCACAATATTACAGATCTACGCAACCACGTGCACGGTGCCACGGCATTTGGTTTCGTCCATCCCCTCGGGATTATGCTGCGTTGATGTCTATATGACATTTATATGTCGTAAAAGGCTACTTTACTGGATAATGTTACTTTCGTGGTGCTTTGAGGCAACCGCTACATACGTGGCCTATTGAAGCCCAGAAAGAAAACAGAGAGCATTAAGTTTAATAATGATGTCACGTCATACCTGGCGTCCTCTGTCTCCCTAAAAATAACGAGGTACAAGTTTTGTCAGTGCAAAAAATTCAAAGAATGCATCAGAAAGTGTCTTTATTTCTTAGGTATTTATCGTTTTTTTTTTTTCACTCAGCCTTAGCAAACAGAGACACTTTTTTCAAAGTGACGTGGAGGTGTCCACCCTATGAATAGTCAAAGGAAATGACTGAAGAACGACAGGGACCAACTCTCATTACGCGTTTCTGGGAAACTTCCCACTTACCCCTCCCTTAAGCCAACATTAACACTTACTTCTCACTTTAAGCAAAATGTTGGCTTAGGGGAGGGGTAGGAGGGCAGTTTCCAAGAAACTTATAATGATCCAGCTGACTCTAGGTGTCTGTATTAAGGGGTTGTCCATCCTATAGCTAGTCGAAGGAAATGACGGAAGAAAAATGGCAGGGACCCTCCCGATGTGGACAGTTTAGGGAGGTGTCGCTCTTATAGAGCTGTTGAATAAGATAGAGAGTATATTTTACACTAATTGTTCCAGTAATATTGTCGCTGTTAGCGATAACTGCAGCAACTAAACCTTAGCAAAATGATATCAAGTTTTTAGTTTTCTCATTAACTAGCATCATGAGAAACACGTACATTTTCCGAAAAACGAATTTCATCTACTTTTCAAAATTTATTTTTTGGTATGTTTTAGGTGGGAAAAAAAGAGCAGCAGAGCAAAGATGCCGGTCTGAAGAGGTGGACACGCTTGTACGCCTTTAATTATTCGAAGAAGAAACACCGGGATAAAGTTTTCTTTGGCCAACTTAAACATGAAATCAAAGGAGCTCATCAGCACGGAACCTAAGTGTCACAGAGCGTGAGACTTTCAGCCTATTTTCACTTTTATCTTCCTGTACAAATTTCGCTTTGCCCATTTTTGTCAGTTGCTCTTCGAAATACAGGTTTCTTGGCCCCCTTCGTCTAAAATTCTTCCACCAGCAGTTAAATTAAGGTATAGCGCTTAGCACTTCGCTTAATTCGTCCGCCTTTACTAGAAAACCCACAGTGCAAACATCCTTGTTCACAACGCTACGATCCTTTGGGCCAACGCTACGTCTTGCTGGCCAAAATGATCGCGGCTCTGAAAACGAGAATACGACGCAATTAGAAATTTGGCGAGAAACTAATGAACCTATAAATAGCCTGAAAATCGAAGTCGTTGTGCCCAGGCCTTTTATGAAAGATGGACGCTACGGGGTGATTGACTGCTAGTCGACTGCGGTGCCTCAAACTGAAACGAACTATATCAAAATTGGTTTTAAACGTTACGAGCTCACCTTTAAACCAAGGACACCTCCTGATCCAGTGGGGCCCTACAATTTAAATATGAATAGTTTGCTAGATTAGAATGAATAATCCATAATTGCAGCCTAAACGAAATAAACAGTAAAAGAAACTGAGCGACGTACCTCAACTCCTTCATCTCCTCTCTCGCCGACGCGCCCCATGACGCCGTCAGCACCCTAAAAACCAAGTACAAATAAAATTCAGCTTTTTCATTCCAGAGAGAATTCCCTTCATTTCCCTCACTTACTCTTACCCTAACACTTCTATTTAGCCCCGCCCCCACCCCCCACCTCCTCCTCGGGCTGGTTTATTTAAAGCATACTAGGGCGAGGGCTTAATAGACAGGGGTGCTGATTCAATTTTGCGAAATGAGACGCTATACTGCTTTTTCAAACAAGCAGAATATGATACCATTTTTTTAATAAAGATTTATGACGTAAAGTGGAAAAGCTCAAGCCCATGAAGGAGGTCAACAGCCGAAGACAAAACTGAAACAAATCCCAATTTTCAGCATTTGAATAAATCATACCGGATCAGTCCACATAAGGTTTTACAGTCGAGATTATATTTAATCATTACAGTCTATTACTTAGTAATATTATTTGTGAAGAAGGGGGAGGGGTGGGGGGGCTTAATAACTTTCTTCCCCTGAAAGAGGGAGGGGGGTTATTTGAGACGGAGTCTTAGTAGATGATATAGGGTAAATAGGTGATGAATGGGCTTCTGTCTAACTTAGTTCGATTTAAGAATAACGTACATACCAAGGCTCCTTCTTCTCCTCTGCTTCCCTGGGGTCCCAAGTCACCTCTTTTTCCCTATGATACATTAGACGGGTTAAAAAAATATTATAAATGTATGAGACACGATAGCTATAATTAGATTGTTTGAGTAAAAAATTGCAACGTTTATTACGGTTTAGCAAAGCATCAACGTTTCAGTTTATTGGCGTATTTTCAGGAGAAACTGTTGATAATTGCGTTTTGAGAACTGCTATTTGAATCTTTGAGGTTGTAATTTACCTTTCGCGACAGGTCAAATGTAAACTTTCGTAATTTCATTTTACTTCAGAGTGGAAGAAGAAATAAAATCCTAGGCAACATAGTGGACTACATATTATTTTACAATCAAGAGATTTGAACAATTTAACCAGTTTCACGTAAGTAAAAAGCAGAGCATTTAGAAATTCTTAGACAAATGTGAACAAAAATTTATCCTTTTTCTTTTTACTTTTTAAGGTTTTGGTGTTCTTTCAAGTCGTTTTAAATTAAAAAAACACTAAATTTTAAAATTTAGAAAGACCTAATTACTAGGCACAGCCTCCTTAGCCTGCCCACAAATGTGCTCCGAAAGTGTAATAGGACATATGTGAACTAGCCGACCTGCTTGGAAGGCAGTTACAAAATACCTTTTCTCCCTGATATCCAGGTGGTCCAGGATCTCCTGGATTCCCTCTGTCACCCTAAACAAGACACAAATAACATTAACGTAAAAGCAAAAGAAAAACTCTATACAAAGTGAGAGGTGCTGCTCCGCACACAACAACACACAAGCATCAGAAATATTTTTGCAATGACTACAATGTATGTTATAGTATAGCAAGGAAGAAAGCAAATCATGGGGGAGAAAACTAAACCAAAACAAAAACTGTAATCGTTTTATACTTTTGAAGCTTGCTTTTTGAAGTCGGCTTTATGAAGTTTGACTGGCTAGTCAGCCATTAATCTATTAAAATAAAATCAAAGTGTTCACTGGTTCCCTGGCTGGCTGTTCATTTGTTTTTAATAGACATATAAAATAATTGGTTGACACCACGAGGTTGCTATGACTACAGGATATGTAGTCAATGTTCAGTAAGAGTGCCAAATGTTGGGATTTCGCACTGTTTGTGCAATACACGACTGTGAAAGTTAAGCCCAAGGCAAAACATCCGATTATGTATACGAAAACAAACAAACAAACAAAAAAGCACACCTCGCTGATGCTGTGATAAAGAAAGAAAAAATTTTACACCTCGGTGAACGAAATGCCTCAGTTTCCTTTACAATAAAATTACCTTCTCTCCTTCATCGCCAAAACTTCCAACATCTCCAGCTTCTCCAGTATCACCCTAAACACAATAGAAAGCCAACGGCAAGAATCTCACAAAGTGATAATAGGTTTTCAAACTTTTTTTAAGAATAACTCACGGCTTAGCCCTTAAAGGAGTTGTGTCATGCCTGTCTAGTTCATTTTGTTAATGCGGAAATTGTTTGCGAATGAAAAAAATTACAGGTTCTCGACAAATAAGCCTGTCTCCCAAGCATTATATCAAACGCTAAAAACAACAGAAAAGAACGTTAAAAACTGTCAAGGCAAGCAAGCTTTCCAAAAAAAGAATAAGAATAATATTGCCATCCACTTGAATGTTCACGATCGAGTTTGACCATCCCGTACCTCCTTTTGTATCTTTTGAATGGTTATTGAAAAAAAATTGTGATTTGTTTAGTACCTACGAAGCACTTAGGAGTTCCTATAACCTCGTTTAAACGTGTCCGTGCGTTCCAGATCGAATTGAAATTTGGAAGTGTAGGTTTTTTTGGGAGAGGGGAAAACCGGAGTACCCGGTTATTTTCATGTTTCACTCAGTTTTGTTGCAGTTCTGTTTGAATTTTGATGTTGACATTTCGTGATACAGCTACTTTATCACACCAATTTTGCGAAATGTCGATTTTAGTGGCACAAACAGATTACTTAACCGATCCTTTCTATCTCAAAGGCGTCAAATAAAGGGCAGAGGGCTCGTAACTATTGCAACGAGGAGGAGTGCAATTTGAATTAAAAGGAGTTACGTTATAGACGATTTAGCAAATTAAAGGTGATACAAAAGAGTCACGGTTTATGAGCGTTTGCACTTTAAAATAAGGCTAATTGGTACCGTTGTGCCCATTATTCCATCTTCTCCTCGTGAGCCGCGTTGACCTGTTACGCCCTAAAATGGAAAAAAAAAATAGTAATAATCAGCACTGCCAGCTGTTGTAAGACGAGTGTTATATCACATGTGAACCCAGTAACATGGCTCGACCCCGCGTTAACTGTGAGGTGACCATGAGAGATTATGTACTTTCTATATACAGGCATATATTAGTTATCTCAACGCGAATTTCCTTTAAACTCTTTAAATTTTAACCCGCAAGGTTTTAAGTGCAATAAACTGTTTGGCTCGTATTTATCTACAGCATCTTTCAAGACGAGGTATGATACCAGGTACTCTGATTCTTAGCGCTTGTGCCAAAAACATAATGCGGCCTTAGTGTTGTATTCAGGTGGCTAACAGGCGAATCTTCGTTTACATTTTGGCGTCATTAACATACGCATTTCATTTACTGATCAAGCTATTAAAATAAAATTGCTGAATATTGAAAGAGTACAGCAATTTCAGTTACCTCTGTAAATTTGAGACCGATACACCGAATAGTTTTTCGGAGAAATTCTCTCCCAAACCCTCAAAAGTTTACAAAACGTACATGTTCTCATTAGCGTTTTTGCCACCAAGCAATTTCGCAGGTTTTGATTGCTACTATTTCCTCTGTTATTGATTGCAAAGAGCTGAAAAGTGCACAAACTGCTCAAAATGACCAGCTCTTTCAACTTTTGAAACTAATTTGTACGTTTTCTATGGGTTCACTCGTATGCTAATGCGCAACAATGTCTGAAACAGTGTCGTCAGCAAAGATTCCCCTATGGGAACAAAAAAGTACATGATATAAACGAACATGACTTTATTTATTTACATACCATAGTACCCTCGGAGCCAGGAGCCCCAAGCTCTCCTTTGGCTCCAGTTGCTCCAGGAGCACCAGCAAATCCTTCAAGGCCTTGGTTTCCTATGTCACCATCTAGACCCTAACAACAGTCAAACAAAAAGACAAAATGATAAGAGAAAAGAACAAAACTCTAGTTGCACACACAAACTTACGTTACATTCATATTCCGTCACGCTAGCCCAGAGGCTTGTTTTCAACTCTTCATCGTGCAGAATTTAATCTGAGATTTGCTGAAGCTAAACTCCTCTTGTCTAAGCCACGCACGAATTATTTCAAACGAAGTTTTTGCTGGGACTCTATATGAAGTAATCTTCATCGAGAAAACGGGCGGAACAATTTCACATCTCAATCGTCGAGAAAACCATCGCCACAAATCTCCTTTCCGCCAGACATTGGTGTTTCTTATGCCCCAGTTGTAACAGTAATACTTATCGACACAGGGCGTCACCCTGAAAGGTTACAGCCTCTAAATCCGTACTCCAGGTTAACCGAACACAATTGATCGAGTTCGGCTCATATGAAGTATGGCGTTCGACCTGAGCCTTAATGTCAAGGCAAAAAGAAGATCTTCTAAACTGTGAATTACATTTGATCCTTTTCTACCAGCATTTCCAGGCTCACCGGTCTCCCCTGAACTCCCCTGAAAAAATACAAACGAGTACTGTTCTTAGTAGTGTTTTACTATTGGAACTATTAGACTATATTATAGGTCATGTGCTCACAATAATCGCCCAGAAGATTGCTCAGGGGACACAAAATGTGGTCCGGGAAAAATCTTCACTTAATCACTTTATTTGTTAACTCTATTGAAGGAAAACTTCTATTCAGGGAAAGGGACTTTTTTTTTCTGGGTCCCGAAACCCGGCTCTAACCTCCATGCAGGCAGGGGACACCTTAGCACTCAAAAAGTGACACAAAATCGTTGATAAGTTTAAGTGGTTACTAGTCACAATGCCGAGAACATTCAAAACAGAATGTCCCCTGAGGTTCCACTGTAAAACGAAGACGACATCACTGTTATTATAATCACTATTATTCCAACTCAAAATGCTAGTAGAGGGTACTGAACTTTCCTGAAATTGAATTTCCAGAAAGAGATAGAAAAATTCGTAGTCGTGTGTGTTGCAAATTTCATATCATGGTCGTTTAGTGATGGTAAAGAAATGTCTCAAACGTTTTGATGCACGTGCAGAGTTGAGTTGTTGTTTTTCTCATGAAATTAATTGCTTTTTGGACGTTAAGTTGATTCCGCCGCCATCGCTAAAGCTCCCCAACAAAAACAAAACTAAGGTTGTTACTTACAGATTCGCCTCTTTCTCCTGATCTTCCTCGAGAGCCAGCAGGACCCCCTTCACCCTAACAGAGAAATGTCAAGGTAAGAATCGTGGCAAAAGCAAAAGAAAGATGAAGCGCAAGTGAAATAAGCAATGAAGGGGATAGAGAAGCACACGAGAGAGGTACAATCTCTACTTTTTTCCTTCGCGGTGAGCGTTGCAGTGGCTCACTTGCTTACTATACAAATAAATTCTAAAAAACATTTTGAAGTTTGCACTGGCAAAAAAAAACTAACAAACCTTAACCAACTAAAAATCTATTTATATTTTACTTAACTTACATTTTCGCCAGCTTTTCCATCACTTCCGTCACTGCCAGTGTCACCAATTTCACCCTGTGTAAGAGCGTATATAAGATTGAGAGAGGTTGAAGTAGATGCAAGGGAGAAAATATATAATGCTGTAAAAATAATCAAAAAAGTGTCAAGGTTACCTTAGCTCCTTTAGCGCCCAGTGCTCCTTTGGACCCAGCAGGACCAGCGTTGCCCTGAAGACATGAAAAGGTGAATATGTTCAATGCGATGAGTCAAGCGAGTGTCATATGGGATACGACGACTTGATCTATGTTATCGTATCGGCCCATAATTGGTGGTCTTCATAAAGTATTCTATTTATTAAGTATATCATCAGCTGCCTATCAAAGCAACTGCTGCAACCTGCCTAGCAAGCAATAAAATTATCTTACACTGACCCGAAATTGTTCTCACAGTAAAAATTCAGATTCAAATAACCAACAAAGCTATAGTCCACGGATCATTAAGCAATTGCTTCTCATAATACGACATCTCTTCTTTTCACGACTAAGGAACGATTAAGACATTCTATGGCCATGATTAATTATGGAGGCTTCCTCCAAAGAAACATTATGCACAATTTCATGGTAAGCGTCGTGGTTTAAAAATGATTATACTACTACATGAGACATTTCTGCAATCTGATTGGCTTAGAGCAGTGGTATTTCAGCTTAATTTGAAATACCTACATGTGAAAATTACAAACCTTTTGCGGGTAGTAGTATAAACAAATAATAGCATGATTCGTACGTGATATTTGGTACAAATACCACTCGTGATATTTCAATTTTGAAATATTACTCGGGGTATTTATGCCAAATATCACTCAAATCATGCTATTACCTATACTAATAGGACTGAGCGGAGATCAATTCTATCAGTAAATGATTCGGATAGAATAGAGCTTATTTGTGATAATTGCAATTTTTTAAAATTGAATCACCACATGTCTCCAGATTTTTTTGATTTGACGAGAGAGAAAAAACAAAAGCAACAAAGAGCCCATTCAAACGCAGCTATTCTATCGCAAAGCGCGATTACGCGTACCGTCCAATAACTTAGGCTTGACGTGTATTATCCTTTTTCTATCAAATCAGTAATGTTAATAACCATTCACACTGGAGAATTTTGTCATTGATATAATTATAATAATACAGTTATCACGATGAACTCAATCTAATCAAAATTAAGGTATTTGACATCATGATTCTATGCAGATCATCACAAGAGTGAGTACTTACTCTTATTCCTGCAGGCCCAGCGAATCCCTTTTCTCCTTCCAATCCAATGGCACCCTAAAAGAAGATAAGGCAAATACGTAACGTTTTCGAGGGAAGACATTCGACTGTTACCACCTTAGCTGACACATTAAAATAACAACATTAAGCTGATAATGACAACAAGAGAGAACAATTAAATGCCTTAGTTTCTTTGTTTACTTACAAGCGATCCAGCAGTTCCAGGAGGACCAGGTGGGCCAGACTGTCCTTGGGTACCCTGTGAGACAAAAGAGATAAAACATGGCAGCAAAACACTGTATTTTCGATCTCCATTCCAATACCCCTTTTCGTCCCTATTACATCCGTGGATACGGCAACTCTGTTATAGCCTAACATGTTCAAGTAATAGGTCACCTTACAAACGAATGCGGCATTTAATGTGAGTTTGTAGAGTCTTAATTCCAACTTTAGGAAACATCGGAAAAAAAAATCTATGAAAAAGGAAGGTGTGCTAGCAATGAAAAACCAGCGTTCATTTTCTTATAGCGCTTACTTTGCAAACTTCAAAGTTCTTTATTTGCTAGCTAAGGCTTCGGTTCTTTGTGCATTATGTTGATCTCTATGAAGCTTTCGCGTTTCGCTTGTTCATTCAAGGAGAAGAATCGATTCAAGAGCTCCTTTTTCATGGTTGACATTCGTACTTTTTTTACACCGGCTAATATACACTTCAAACAAGAGATAGTCATGTGGTGTGGGTAATTCTGGAATAAGTCAGTGAAATATTTCCTTGTTTGGTAAAGGAATGTGACGTATGCTGTAAATTTTATGTGTTTGAACGTCCAGGTAATATTTGGAAATTATTATTTCCAGGACGCACAAGTAATGCTTCCCACTTCCATATATTTATCATTCGGTTTATACCTACCTGTGAACCTACTGCTCCACTTTCTCCAGTGGGACCAAAGTCACCGACAGCACCCTAGAGAAGATTGTTAATAGCTTTTTAAGGTTTGATAAGCAAAACAACAACTCTGTATGTCCATCACATTATTTGGTACATTTCTTTACCCTCACTCCGCACGACTGCAACTTGGAACTTCACCTGCGCCGGCGCAGAAGTGAACAAGACTTCCGTTGAGGTTGAAAGCTACAACCAGTTGCAAAAATGTTGAGACACTGTCACGAAAAAACAACCTTTCATGCTTCAAGTCGCTGCTAGTCACAGGTCCGTGAGATATAATACTGACCTCCCTTCTCCCTCCCATTCAAAGTTGTTCCTCCAAGTTTTGAACATGGTCTTGTATTGCTAGCAACTTTGATAGGGGGTGGAGGGGGGATCACAAGCACAAGATCATGGACAAGTCATTTATGCCAAAATACGGTACAGAGTTTCAACGCTTCTTTAAATTTGTTCAGAACTTTGATGTGCTCCCTGAGAATTCAACACCGGGAATATCCACCCACAATTGACCAATTAAGCCAGTTGAAATAATCGCCTTAGAGTTTTAAACAAGAGTCCACTCCCTATGATGTCCCAGTGAGCCAAAAGAGAAAAAAATGATTTGAAGCACCCAAAGGGGCTTGCATGGAAGAGACACAAACCAAAAGCAGGACTAGGACCGTTTGCACACAAGAATGGGAGTCATGGGGCTGAGCGATACACCTCTAGCTATAAATATTAAGTGGTTATGCCGTATTTTATGAACTGCCCCTTGTGAGGGAATCTAAAACAGTCTTTTGGAGTCTGGATTCCAGGTAATGGATTCCAGATTCTTTGTCAGAGGAAATCGGATTTCGGATCTCAATCGTTAATGGGATTCCGGATTCCCTAAGCTGTATTGCAGTTTCCAAAGCGAGGATCTGGATTCCACAAGCAAACATTCACCGGATTCTAGATCCGGATTCCCACTGACTAGTCCCCAGTCGTCTCTCCCTAGTGGCGCGAGGGTCGGGCCGAGGGGGTACGAGTCAGGGATTCCCGTACCAGAGGTGACATAAACCTTAAAAGGCCACTGAAGGCATAGATTGGCCTGATTTTCCTCCCAAGAAAAGGCTTAGACGAGAGCCCAATTGACAAGGTAGACATTTTTTAATGTATTATGTAAAGCTTAGCAAACGTAAACACAGTTTAAAAATGCTTTCAAAATATGTTTTTTTCGAACAATATTGCGAAATATTTTTCGAAGAAAATCCCGATTAAAACGCTTCACCAAAAGGATAAATATTCAACAAAGAAAAACTGAAAGAAAGAACTGGACGCAATCACCTTATTGCCATTTCGGCCACTCTTTCCCATTGGACCTTCCTCACCCAGCCCTCCCTGCAAATAAACCATGTCACACATTACTGCTTAGTCGATAGCAGTAGCTATTACGAGCTTTATCAGACTAGTTGGGCGCATGCGCATGAAACGCTGATTAACTTACCTCGTAAAGGGAGACCTAAAGCTTAAAAAATCATGAGAAAACAGCGAAAAATGCATGTCAAAAACTACACAAAAAATCGTCTCAAAGGAAGGTTCTGACGATCCAGTTTCTATAAAATTGGCGCTGCTTATCAACGATATCATTTTTTATTATTTTTGCATTTAAGAAAAACAGGGGACCCATTCGTTTCGAGACGTAACCTACTTCAGTCAAATGACTTGTAGTTAAATTTTGTAACGGCCTGTTTACATGGAGGTAGGTGAGGTAACTTGCGGCGGGTCACCCCACTTATCAGGAAAACGTGATCAAATTAAAATGGGAGATTATATTGACGGGCGGGTTGCCCCACCTATAAGCGGGTTACCTCACCTACCTGGGGTCCCCCACCTCCATGTAAACAGGCCCCTAGTTGAGAGTTAAATTGCAATATCTCTCTTTTGTTCCTCTGAAGCCACGCATGACACATGGTTGCAATCTAAGATGGTGGCCATTTGTAGTAATTGTTGTCATGATTTCATTTTCGCATCACTTGACGTCACAACATCACGTGAACAACCTCTATTTTGTGTCTGGGTGTCCGCGGGATCCAATATTCTTCGCAAAAGGAAGTCAACAGCGTCAAGAGGACCAAACATATCATTCTGAGTACTCTTAAAAAGAATTAATTCAGTTCTATACTGACCGGTGCACCGTCTGTTCCAGCTGGGCCCGAAGGACCTAAAATGCCACGAGCGCCCTGAAACAGAATAAAAACACTCGGTCTGTTAAATGTTCTTTTTAAAAGTGTCAACTACATTACAGTGAACCTAACCAGGGACATTTGAAATTGAGACATTTTAATAAACAAGGTGACATTTTGGAATTTTACAAACATTTTTCGACGGACCTTAATCATCTTCTGTGAAACAGTTACATGTAATAACAACCTGGGCCGGGTTGTTCGAAGCTGGTTTAAGATAACCCAGGGTTAGTGCGAAATTTGAACTCAAACATGAGAGCTTAAAAAGAAAATTCAATTTAATTCTCTTTGCCTACAATCTGATGATTGGATACTCTAAAAAGAGTGGAGAAAATTATCCGAGAAAGTGCTTTTCACAACAAAGGAGGAAAAGAAACCCGGGTTAATATTTAACCCCAGGTTAGCGCTAACCGGCGTTCGAACAACTGGGCCCTGGTTGGAAGTTGTATCGCATTAACCTACAATACGGTCGCTTAATAGAGGTGACAAAAGTAGAATTACTGTCGGGCTGGCTAAAAGGCGGCCGTGGTCGCTTGACTAACTGATTACAATTCTCTTCAACATTTGTTACTGGCCAACAGATGGTAGCAGCTGAATGGAGGAGATCCAACTGTGTATATCCAGAAATAATGGAAATGCTGCAAGGGAGGGTAAAGAAAATAACTTACAAATTCCCCTTGGCTTCCACGAGAACCTTTAGGGCCCGATCCTCCACGATCACCCTGCAATATATAAATTTGGAATTTGCAAGTTATAAGGAAAAACGGTTTAAAGAAAAGAAACGAAAGGTTTGTACCTGAGGGCCTGTTTCTCCTTGAGGTCCAGGTTCGCCAGTAGCGCCCTCTGGACCCTGACAAGAAAAAATCAAATTAGCATCAATATACATTATTAGAACTTAATTTCGCGTTTTTCGCAATTACCCGCAACTCCGCGCGAAATCTAAACACGCGAAGTAACAAGTCCTCACTACTCGCTACAACATTAAAGTAAAAAGAAAATTCTCACTTTCCTGTAGTTCCCAGCTCTCACTCTCTCTATTGTGGGATGACACTTGAGTTGTCAAATTCGCTAATATAATATTTAATGTATCTGGGTCCCCCAGTTTTAAGCTTTAGCTTGGTCGTCTTAGCTTAAAATCAGCCATTTAGACCATCACAAAATGACGTCATACCCCAGAGCCTGGCTCTCCTCTCGGTCCTTGGTCTCCAATAGGACCCACTACTCCCTAAAAGAAAAAGAATAAATATAATTGCAGAAATAATATCCTTAATTGATATCCTATATTTAGGTAACACTGAACTGGGCTGTTGTTGTTCAGGGTAGCCTGCATAGCAGGTGGTTTTTCATGGTGTGTTTTTCGTTACCCCTTTAAGCCCTAATAGTAATCAGCATCAAATTGCCGTCCTTGTGTTATGAATGCTTTCTCTTTCTAAAACAGAGTGCTCGTGAGAATTACGGACATGATCAGACAAGATGAATTTGCTTGATGTTTTATCAACTTCTCCCCTGTACTTCTGTAGGAAATGAATAGGGGCAACAAACGAGAATTCAAATTTTTATCTTAGGGGGTTTCACAAAAGCAAAACACACCAAAACCGCTTGCTGCGCAGGCTATGCCGGTTCACGGTCGTTGACAATTCTTGACGTTTCATCAACCATAGCTGAAGCCATCTCCTCACAGTCAAAGAAGTTTCAAAAGTTGTCCTTGACTCGTCTCTATACGGAATCGAGAATGCCCTTCTTTCGTAAAACAAGAGCAAACAAAAGACGGCAATATAAATGTATTTGTCAGAGAAAAAAGATTTTAGTCTGGTTGTCATTGTTTAGACCAAAGATGATGTCATTGGGTGTTGAGACTCAAATTCTGAGAGATTGCTGCTTTCCAATCCTTGGGCTGGTAAACAATTTTCCGTGAGTGAGTTATCCTGTCTTTCGTGTAGAAAAGCCGCTTATGAACAATGATTACTGGGCATGACAACTAGAAATTTCCATAAAAATGTTTATGAAAGCAACAAAAACTATTTTGGGCCCCAGCTAGTTTAGGAATCTTGCTACTTGCCATTTTTCCTGCATATCCTGTTTGACCGGGGGGTCCCATGTCTCCTTGCGGACCCTTTAAAAGAGACAAATCCACGGTGTTAGCATTATTGCCAAATAATATCAAGACGTGTCAAAACAGCACTGGTTGTTTCAACAATTCTGTATCGATTCACTTTTTCTTGTGGTTTAGATCTTTTACTGAGTACATGCAATTTTCTACCTGTAAAATACTACCCCCGACTAAAGCCGGTGGCGCGCGTTTGTAACACGTCATGGAAGCAGTAATGTGGAACTGAGTTTGGCCCTTATTTTTATACACGACAGTGGCATTTAATTTTGCTAATATGGTTCGTCAGAGACTTTTCGTTTCAAATATATACAATAACAGAGGGAAAGACAAGGGAAAGGAAGTTGAAATTTGAATAATAACCTGCTGAAGTTGCTGATGAAGAAAGAGTTCAGTTGTTAATTAGGAGAAAATGAGTGCTTTAGTAACGGCCCTAAGGGAAAAGCATAGATTTTCTCAGTCGTGGATTTGGTTACTACTTGAGACCTCGACTCAAGAGTAAAATATTATCTTAATTGTAAATATATTTAAAACATACCACTTCGCCGTTTTCTGCAGGAATCCCAGCAGCACCTTGCGAGCCTGCACCACCCTAAAATGAATGTTCGACAGACAAACCAAGTGAGGTATAAAAACGCAGAATCACCCAGATTTGGTGCTACTTTGATCCTAACAGAATATCGATCCAACAAGTGTTTGTTTCAATGGAAAACCACTGATATAGTTGTCTTACAGGAAGTCACTGGACTAGCACAAGAGAATCACGTTATCAAGTGTTTTTGGGTATGGACGGGCTGGAAAGAGATGGACTAAAAAGTTTAACAATAAAATTTTGGAAAATTGCTCAAAAATATTGATTATGGTTTCTATATGTTGAACCATTTTACGGATTGGCGAGAGTACCCGCATGATTCTAGCCTGCAGAGTTCATTTCTTTGCGGCGTTTTTGAAGCAAGCAACGGCAAGCCCGCCCGAGACAAGCGCGCAAACTCGAAAAAGCGAAGGATGCCTGTTCTGCAGCTTAGCATAATTCTAGCGTAGCTTGCGGAGAAAATTGTGAAAATTCTTACCATACTTTCTCTATAGGTAACTGAGAACTCAATTTCTGACTTGTAGACATCATTGCATTTGCTACTGAGTGGTTTACATTTAGATATATTTAGTTTGAAAAAGAGCTGATCTAGCGACCATATTCACAGAAATCTTTCTACCATCTACTAGGTTTATCAAGACATGGCCTAGAGTTCCCCTCGTTTGACCTGATATATCTAACTTATATTGCACTTACGGGAGATCCAGAAGGTCCTACTTCTCCTTGCTCGCCAGGCTCCCCTCTAGAGCCCTACGTAAGGCAATAAATCAGCATAAGCTCACTGATTTAAATTCAGATTCATTAGAGTGGTTTCTATTTCTCCTCTAAATGACTGCCTGCGCACGTCAAACATAAAAAAACCACTGAACAGGAATATAAGAATATGATTGGTTTGTCGAAGAGGCATAAACGTGCGCCGCTTTCGTTTAGCTGAGTAGAACGCAACGCATTCTCCGCTGAAGAAAAAGTGCTGAAAAGTACTTGTTCCATATTTTGGGGTAACATGTAGATACGCGGCTGCTGATAGGACAATTGAACGATGCCTTTTCATCTTAGTAATATTTTTGACCGCAAAACGATGAATCCATGTTTTGATCATTTTAACTACAGCCGACCTCTGGGAATCGGGAATCCGAGTTATCCGGAGTTCGAAGCAAATACTTAGAAATAAGGAAATGGGATGGGGGAGGAATGAAAGTATCGTGCACACTTCACTTCAAAGGGCGGCAATATATATATCGCTATTTTGCTTAAAGGAATTAAAAGACAAAGATTAATTAATCAGTACTTGATTAAACATTGTATTTAAATTGGACTGACAAAATTGTCAAGACAAAGAATACACGGTTGTTTTGAAATAATAAATTCAATGTTTTGAACTGCAGTTAATTCACTGGCTTATTCGACTTTTCACCCGCTTAAAACATGGTTCGAGTTATCGAGGATAAAACTGTATAGAAATGATCTGAAGGGAAACAAAAATTGCTCACAGTTATCGACTGTTTTAGCTGGTAAAACAAGTGATGAACACTTACGGAAACTATCACCCCGCGTTTTCAAGGTCAAACGAAAATCGCTAAAAAAATCCATGTACTCGCCTGCTTTCCGTCGGTACCTCGTCTACCAACCCTGCCATCTATTCCTTGTTCTCCCTGCAATGAACAGAAAAATAAATAAAAATTAAGAATAAGATTAAAATCAATAAACGAAATACCCTAAAGTGAACTATGACCGTATTAGTATTGCTCTGATCAAATCCGTAAGTTCTAAGGCGCTACACAAGGGTTGTGTAAAACCACTCTACTATACTCATGGGTGACTGAAAATGCTACATGTGTAATCTGATTCTGGGTCTCATCAGCGCCATAAAGCCACCCCAAATGATCTTTGAAATGTGGTATCACCTAAGCCATACCAGAGTGCTCTATCTAGTAAACTAGTGAGCATGCGCAATGCTACGGTCATGACTCATCCTAGTAGAGTGCTCAATTTCAACATGAAAGTATAGCTTTATATGAGAAAGAGCTTTATCTAACCGCAAACTTTATATAAAATCGGAAAACAAAACACTATTTGAAAGAAAAGCAAGTGCCTCATGATTTGAAACTTATTAATACTACAGTCAGTGGTACTACATTCTATGTCAAAAAGATGAATCATGATTGCATGGAATCCGAAACGGTTCAGGGTTTAATCATTAAGTAATTTACAACGACGAAAATGCCAATGAGACGACGTCGATCATAAAGCTTTTGACTATTGTGTTATCTGAATGGCCAGCAAATAATGTTGCTTAATTTATTATGACATCAATATTCATGTAAAAGTTTCAAGAAAATTGAGGCTTACTATTTCTCCTTTAGGTCCAGCAGAACCGACAGCTCCAGCAGGGCCGGTTACACCCTACAAAACAACAACAACAAAAAATGTATGTAGGAAATACGTTGAAGCGTGGATAGGATCTTGACTATGCCCGCATGCCGTCGGCTCTATATATTGCGTGGCGGATATAGGGGAGGGGGCCCAAGAGGCCCGGCCACCCATTAGATTTGCATTAAATTTGTCTGGGTTAAATTTGATGCAAAAAAGTGCAAACTAGGAGGAAATCAGGCAGCAGATTTGGTGAACGCCGCATTTACGTCCGTTGTCTTACATGGGGATGTAAATTCGGGGGCAAATGTGGCATTTACCATCTTTGCCCCTGACTTCCCGCTAGTTCGATTCTTTTTTTGCATCATATTTGCCCGAGAGAAATTGATAGAAGTAAATCTAAATTTCGTGATCAAACCGACGCCTGCAAGACCAGAGAAAATTTTTTTCAAAGCCTCTCCCACCTTCTATCGTAGGGACCGGACGAACGGGACCCCACTTGTTTGAAAATCTGAATCAGCCATAGTATTGTATTTTATTATCAGATATGTCAAGAGAAGAATAGTTTAATACAACAAACTCTAGTCACGTACAGTTGTTCCTCGCGATCCCCGAACCCCAGCTTCACCAACAGGTCCTGATTGGCCCTGCAAATATATTTACAAAAACAAAACAACAACAGCTATTTAATACAAAAGTGCAAGGTAAAAAAATTGAACTAAAATTTAACGATATTTCTGTCTGACACACATACCCTAAGTCACCGGGTTTTGCTTCGGACAGCACATACAGTAAAGTAAGCACGGGACACAAGTGTGGTTGTATCATAACGGAAGCAAGAAGGCTGACAGTGCAAAAACCTTATGCCAACATGATCGCAAATTTAGTTATCCTTTTTCTTCACGATGATTGTCCCCAACCGTCTCGTTTCAAAGTTAAAGTTCTTTCAAATTCTGAAGATGCATTCGAGCAAGAGGGCTAATTAATATAAAGAATATTACTGGGCAACTATTTTGGAATACACTGTACGGTTGTAAGCGTCAACTGGTATGGTATTGACCACACTCTATTGCATACTGCTATCAAATAATGATCAACTAGTTTGTCTAGCACCTGCAGCTTATAATAATATAATATAATATGAGCCCAAATGGGAAATAATAAAGCGCATAAATATACTTTAATTAAAGAACTTAAGCAGACGAGTATGTTTTTCAAGGGGTAATTAATAGTTACCAGATGAAACTGGAGACGCCAGTAATGACGCTGCACTGCTAAAAGCCATAAATTGGTTAAACAATGCAACAACACATTCCTTTTCGTTTTTATTTCATTTTTCATTTTAATCTGGTAACGTTTTTGCAGTTATTTCAATAGGGCCAGTTGGCCACAAACCGTAACTTGACCAAGCCTAGGTTATTAATTAACTTTGTTACTATATTATGGTCTCGCTACATACAGAATCGCCCATTTTGCCTTGATCTCCTTGTTCTCCTTGCTCTCCTACTGGGCCCTTTATTCAGAGAAATATTTCATCAAAAGTTAATAGTAATTCATACAGCTTTTCTGCTGAGGATAAATTTAGGATCCTTGGAAACTGCCGACCTCCCCCTCCCCTAAGCCATCATTTTTCCTTAAGTGAGAAGTAAGTGTGTAAGGGGAAGGGTAGGTGAGCAGTTTCCCACCAACCTAAATTGATTCGCTGCTGACAAGGGATACTAACTAACATGAAATTTGCAAATTTCACCTTTGCACTTCTTCAAGAGTTATCGTATATTCTATATTAGATAAAACGCTCCTCGTTTTTGATTCCTCCTTTTTAAAAGAGTATTTCTCATGCAGTACTATTACGTACTATGAATTAAGTTAAACCTTTAAGGCACACATTGTCGGTTTTGCAAATAGTACCCATTACAGTGCATCACAGTGCATATTTTTTGTTGTTGTGCCGATGAACGACCCGACTTTAAATTTGCGGGTGTATATTTAGCTCTTGTACTGGAAATATAAAGTGATGAGCTATCGTTAAGGAAAATTTCAGTTTAAAATATTTTTCGCCAAACTACGTGGGCAGTAACTGTTGAAACTGAATACTCAAAAAAACTAATACAAAATGCCAAACACAAAAAGCTAACACTAACCTGTTCACCCTCTTCTCCGTTGACACCAGGGATACCTCCTGTTCCCTAAAAACACAAAATAACAAAATAATTACAATACAAAAGCAAATAGTTTATTCTCAAACGACACCAGAAAGTAGTGTCCAGCGTTTAATAGTTCAATTGGTCTGCGCCGGTCTGCTGAGCGGGAGCTCGTCGCGTCGAGTCAAACCCGACAGGAGCACTGATCAGGGTGTCTAATAGATAAATTCCACCCATCTAAGGGACTTCAAGACAGTCTTAGATTTTGGATTCCACACAGTGGATTCCGGATTCTGTGTCATCATCAGGATTTTTAGTTAGTGGGATTCCGGATTCCCCGTGCTGTATTCCGGATTCCAAAGTCCAGGATTCTGGATTCTGATTCTCCAAAAGAAAAATTTCCTGGATTCCGTTACAGTTCGGGCGAATATATAGATGAGATCATGCTGACTGTGATTAAGAAATTGTGTGAGTGAGGTGACAGCAACAATGTGCACTGAAACCAAACAAGTTGTTGGTGTGGTCGTCCACACCTATTAGAGAATCCAGAGGCCTCCGCAAACAGTAAAGGGCATAGAACCCTGATTCAGTGTTTTGGCTTTGGTCTGTATAAGGGGATATTGACGGCTAATTCACGGAATGATATATACTGCAGGGCAGCAACATTCGCCCAAATACAGCGTCAAAAATACATTTGCGCATTGTTGGAGACTTGAGTCCCTTAAACGTCTTCGGAAAGTGAGTAATATAGTGTTTGTAACTCTAACTTATCTTAAACAATCATGATGAACGTACAATATTATTGTGCATATAGCTCCATAATTAAGAACACTTAGAGAGAAGTGTTAGCCGGTATAAACTAATGTATTACGTACGAGTGTATGTGGCCTGCACCTGAAACGTTTGTTAACCAGTGCTATCTAGTATACAAGTATGTATGAGTAAAAAATAACTTGCCCTTTTTCCTGCAAGTCCGTCCGCACCAGAGCTGCCTTTCGAACCCTATCTCAAAAAAAGTAAATCCTGTTATATGTCTGCAAGTCCCTTCACAAAAAGAACAGATGCAGAACATTTGTTGCATGATATCGAAAGTACATTTCAAGAGAATATCACGGTCTCATCTTCCTTAGTTGCATTTAAGTACCGGTACACTGTATATCGTGAGGAATTTTTTTAAAAAAATGATTTTATGCGGGTAATACAAACAGGATTACTGGCAACCCAGTAGTTTTCATAAATGCCCACAAATAACAACAGAAACAAATAATTAAGATAAACATAACGAGCTTAAGAATCCCAACTGGCCAGAGGCAAACTAGTTGGCTATTTACATGCGTGATAGAGGGACTTGAACTCGGGACTACCAAGAACAAATCCAGCTAGCGGTTAGAGCGAGGTTTGAACTCGAGGCCTCCGGATTGCAGTTCATTCGCTCCAACCGCTACGCCCGTGCTACCTCCTGAGGTCTTCCAAAAAAAAAAAAAATTGGTATAATGTACCATTCGGCCAGTATATCCCACAGATCCACGATCTCCTTCAACTCCAGCAGGACCCTGTCAAGAAAATAATGATTTCAGTAAAGGATTAAATTGTCAATTTAACAAACAGAACTTCATGTATCTCACTTGAGACTAATACCTCAGTATACCTAACTTTCTCGGCATCGAATTACTTCTACCATAGTGAAGCACTTTCTGAACAAGTAACTGGTTCGTTAATCTGCAATTCTTTTATATTTTTCTAACTTTTACTCATCATCAATCTTTATTTATACACGAAATCGTATCATTTTACATGGTCTTCCTGGGAATCGTGTTTAAAACTAGACTAAAATACTCTAAGGAACTATTGACTATAATGTTAAAAATACAAAAACTTACATTATGAATAATAAGAGTTACAATGGGTCATGGTGTATTAGAAAAATCTTTCCCATGAATTGAAGTTTTAAAAACATTTAAACTAGGCAGTTTTCTAATCTCTGAGGGAATCTTGTTCCACAGAACAGATCCTCTGTAGTGTAGGCTCCCTTTTGCAGACCCAGTTCTGGGTCTGGGACATAATAATTTAACTCAGAAGTTCTAAGATTGTGTGAATGTACATTTGAGGTGTTGGTAAAGTTCCGCCTCAGATACGACGGGGAAAGATTATTATGGATTTTATACATTGTCACAGCCAACTGTTTAAGTCTTACATATTCTAGCCTTTCCCATTACTATAGGTGGATGGAGCACAAGAGAAAACGAATAGGTAATACAGAACTCATTTGTTGTTCCGGAGTACATACGTTGCACCGTCTCCTTAATTTTCAATTACTGTATATCATGACCTACAATGAAATCTCTACAAAGGTACACTGTAACAGTTTGTGACAAAAGAGGACTAGAGAAAAAACTGTGCATGCAAATTTTACACTATCTAAACTTAAATACCATTTCTCCGACGTCGCCGTCTGATCCAGGAGGACCTGTACTTCCATCGGTGCCCTGAAAACACACAATCCTAATATTAGATTGGCCTTTTCGCAAGGAGGCTACCCTATTGCGTAGACATTTGACTTTTTCAAGCTTTTAAGAGTGTAAATAATAAATAGAATGATAAATGTGAAGAGAACGTGAATCCTCAACTAAGATCTTGGCCTAGTTGTTCGAAAGGAGGATAACGCTATCCACTGAATAAATCTCCATCTAGTGGAAGACGCAATTGGTTTCCCTAATACTTATCCGCTGGATAGTGATTTATCCCAGTGCTGGTAGATAACGCTATCCAACGTTTGAACAACCGAGTTCCAGATGGGAAATGAACCCACGATATTCTTGACACTAGTGGGATGTTCTAGCCACTTCGCTAATCGGAACTCTAAGTGATGAGCAGGTCACTCGATATAGTGGGCTAAAATAGAACGACTGCAACGAGCAGTAACATCATGTCAATGAATAGAGTGGTTTTCGTTTGAGTGTCGTAAAACCAAAACCAAAGTAATTACTCTGGCCAATCACATAGGACACAGACAATACATTGAACCAATCAAAACTCGAAGTAATTACACGTGGCTGACGCAAAGCGCGGGAAAATGCATGCGAGCGCGTCACAATTGGCTTTGGTTTTACTTCTGATTGGATGAAAAGGTGGCGCGAATCTTTTAAGCCAATCGCATCGTGTAGAAAGTGCAAAACCAATTACTTTTCGACACTCAAATGAAAACCGCTCTATACAGCATAGAGCAGCCACGTAAATACCGTCTGAGTAAAAAATAAATGGAATATGTGTGGAAAGAGCATGAAAACTCGAAAAAAAAAACAAACAAACAAACAAAAAAGCTCAAAGACTGCGCATGGTATTTCTTAAACCATATAAACACAAGAGTTCCGTTCTATTTTCGTTAACCATTTTTCCTTGCATTTCTTACCTGTCCACCTTGAGGTCCTTGTTCACCTTCACCTCCAACAGGGCCTTGTTCTCCCTAAATTAAACAAACGAATCTTTGAACTCGTAAGATGTCGGCTAAGATACTAACCTCCCTTGCAGAGGTTTAGAGATCATTTATGGCCACAAGCATTGTTTCTCTCACCAGACTATTTCCTCTCGTTTGCGAGTAAGAAGAGATTGAGTGACGATCAAGAAGTCTTAACGACCTTGCCTTTAGATGTTACCTTCTAAACCTCTGGTTTAACGCCTCAGTTTTTGCGCTTGTTAAATTTCAAGATTCATTTTTCATATTTACTCTCTTGACCATAATTTAGCCTCTGAAGAAGTAAACAGGGCAAGCCGAACGCGGACAGAGGCTATCAAAGACTCTATCTCCTGCACCCGTTAAGAAGCCTTTCAATTGTGTCAATGGCTTTTATTATACGCTGTTCGAAATTTATCTTCAAACGTATTAAACAGGGCTTTAATCTTGCGTTGATGGTCTTGAAATGCAGCAGACACCATTTTCGGGAGGATGTATAAATAATTATGTAAAAAGTGAGGTAGATGATGGTAATGATGTTGGCGGATGGTGATAATAATGATGATGATGATTGTGATAGTAGTAGTAAACCTTTATTTAACTAGGGTAATCCCTTCAGAATACTTAAAAGTATATCTGTTATCAATAGGAGCCCTAACTTAAGACTAATAAAAAAGTTCAAAATAAATAATAAGAAACTAAGTAACTATAAGTTAATAATAGTACAGTATAACAATTAAAACTAATTCTTATATACTAAATAATTATTATACACAACTGAGCCATTATAATAAAAACTTTTCTTGGCGGTCTCAGTTCTTACTGCAGGAACTTATATAAAATTGCTTCTTCTTGTTTCTCTTGAAATAACTTCCTTATTCAACTTAAAATAATTCTTTAAAAACTGTGGTACATTATTATTTAAACACCTCTTCACTAAACCTAAAATATGAGCGTTACGGCGATCTTCTAAACTCTGAAATTTAAGATAGTCGGTGGATGTTGTACCACATTTAGATTAAACTATAATTTTCGAGGCCCGCCTTTGCAAAGATTCAAGACTTTCCATATCTGCTTTATTGCAGCTGGACCAAACAACATCGCAATAATCAAAAATGGGCAAAATTAATGAATTATACATCTCGAAAACTGCATGTATAGTGATATTCCTTCTAAGGCGCCCTAAGACACCAACTCTTTTACCAACCTTAGAAATAAAATAACGAACATGGTCTTTCCACGTAAGACTATCGTCAAGAACGATGCCTAAATACTTAAAATCAAGTATAATAATATGTACTTGGAAATACAACCAATTGCAAAACCGTAACGTCATAAAAAAATGAAAAAAGAAAAAAGCCAAATAGCAATTAATTAGGCTAATAAGCCTAGTGAATTCTTTTGCAGCATCCGCACATGGACACCGTATTAACCTGTTGGAATTTGCTATTGTTTTGAAGCTGAAAAACGATAAAAAGAATTCCAGTGGGGAAATGCAACGGCTGCAAACGAATCCACGTTGAGAATGAGGCTTAATCAGCCTAATTAATTCCTATTTGGCTTTTTCCTTTCTCAATTTTTCTAAGACAACGTTATTGCAGTTAGGTGTACATCCATCAAATCAACGCACATAATCCTCTCAGTGTCTGGGACAAATACCATAGTCAGGGTTAATGTAAGTTAAGACATTCAGCTTTCTCATGCTGTACCTTTTCTCCCATTTGTCCCATTTCACCGTCGATTCCTTGTTTTCCAGCAGGGCCCTACGATGTAATCGGCATTTTTTATGAACTGATTTACAACAACTGTCTTAAAATATCCAGCTATAAAAGGAGAAAGTCGCCCTTTTGCTAGGGAATGATTCCTGTAACTTGTCTACACTTTTTTACGCATCATTGCGAGAAATTATATAACTCTTAGGCGTGGTGAAGTATGCTACAATGTGACAAACAATGCGAAAAGTTGCAACGAAAAAAGAACAGTGCAACATGGTCGGATGAAGAAAGTAAGCAAGCGCTAACAAGATAATTGACCCTTCATTAAGCAGCCACCTATTAAGCTGTCAGTAATCAAAGTCCAAAATAAAGGCAGAAAGGAATTTTAAATTAAACTTCTATTAATCGGTCAGTAATCATAGTCGCGATTTAATTGTAGAAAAGAATGGTAAATCAAACCTGTATCAAGCGGCTTCGGACACGTTTTGGCCGGCCCAACGAGAGTTCTCTCATTGTTGTCACCACTATTAAGCGGCTATCAAGCGCTTGATACACTTAGTTTGGCTTTTTAGTATATTTTGATTATGTGATGAAGGAAAATACAGTCTAAGATAGAAGGTGGCGACGGATTGTGGACCAGTAATGCTGCTCCCGTCGCGTGCATATTCCAAAATAAGGTGATGTATCTGCTAAAGATTATGCTAATTTATGACGATTCTCCATCGAGCGGCCAACCTCCTTTCAGCGGCCATGTGCTGTTACCCCAACGGTGGCCGCTCAATGAATAGCCTCCCAAGCAAGCGTTTTTAGGGGAGCTCGTATTTCATCAGGGATGAAAGACGAGCTCCCCTAAAAGCGCCTGCGTGGGAGGCTACTCATGGAGGGTGAACTGTACTTTGGCATCATCATTACCTGTACTCCTTTCTGACCAATAGGCCCGACACCACCACGCTCTCCCGGGAGCCCCTAAGAATAAACAATAAGTAAGTGAATAAATAAAAACAGCTGTTTTCCCAAGGCACAAGATTGTTGAACATTCTGAAAGTGAAACTGAACAAGGTCAAGTTTTTAAGGAGGCGTAGTGCTAGTAGGGGTGATCATGGAAGTGTTGCCTTGATATTTACTTTTCAATATCGTAAAATTTGTGGTTTAAGCGTGAACATTAAAAAAGAAGATAAAAAAAGAGAAGATAAAACATGCAGGCAGTATCAATACCTATTATGCACTAGTATCTGAGCTTCAAAGCATAAGATGGACAACTTCAGTATCGGTATTTACGTGAGCTAAATCACTATTTACCATCTACCTATCTAAATTAGATTTAAAAAGAATATGATTTGAAAACAATGACAGCTGCCTTTCTTCATGTTGACGCCTTTTACGTTTAGTTGTCGTTTGCTGCATTCTGAGGGTGGGCTGTTACACGTCTCGGAGCTCCAATGTATGAGAAACTTGGATCAGTATAGCGTATATGATTCTGGGAAACTGCCTACCTACCCGTCCCTCAAGACAAGTAAACAACAAAACACGTTATCGCGTGACATGATATATTTTGTGTTTTTTTCTTGCTTGTGACCACCCAGCACCACATGGGCAATTGTTTACTAGTTTTATCTTTAAAGCTGAAGAACTCAGCTCCACCGTCGAGTAAAATTATTTAGCCGTGACATTATTACCATTCCACCTTGCTCCCCTGGAAATCCATCGTCTCCCTTTCCACCCTGTTAACAAATTGAAAAAAAGTATCTTGCTCACAAATCTTGCTGACCTAGGCTTTTTCAAAATAACTGAGTCTTGGAGTAAATATCAGCTATGTAAAATGTTTTAGTAACTGTTTTCTTTTATTGTTTTGCTTTGTTTTGTCTTTTTCTTTCACTGTGGCTGCTCCCGTCGTTAAGGCAATGTTAATAATAAAGCGCATGTAAGAGAAACAAAGTTATTACAGCATAATGATTGTAAGTTGCTTATTGGCAGGAAAATTCCTTACGCTTACCAGTTTATACCTATCCGAGTGTTTGAAATACAAAAACATTTCATCTGTCTAAGCCCCTACCTCACCACCTGATAGTCCAGCCTTTCCAGCAAGTCCGGGACGTCCCTCACGACCCTGATAAATAATAATAACAAAATATTACCTCACCGGAGGTGGCATTTGTGAATTCAATGTGAGTATCATACAACACTGCGAAGTCTACGAGACAATGTTTTATTGCTACAATTTTCAGTTATACTCAGAAGTGTTATACACTTTTAACACCCCCGCCTCCACTCAATCCATTAGACTATCAAAAGAAAAGAGATGGACACATCTAGACAATAAATGAATAAATCAATCAATCAATCAGTAAGAAAAGGTAGTTCTTTGGGGTATTTTTCCACCCCCACCCCTCCCCCTTCCTTGACGGAGTTGTGTCAAAATTCAAACAGTGGGAACTGCCACCAAACTGAGTGAAACATAAAAAATAAATGCTCAAAACAAGAGACAAACGCGTAAATATCACAGCGAATACAAAAGGAGAAACGTAAGGGCAAACTCGAGCAAAGATTAAAACGGATAAAAATTCTGGTTTTTAACAAATGTTAGCCTAACAAATTTTCAGAGTTTACTTTTTTGTAAAGTTTGATATAATGCTTGGAAGACATATTTGTTTGACACGAAGCTGTAATTTTGTCATTCACAAGTAATTCCTCAATTTCTGTAGAGAATAAGAACGTGTGGTTGGCATTGTAAGCAACAGTAACACAGCCCTTTTAAGCACAAGTAATATATAAAGAAGACAGACGTATTTTCTTACTCGTTCTCCAGCCACTCCTAACGGGCCTTGTAGTCCAGCATCTCCCTGTAAGAACATACCACTGCATCTAAGTATAATATGAACTGAGCGATGAAAGAAGCGTTTGAAACATAAATTTCTTCCACAAACCTATTTGACAAACGTTACCTGACCGCCTTGTTCACCTCTGGCCCCCCTTGAGCCACGCTTTCCTGTTATTCCCTATAGAAGTTACAAACAATGACTACGTTATGTTTTTGAAGAAACGGTCATTCCTAGAAACTTCACTCATAAGTGAGAAATTGGTTAAGATAGTTCATACGCTTTACCTAACGTTACCTGAGGAAACAGCCGACATTTGGCGACGCTACCACTGGTTTTCCCGCCAAATGACGTCTGAGAAACGAGCGCAGAAATTCCATGCTAATGGCGCGTCACTACCCAGGTCGGAGTAGTTGTTCGCGCTTTAAATAGCTTCAGCCACTTCCTTTGCTTTTATGATCTGTTATAATATAGTTGAAGTAAAAAAAATACATAAATAATAAAATAATAAACGTTAAAATACATACCGCCATTCCTTGGGGTCCCTGAAGGCCACCGAATCCCTCTTCACCCCGAGCTCCCTGTAAAAAAGAGCAACACCTACATGTTTTTTTGCTTCACAAGGTATCAAAGCAGAGGCATTCTTGCACGCTAAATGCTTTTGTTTGCCAAACGAAAATGTCAAAACAAATTTTATTGGCAATTAACCAAAAGAGCTAGCTTGCAAACAGACCAAAACGCCAGACATAAGAGTAGCAAAAAAAAAGGAAGGGGGAAGCTTGATTCTTGCGGAAGCTGTTGCTTTTGTCATATTTGACCCATCTAAGTTTTAGTAAGCAAAGCCCATATACTTCCGGTATGTGCTGAAATTTACTTTACTTTTTGTGCCCATTGCTGTCAGGAGAGAAAAAAAAAATGTCTGCAAGAAAGGACAACAGCATGTTGTTCATGTACAAGAACCATCAGAACATATGAACCAAGTATTTTCCAATCTGGACATTATTGTACTCACTCGTCTCCCTGGTATTCCCACTAAGCCTCGGCTTCCTGTGCCACCGCGAGCTCCCTGTTAAAATGAAAATAAATAAATAGATAAATACTAAATAATTAAATAATGAGAATGAAATATAATAATTAAGCCTTGTCAAAAGAAATACTAAAAAACTAAAATCGACCAACGCTTCAATGGATCTTGACATTACGTGATGTTAACACCCTCGCCCCCCTTAGTCCACTCTGAAGTGGTAAAAGTTGGGCGTTTAAGTTAATTTAGACTAGCGGCCAAAAAGTCCTTACTTTTTTGCCACGGGAACCCTGTTCACCACGGCTTCCGGGGAATCCGGCCAGACCCTTAAGACAAGCAAGAATAAGGACATAAGTAACTAGCAAACAAACAGATTAAGTATCTTTTCTTACGTACTACGAAACAAAGACTGTTTTCTCTATTATGAATGAAATGAACTCTAGCGGGCCATATTAAATGCGGCCATGTCATGCTATTTGCCATCTTTTAAAACAGCTAAACTTGTTTTGCATTAACTGAATTCCAAAAGTAATGGTCCAGGATTGTTATTGCGGGCGACAAGAGGAGCGCTAACTAAGTAATGATTTCAGCACAGAATTGACCTGAAACAGCAATATCCTCGTCACAAAGCCCCTGATTCAATAATCATCTTACCGACAGTCCCAGTTGACCATTAGGTCCTGCTACCCCTGGTTTTCCGTTTTCACCCTGAAACAAAAAAATGATATCCGCATCAACAGAGTGGAACCCTAGCATTAATGACGACAAACCACACCGTCAGTTCGGCCCTTGTGGACTATATATATCTGTCTCTATAAACAGTCTCCAAATTTAAGAGGTTTATGGTTTTTGGTTGAACTTTTTGTCAGAGTCTCTGCTTACCTGTCCACCTTTCGCACCAGATGGTCCCGAATCTCCAGGCAGTCCCTTTCCAATAAAAATAAAATAAGTCAGTCTGAAATGAAACAACTCAGTATATACATTACCTCGTAAAAGCATATCTTTTTTTCACTCTTGCGTTAAGTGCCTAGTCGAGCGGTACTGGATGGGCGCTATAGAAATTTTAATTATAGCGGAATCTGGAGTTAATCGGTATCAGTGATAATTTTTAGATTTCAATTAAGTGAAGAATATTTGTGAGCACACTCTAATTTTGGTCGTGTTCTCGAGTCGCAAACTCCCCAGAGAGACGTCTGAGCGACTTGAGAAGACGGCTGAAATTCAGGCTATATTACAATTAATAGTTACGAAATAAAGTGAGTGCGATCCTCCCACTCATAGACAATGGAAAAACCTACACCCACTGTTCGAACGCATGAATTGTCATATATAATTATAGTTACTCAACTACAATTAAGACCGTGTACAAATTAACACTTTCGGCCTACCGCGGCTCCCGTGGTTCCTTGGCTTCCAGTTGGTCCTCCTTCTCCAGCATCTCCCTAAAGGCAATCCATTGTTACTTTTCTACTTTGAAATACACGGCCAAGTAAAAAGCTGGACGAAAAATGGATTTGCCCAAGTTTGCTCCTTGCAAATATGTCGCAAAAGTGTAAAAACTGAGTAGTAAATATGGGGCAAAGATGGTAAATGCTACATTTGCATACCAAAAAACTGGGGGTGTAAATAACTAAATTTGGCATCTACCATCTTTACCCCAGATTTACTCATCAGTTTTTACAATTTTGCGACATATTTGTAGGGAGCTAATTTGCTTTAGCAAACTTACCACGTCTCCGACTTCTCCTTGTTTGCCAGGAACACCCAGCAATCCTAAAGCTCCGTCTTCTCCAGGAATTCCCACAGATCCAGATTCGCCGGGAGGTCCAACATCTCCCATTGGGCCTGCGTCCCCGTTCTGACCTGGGCTCCCTTTGATTCCGGGATTACCAGGTGTCCCAGGGCTGCCCGCAGCGCCTTTATAGCCCTAACAGATTCAAATAAATAAACAAATAAAACCAGTTTGTTGGGGTAAACAATTTCATTGACAGTATAAGTTTTTCGATTGATTTTACTTCATTCTCGTTTTCTCTTCCTACATATTCTTTTCCTTACTTGAAATAAGAATGGAATAGGTGGTCATTTGAAGGGAGGGACCAAGGATGGCGCAGTGGTGAGAGCACTCGCCTTCCACCAATGTGGTCCGGGTTCAATTCGCGGCGTCCGATCGACGCCATATGAGGGTTAAGTTTGTTGTTGGTTGTCTGCCTTGCTCCGAGACGTTTTTCTCCGGTACTCCGATTTTCTCCTCTCCTTTCCTGAAAACCAACATTTCCAAATTCCAATTCGACCTGGAATCAGCTAGGGCAGACGAAGAACCACTAAGTGGCTGTGCTGCACCTGAATCGTTATTTATTATTCATTTACTTATTTGCATACCTGAGGACCTGATGAGCCGACCGGTCCCTCTTTCCCCTCTAGTCCCTAAGAAGCAAACAATTATAAAGATTAGAATATGAAACTGCGTTTATAGCAATTATGTGGCGCATGACACAAAAGAACACTGTGAAAGATTTGAGCCTTCTTTTCGAACGAAGGGAGAACTCCATCTTTTTGGTGTACAGTTAAGGTTTTTTCCCACAATTCGTAGGGCTTGAAATACATGCCGGTAAATGAGTATCAAATGTCCGTTTAAAAAGGGTATTGACCGGTCAAATCATTGCAACAACTCCCAACAATGTTGGGACCTGCAGTGCATCGTTGGAAGGATACAACCCATAAGTCTTTGTAAACCATGTGTAATGAGCGTGCGCGGCCCCAACAATGTTGGAAGAGCTGTGCAAACGGATCCAACATTGTTGCGCTACGCTTTGGCGATCACGGAACAAAAGAAATGTTGGGAGTTGTTGACTGAAAAGTTTAACCGGTTTCAAACTTTGCGCAACAACACGCAACAACATCCAAAAACATGCAACAGGGTGTGCAAACGGACGCAACATATAACATCCAACAATGTTGCGTCCGTTTGCACGGGGCTTTATAATATGACTTGACGCTACCAAATTGGTATTGATAAAATATAAGTTTCTTTCTTCTTATCGAGACGATTTGGCCGAAAATTCGGGCTAAACTACTGCCAATGAATGAAAAAGGACCACTTCCGGTAAAAACGGGTTGGCAAGCGTCGCTCAAAAACGTGTTTGCTTAAGCTAACCGATAGTTTTCCTTACTTGTGGACCGGCATAACCAGGAAGTCCACTGACACCCGTAATTCCATTCATACCCTGAAATAGAGAATGATGCTTTGAGATTTAGGGTTACATAGCATCTTTACATTGTTATAGTTTTCTACTTAACATGTTCTATCTTCGGCTAACTAAATCCCCCTGTTTCTTCGAGTTGTAGATCGCTTTGCAAAAAAAGTGTCCTTAAGCAGTTTTTTTTTTATTCAGTTTGTACAAATATCATTCGCGCGCATACTCCGACTTATCGAAGCTGGAAAATAGGTCAGGTGACGCTGATTTAAAGAGAACGATTCAATGTAACGACAATTATAAATTTGAAGGCTCACAATCATCAAGGTATAAGTAGGCTAGCAAGGCAAAAGGATCTTAAGAGCCAATGTCTGTAATTTTCGAGAATCGGTTGACAGTCGTGAATTTTCGAATTTCTTCATATTTTGCCCACATAATCTCTATAGTACACTTATTTCAAAAATCACATTAAAACTTGTAACGGCTTTTTATTTTTTCCTGAATCGGGCAAAGTTTGAAAAACGCCAGATCGGCGCTCTTTCGAGTATGAAATTAGCGAAAATTAAGCATTTTCTTCGCGCTCGTACATAAAAACGGGATGATATCTCTAAATGAAATCAAGTCACAAGGAAACCACAGACTTGTACTTTATAATTCTGCAATTATCTTTAGACAAGCTGTTTAAATGTGACTGTGTTGGCCGCAAGAAGAAACACGATTTCGGCTCTTTTCAAAAATGGCAAATTTGACCTAAATTTACCATCGAAAAAAACAACTGATACATGGAATTTCAACATGAGACAAACACTATTTTAAAGCATATCCTTTGCCGTTTCTTGTGTTAAAAAATTTTTGGCGGCATTACAAAAGTGCGTCGCTGAGACACCGAAACGTGCAGCGTAGTTTCGCACGTTGGAACGCTGAAAACAAGCTAGCCTGGAGTGTAGGCACACAAAAGTATTTGCTAATTTAGCTTGTTTTACAAGGGGCACATTACGGGAAGCTCTAAAAATCTTTTGAAGAACGATTTTCAATTTGATAGTCATAAAAAAGAACTAAGTAGATTAACACTGCATTTGATTGCACGCAAGTAGCTGAAAAAGACAACGTTGTTAAGTTCTCATGGACTGTAAATATTGACCGCGAGTTTCTGCACCTAAAATAAAGCCGCTAGAAACGGTGTGCTAGCTCTAAATGGGATTCGACATCTCTAAGAATTACTTACCACAGTCGTTTCAACCGCAAGTGGCCGCAGTTTGCTGAAATCTTCCCTCGTTTAACCTCGGACTAAACGCTGTGAATGTGATGCGTGATGAAAGCCCGTGTGTAATTTGAGTCTGGTCACGCAACTGTACAGACAAGGATAAATCATCGCACGAGTGTACAATTAACACTGTTTTTTTTTAGTTTTATATTTTATATTCCCAAAACATGTCGAACTAAACTTGATTTTAGGATGTCACCAGCCGAAAGTCAAATAGAGAAAGAAAACAAATAGAGTAAGCCGAGTCTGCAAAACTTTTCACACTAGTTTTCTTTTATTTGCACTAAGCCTTCTGTGCCTTTGCTTGTAATAAACTAATCTTTACCCCGCTTTGCGTATAGACTTCTTTAATGAATTGAGGGATTTAGGTACACACGTATGCCATATGCAACATGAAGGTAGAGCAGGGAAATGGAAACGAGTAAAACTGTTTAAAGAAAATTGGCCAATGCTCCGCAAAAGAACATTCCTGAAAAACCACAAATCGAAAATGGACAATGGACACATTTGATGAGCGAAATACAAGTATTTAACATGTTTGAATTACTGAAAGTAGTATTGCTTTGCTCCTCTTCAGCAAGGGCAACTTCTGGCGAGACCTCAACCTGCTGTTGACGAATTGTACTGATCCCTCGCCCCCCGAAGAGAGGCCCTTAAAGGCCGGTCTACACAGTATGGGGTAGACCAGAATGCACGTACTGTTAGCTTCCGCCTGAAAAAAAAAAGTAGTCACTTGGCTCTATCCGCCACCATCCCCCCGGCACTTGTTCGCAGGCTAGAAAATAAACCAATTCACTGACAAGTTCTTTTTCATAACGTCAAAGTCTG
>NC_133203.1:45891934-45903665 GCF_958299795.1 Porites lutea
CGACCCTGGTTGACCCATTGGACCTGGATCTCCCATAACGCCCTGTTTAAGAGATTGAAATTCAGGGTTTAATTCAGGTTCTGGTTCTACACTTTTTCACACGGACTTTACAATTCCGAAAAGTAAAACTCTTTCAAAAAACTACGTACACTCTTCTCTCGTTCTAGATCAAAAACTTAGCGATAAGGGTATTTTAAGACTTTATTGTCTTTCACACGCGTGTCACTCAACAATGTCAGTTTTCGGGTGCTTAAGCGACTTATCAGTTCAAATAGTAAGACGATCGACGCCAAATAGGCTCGAGGTTCACCTCAGAGTTCAAGGTCCTACAACACTAGTTGAAATTCAAAAGTTCCGTAATGTCACGCACGAATTCTATCACACCCTGTGATAATATTGCGGCAGTAACAGGTGGCCTAAATAGCAGTCTTTACGAAGAAGCCTGTACGTTTAAGGAGCGCTTGTAAGTATTGACATGAACTATAACATCTGATCGGTGAATATATCATCAGTATCTTTTTTTTTTTTTTGGAAAACCAGAACTCAAGCGTCACATATTTGCCGTTTTTAAAGTAAAGACACTCTATCCGTCTGGGCCAAACTGGGTAAACATTTTATTTTTCGTCTGATCATCATGCTTCCAGACGAACTATACCAATAGAAGTTGTGCGCCATTCAAGACGTACTACGAAGGATAGTTCAACTAGACGCAAAATGCGTCTTGTGCCCGTTTTGATACTAGAGACGTATAACTAGAGGAACCACAAATGTTTGCCCAAATTCGTCCAGACAGATGCGACTTGATTTATTAACTAAAAACGGTTATAGACGCATTATTTGTCTGGACAGACATACCGTCCTCTGCAGCTAGAAAAACGGCCTTTGTGCAGCTTTTGCGTGTTTTAGTTAGTGTGAACAAAAGCATTGCTTACCCTTATTCCCTGGTATCCTGGCGGTCCCTGGTTTCCCTTTGAACCTGGAGGTCCCTTAAAGAGATAAAAAAGTATACAATGTTTGAAAGATCAGCAGTTCAATGCTAATCGGACAGTTGGAAATGAAAACAGCGATGTTAGTACTGGTCGTCCTCGATGAAAGTTGCTACTCGCGGGCTGTCTCTGTGAAAACACATTTAGTATAAAAAGTTCAACCCGCTACCTTTTCAAGTTGTTACTATGACAAATAGCCAACAAAATACTTCCTTCAAAATCCCTTGATAATGCAATCATTAAATTGGCAAAAACATTTGTGACAATATGGTAGAAGTTGATTGAATGATTATGACTGCATGGTATTACTCTTTTTACACTATATTGTGTGCCCGAGAGATACAGAAAACGTCATATATGGTCCAATTAACCGAACTATGATTAGGAAGAATGATCACCAACAAAAGCCAATGAAAGGGAGACCGTGAGAATTCAGGGCATAGCGCGGAGCTGAACACTAGGGATATTTTAAGAAAAACTCCGAATTTCTATAGGAATCGAATTGGAAGAAGAATAAAGATCGGATGGCAAAATTAGCACTTATCGATCTTTCACCTAAATGTCATAAGAGTTAACTCACATCGGGTCCACCTGGGCCAGGCTCACCAATCTCTCCTTGCGGTCCTTTGAATCCCTAGGATGAATAAGAGTATAGTAAATAACGGTAATAGGACTGAGTGAAGTCCAATTGGACGACACGAAAATCTGTTTACAATTATGGCTATGATTAAAATCATAACTCTAACATAATTTGTGATATTTTAGGCCTTTTTGTAACTAAAACACAGAAAATTTTGCTAGCGGTGAAAAATGCTATTTAAGCGCGCGCGTGCGAAGGCGCGTATTGTCCTATTAGTGCTGAAATCAGGACATTTGATAGCCAATCAGATTTCATAATTTTGTTATAGTTATAATTAATCTTGTAATTCATTATTATAATACACGGTAACCATCAAGGCGGTCCAAATTACATGAAAGAACTGAAGTCTACGGTGTTTTAGTAAGGATTAGAGAAAGTGAGAAGTAAATTGAGCACGACTTTTCGGGTCATTGCATTGCTTCCAGTTGGTACCTTTGACACTTGTTTCAATCTTTTGCGAGGTTTTTCGCTGGGTATACGAGACTGATCTTAGAGAACGGTAAACGCGATTAGCAAACGCAATTGAACAATGCTGTTGTTTGTTTCTGAAGCTGTGTAGGGACCGATTTATACCCATGAAAATGATTAAAGACCTGGAGATCGCCACAATCGATGGAGAGATGCTATGCTAACACTTCACTACAAAGAATGTCTGGGGTCTTGAAAGGCATATCAATGTGGCCAAAGTTTGCGACAAACCGGTACTCCAGATCCTCCCTTTGTGTGAGGTGTGTGGTCAGTGCATAAGTACGTATAACGAGGAAAGAATTCGTTGATTTCTGGAATATATTTCAGCACTTCTGAATGAAATCTGTCACGCTTACTGAGAACAGGATTTTTCTTTGGCGTCGGGGCTACCTTTCCTTTTCCTCGGCCCATTCTCCTCACGGGATTGCGGTTCCCGCCAAAAAATTTGCCCCAATTCACACAACTGAGCCGGCTCGCAGGCTAGTACCCTTAAAGACAATGACAGCTTTTTTAACGCGTTCAATGCAGTTTAGGGCGACTGTCTATAATTAATCAAACTTATATGTTGTAAATCGATTGTTGCGGTGTACATTAAGTTTAAAATCCTACAATTAGTCCAGTTTCTCCTTGACTTCCTTGCTTTCCCGGAAGACCGAAGGCTCCCTGCAAAAACAAAAAATAAGTAAATAAATGAATAAATTCAAACCTCTGGGAGGAGTTGTATTCTAGCTGGTGAGAAGCACCTTACGTAAAAGGTGGGCTGTGTCCAGTAGGGCTGAAATTATTATTATTATTATTATTATTATTATTATTATTATTATTATTATTATTATTATTATTATCACAATTATTATCATCATCATCATATGCATTCACCGCTATGAAGGTATTCAGCAGGGAATATAGTAAGCTGTACAGGTTGCACTAAACGCCTGCATTGAAAGGTTTAAAATATTTGTTTTAAAATTATACATCAGACCAGATGATAATCAATCATCTTTATTTCACTTTTTGTGCCGGTTGCAATAAAAAATCAGGCTTTGGGGAAGCTGCAGTGAAGCGCTCATATACTAACCTCTTGTTGGTCAGATTTGACTTACCTCGTATCCTTTGGGTCCCAAGTCTCCTGACTGCCCGGGTGTACTGATCTTATGTGGAAAGCAACAACAACAACAAAGAAAATTTACAATTGTAGACAACCACTGCGGTACTAGTACATTTAGAACATTTTTTGTGGGTGCGACGCATGTACAATACATGTAAAATACATGTAGTCTTCCACGCAGTCGTTTTGTCTCGTCACGCAACGCTGATCCTCGCCTTCTTGGGAATGAGCTTTACGTGACGGGACAAAAACGGCTGCGTGGGAGACTACATGTTCAACTATAGACGAGAAACTCAAACCTTTGGTAACAAAAAGTAAAAAAGGTCGTCATTTAACTTAAATCAGCATTCTTTTTGTGTTAATAACTGAGAAACCTTTATTGTCGACTACAATTTAGTCAGCTACATAATAAGTAATTGCCACCGCATCCTAGTAGTTCGCGCGTATATAAAGAAAAGTACTTACAGTGAAGCTATGCAGTTCGTAAACCAGGAAAAATCTCTATTTGATTGAAAAGGGGCCGCGCGGAATCGTTTGGTTATCGTGACGTTTCAGTGCTCAACAATGCTGAACTCCCGACAGTAAGAAAAGGTTAGGATAACGCAAAACAGAAAATTCCCAAAGGGACCGCTTGGATTGATTTTGTAACAGCAATTGTAAAGTCATAGCTCGATACTCTTTTGCATTACGTGAGTGTTCACTGACATTTATTTATGTATTTAAATATCGGAATTGGTCTATTAACCGACAACATACAGAGCGGGGGCAGCTGTATCGTCAACTATTACTATTATACTTGCCATGGCAGCGCCTGTATCAGGAACGGTATTGACTTGAATTAAAGGTCCTTTCAAGCTGGGTATGCTCTAAAAATATAGTAAACAATAGATTAATCGCTTACATGACACATATTGATGAGGCAGGTACAAGTTGTTAAGCTATCAGTCTATCAGTCGCAGTGGTGATATTTGTATGCCTGTAAACTTGAATCTCTTGCTATCAAAGATACTTACTGGTAGGCCTGTGACTGATCCTGGGGGTCCTGGGGGACCTGGCGGTCCTGGATTTCCTGAGCTACCTTGAGAGCCTTTGTTTCCTCGGGAACCCTGTTTTAAGGATACACAAATAAATAACCAAGAGGTCCTCTTTCCGGAACTCCCGCTGATTTTTCGCACCAGAAACCCTTTTTTACAATCAAACATAAAGTATGTTAGCTTGAGTCCTAGATCACAATCATAGCTGGTAATCTATTAAAATATCGATTTTGTATACAAATACCGAAGAGGGATCTTAAGATACATGGACTACATTACCGCGACGGTAGCGAAGACGTTCATTTTGCCTTCCTTTTTTTATCTCGCCATTATATCAACTCAGTCGATTTGTCAAATGTAAAAGAATTCTTCTGGAACTGAATTATTGAGATTGTATCTTCGTTCAGAAAGAGATTGAAGAATTGGACGTCCTGTGTTTACATCCCTCTTGCAGGCGATAGTGGAGTGCGACGCGAAGTCAGAGAGCGGGAAAAAATAAGGTGGATGAGTCTATGAGAGAGAGAGGGGGAGGGGAGCGGAGGGGAGGGGAGGGAATGCCTGTGGGATTAGTTTTTAAAAGGTTATTCCGCCCACTTTGTCGGATAGATATCCGATCTAAGGTTTCGGTATTAACAATTGTCAACGGGTGACAGACGGCACTATTTAAAAATATGTATGTATTCAGAGAAAAAAAATCTTTTACAGTTGCTTTCTTTGTACGACATCTCTAAAACTGAAAAAATTGGTAAGTAAAACACATTCCACTTTCTCTTACGGTGAGTTTCAGTCAGATCATAGTCTAGCGACCATTTCTTTGTGATCATTTTCTTCGAATTTTTAAATGTTGTTAATAAACTTTGAATTTGATGACTATAGCTTCCACGCTTAGCTTTGGACGACGTGCGTTGAGATCTCAAAATTTCAGATAACTGAGCATGTTCCGAGATTAATTCATCTGTATCTTTTCATGAAATCGTCTCTTAAAATATCTTTGGGCTCTTTAAATATTCAGTTGAATGTTTTGACAGCCAGCTTTGAGGACTTTTAGGGCGAACACAGTCGCGTTTCGTCTCTTCTGGATTGACAGCCAATTCTTCCACGCTTTCCCCACTCCAACCCCGTTGAACTGTTGAGCTTGAGTAACCGCTTGCACACTGTAAAAAGGTTACTTAATAAACTGACTCTGCGCATATTATTCCTGAAGAGCGCAAACAGGAAAGAACTCGTTTAAAAGCCAATATATAATGGTAAACTGCGAAGACCTATTTTCCATTGACGCGATCCCGCCTCAAAACGATCTTTCCCTGTTCTTCGAAGATAATAATATATTCTACATTCACGACGTTGCTTATTACGATCACTTCACCGCACATTCAAGATCTCGTCGTTGACGCATCTTATCTCTAGTGATCAAGGTAGTGGACCTTCGAGTGTTGACAAGAGCCGTCAAAATAAACCAATCAAATTAAAGGAGATACCAAGAATCTGGTGTACCGGAACGAGCGCACTACAGGCGTTCCCTCACTCTTACACCCTAGGGCCTTTTCTTCACATAATTTTCTGCTCTCTTTTTTCCAGTTTGGCAAAAACTCATAGTAAGAGAGCATATATCACTTACGTTTCACTGACGGCACATGCAACATACTTGGACAAATTAAGGTTGCTCTCTATTTTTTTTGAAGATGGCGCGACGTATGGACGACCGCAACCTAACAGTTCTATAGAGTACGGCTGGGTTAATGGAAGTCATATTGCAGACAGAATTAAATAGCAAAATATCTTTTTTATGGCGACAAGAAAATGGTAGAAGCAGCTTCAAAGGGTATTTTTTGTTCTGGTGAAATAAGTTCAGGAATCAGCGTGCTAAAGCAACAGGCCATTTCCGAGTTTCCCCCGGGCCTCTGTTTCAAAACGAGGTTAAGTGCTCAGCCTTTGATATAGAAATGATTTTTCATTCTCATGCAAATAAAACCCATTTTAACCAGAGAGGTTGTGCACTTGGCCACATTTTGAAAGTGAGGGTTTTTGAAACTCGGAAGTCGCCTATTATAATGAGTACGTAACAGTAGCATTTGTACCTTAACTCCTCGGGGGCCTGTATTGCCACGCGATCCTTGTGGTCCTTGGAACCCCTGCGGTAATCATAAAAATTAGAATTTGCATCATTATCATTGTTACCATCACCAACACCACCATCACAATCATCATCATCATCATCGTCATTATTGTGACAACCTGAATGCGAATGCATTTTGAGACCAACAAATAATTATGTAAATTTTGTTCTGTTGTTGTTGTGTTACTTATTGTTTTCACCACTCATTCAGATTGATGTGTTCTTTTCATCCTGGCATTAAAAGTCTACATTCCTCGCCTGTTGGATGTCACGCTGGTAAGAAAAAAAAAATCATCAGCACTAACCTTAGCCCCCTTTGATCCAGGGTCTCCGGGAGGACCATAAACCTGCAATGAGGAACAACGAACTTACCGTAATATACTTCCAATAATAATGACTTTGGGACAATCAGAGAAAAGATAATTATAGTGTCAACGGGTTAATACGGACACCAAGGGGACATGCCAAACTGTCCGTATATTAATTATCCGGCCGGCGACCTCACTTTGTACTGACGGTTTTAGTTTGCGACTGAGCCAGGTAGGCTGAACGTAAGACAGAACCTTTGAAGGGTAATTCGCTGTTACTGTTAGGTTTTCATTGATGAGATATTCAGTCATAGACAGCGCGCAGATAAACAACCGTAAAGCGGGGTTGACAGTATACAGGACACAGAATATTGTCCGTTGTCCGTGTTAACCGGACGGGTGTGCACATTAACCGAGTCAATTTTAGAGAAAATATATGAGCTTTTTGTCGGGCAAACGAAACTGTCCGTTATATACGAGTTTCCGTTTTAAGCGGTTGTCGTTAGAGCGGGGTTCCAGTGCCGTACTGCAAGGAGAACGCAAGGCGAATCATGAAGAACACATTAGAATACCGAAGCACATAGCTATTTTGAGTCCAGAAAATTTAATCAAGGAAAGCTGAGGCTACAGTCAGATTCAGCGGCCCATTGTCAGGTTTCATTCACATCTCAAGTCACCTACAGACACCCATACAAGACACCCATAAACTTTTAAGAATACATACAGCTGCGCATAACTTTATTTAACTTCGGATTGTAGAGTAGCCAAAGGCTAGTATCCCCGATTAATTACATGTACAACATCACACTTCAGAAAAACATATTAGCATAAAACACAAACTGGTATTAAAAGTAAACATCTAGTTTAAGAAACTGTGGGAAAAAATTAAACGTCTAAATTCCTTCAGACTAGTGGTTCTCCAAAAGAATCAGCAAACGAGTTCCAATATCTCGCTGTAGCATATCTGAGTTGAGGCCATATGTAGTTGTTTTGGGTTTTGGTAAGACTAACACATTCGTACCTCTTAAGCTGTAGTCAAACGTTTTAAACTGAAATAACTCTTTAAGGTATGCTGGACAGTTGGTAAAGTTAATGAATTTGAAAATACACGTCATCATATTGCTAATTCTCTTATTTGCCACGCTGGGTGTAACGGCCCGCTCTAGTAAACTATTATAGTCACCGTTTTAGTCCTTAAAAATCAACCTCACGATGCGTTTGTTTAAGAGTTCTAGTTTTTGTTCATCTTGTGCTTGACAGAAATGCCAAACTATAGAACAGTAAGACAAATTGGGAAGTATGAATGCCATGTATGTCTCAGATGGGTGCTCGTGTCTGTTCTGTGGACGAAATGCTTCGGTCGGCAGCTATTTAAATAAAACCCCGGCTTCAGCGGAAGCTTAGGCCTGTTTCAAAGGTCGTGCTACTGCAGTGCCGAACTCATTTCATAAATTATAGAAATACATCAGAATACATTTTAAGAGTTCTCAAAACCTCTTTTTATTTTTCAGTTTTGTTTACCGTAATAGCTATTTTATTCGACTGAGTTAACTTTGATGTCTTTGATGTCGTGCTAGAGTCGTGCTGCTTCCCCGCGGGGAAGGAGTTGCGTGACTCCGCCCGAGCTGCTGCGAAGAAGACTATCGTAAGCTTTGCCACGATAAACAGAATTTTTGTTTAGAAACGATTCCGCACATTGTCAGAGTGGGCGTTAGGCGTACTAGTCAATTAGCAGATTAGTAAGCACATACAACAAGAAGATAGACACGACAGCGCGCAGATCTCAAAACCGAGTTGACCAATAGAAGAGTGGCAAATTGGCACCAGAAGTCCGTTCGCCCGCTTTCGCGCTCTCATTTTACGCCCGGGGGGTACTTTAGGAATTTCTGGGTGGGGATGTGCCGCTGGGACCCTGGAACCCTTAACCTGTACCAGAGCTAGTTCAGCTGAGTTTTGCTACCCTATACTAGAGTAAACTCCCCAAATCCCCCTATCCTAGAGAAGCTGTTTTCCAGAAACTACTGGGGTCACTAGCACAGTTGTCTAGCCAAAACAAAACATTATACCACAATCCCTAGTCTAGATAAAATCTTCAACCAACTGATCAGTTTCCTGAAAAATGATACCCTATTCTAGACCCAAACGCTCCGATTTATATACCCTATCCTAGAGTAAACTGCTTGAAAACCATACCCTTCACAGCGGCACATACCTGTATAACCCATATATGGCAGTACTTCCCCCCGGGATTTTACGTTGCATTGTATATGCTAAATCTGCCTAATGAAAAAAAACTAAGATAAGTTTGCGATTCAAGGTGACTTACCGTTGTTGTGATAAGTTCTGAGGAGACATAAAAGAGAGAGAAAAAATGAGAGGAGAGCCTACTAGGGAGGGTAAAAATAAATTAGTTCTACCTGTCTGCGAGTAATTTGTCTAATCCCACAGCCAATGAGGAAGCGTAATTAGGGACGGACCATTAATTTTTTAGGAGGGGCGGGGGGGGGGGGGGTAGGGTTGGAAGAGTGTTACAATGCAAACATTTTTTTTATATGTGGCTCCTGCGGCACTGGTGCAAAAAATTTATTTTGCGTCTCCGTCTTTCTGCAAACATTTTTTTTACTTACTTACAATTTATTTCAGTGTTTTCAGCCTCCGCAAACAATTAATTTCAAAATTTTCCAACCCCCCCCCCCTCCCCCGTCAAAAAAATAATGGTCCGCCCGTAAGCATTGTTATATAGCTGGGAATTTTTCCCAACGGTGCGCGCTCTCATTAAAAGGTAACGGTAAAGCAACTATACTTTACGTCGATAACTCGTGACAGTAATAATAACTGAGAAACTTGAGGTCGACGGTGCGCCCATTTTTACCCTCCCCCCCCCCCCTCCCCCTCTCTCTCCATCAATGTTCCGTTTTAAGAGTATTTAAAGCAAGGCCGTTAAAGCTACACAGAAAGCAGAGAAGTTGAAACTAGGAGGCGATGTTACGGGCGATCGAACTCGGGACCACGCCCACCGAAGGCCGCGCGCTAACAAACTGTGCCATCCTCCCCATTGGTTACTTCGAGGTCACATGCTTCTAGCTAAAATCTTTTGCAGAATCTATGACGTCAGACGGGTAACAGTGCACTGCTACCCGCGAATATTGACCGACGACCACTGTTACAGCGAGGTTTAATGAATTTCCAGCTATCTAAGAAGTCACTTAAAGACTGGTTCCACGGGAAACTGTCGAATCTCAATGTTTCCCTCAGAAAAATATTAACTGTTTCCCGAGGGACCAGTCATTAAGTGTTTATTATTACCAAAATTCAATAGATGACCGTGACACATCTCCTTGAAGGGTTACAAGTGCCCCCAAAACCACCCCTTCCGCTCGGGCTCTTGGGCAAACATGTGATACCTTTTCTGTGGTTTTCAGAGTTCTTGCATTGCACCAGACCCCAGATCTTCTGCGGAGGGAAGGGTAGCTGGAGAGGTTCAAGATTACTTTACTGACTACTATACATATATTTGCTAATTCCTATCTCGTTGATATAACTTTTGATTTCAAGCACAGCGGCGTCAGTGGCTTATCAATCTCTCCTCAGTTAAATCACAGTAATTAAATTAACTAGAAAGCGAAGTAGTACTATGACCACTCCGGCTGTTATTCAGTGCCGCCTATAAACTTTGACATTCCTTTTAATAGCTTTTTTTTTTAAATTCGACCACTACAGTCCACAAAGGTAATTCTGGTTACCTTACAACATAGATGTCTTGTCCCTTACATCGCTATCTCCTGTCCTTTTCTTCTTAACTAGCTTTAATTACAATCTTCTTAACTGCATTCTGTCGTAGACAACTCTATAGTGGAATCTCGATATAAAGAAGGTTCCAGGGACTGGCAATCTATGTTCGCTATAACAAGGTTTCGTTGCATCGAACTTCTTTTACATTTTACCATTACTAGGTCGGCTCGTTCGTTTCACCGAGGACTTCGTTCTATAGAGGTTCGTTTAACAGTTGAGGTCCGAAGACCTGCAGTATACAAATTTCTGACCGCAGACATAATTTCATACTTACGAGATATAGACGTTTGTAAACAGCCAAGAAGGAGTAGCGACGGCCAAGAGAGCGAAACCATGGCTAGACTTCCTATCGTGGACTTATAATTCTACTGCCCTTGCACCATTCATACGACAAAAATAAGCGCAGACTTTGAAAGGACTGCCGTCGCGTGTAGAGTGCATGGAGCAAAGGATTTGAATAGCCCCTTGTGAAATATGAGTTTACAAACATAACGCGATGACAGCTTGAGAATTAAAAATTCATTCAACGTCGTGACATAACCGGAAAATACTGTTCTGTCGGAAAATTTCGTTTTTTCTTCTCCAAAGTTTATAACACGAATTACTTCGGAATGAGTCGAATTTTTAAAGTTAAATTTCATTTTTAAAAGGGCTGGAGTACAGGTTTAGGCGTTATTCGGCATATTGCTTGACATTCTTCGCTTAAATACTGTTGTCTAAATGCCTACTATTAAAAAATAGCATTGGCCATTTAAATTTTGATCATAATTAAAATAGCGATAACGATTTCAAAAATTATTGTAAAAAAAATCAGGGTTTAACCAAAGCGTTTTTCGTAGACCCGAAGTAAAAGTGGCTAATTTTCTCCTAGCAGGAGTCTACAGCTCACGTAAAAAAAAATAATGCATCTAATATTAACAACTTGAGTACCTTCCCCGTTCGGTCCCTTATTCTGAGTTGTTAACCCTTGAAGTCCCAATAGTGACCAACATCAATTTTCCCCTAACAATATCCATACATTGTTAAGAGATAAGGTTATGAGAATTAACAAAGATTACCAAAGAGAAAATGCCTTGATCTTACATTAAATTTTCTCAACTAATTCTTAAAGGAAATGTATGGAGATCAGTTTGGAGAATTTGTATGTTGATATTGGGACTTACAGGGTTGATATGTCGACAGTATGCTAAAACATTGACCTAGACTACCCAGTAGTGCTTTGTTCCAGACAAAATATTATTGATGAGCCCAAGCGAATGGGACCTCGCGAAGCACCATGTTC
>NC_133203.1:45903865-45963865 GCF_958299795.1 Porites lutea
GCTCGAACATCTTGAATGAGAACTTTCACGTAGAACGTCTGTGAACAGGGTAGTGCCCAGCTGGTCCTGAAGGTAGCTGGCTACAGAAGGCTCTCTAGACTATCAATATCAGAACATATTAAGCCGGCAGAGTGGGCGTTATTTACCCTCGACTGCGAGAAGAGGAAACAAACCAACTGCGCGACTGACAAGCCACGTGAACGACTTTACAAATGCTAAAAGCAATGCTAGAAATAAACCTCTGCTCGCATAGTAGCGTTATTTGGGGCGCAAAAGTGGATTTCAGGGCGCTACATCCAGTTGCAAAAATGTTGAGACACTCCCACGAAAAAACGACCTTTCTTGCTTCAAATCGCTCCTAGTCACAGGTCTGTGAGATATGATACTAGGGAACTTAAGCAACAACTTAAAACTTTATCGTGCTTATTCCATCTCGTGTACTTCGTCAAATGTTGGCAAATGTTTCTGGAGATGAATTGTAAAGGACTGTATCAAAGTTCAGGAAAAAAAAGAAAGTTGTTGTCTTGTGTTCCCGTCCTCGACAAAACGTGAATTTAGGCATTTTCACGTTGTAGTCGGGCAACGACGGCAAAGAAATGTACGAAAAAATGCACGTGAAAACTTGTTGTTTTGCTAATCAAACCTATTGCTTTTTTGCCGTTCTCGTTGCCGTCCGTGTCGTCGTTGCTTAAGCTCCCTACTGTCTTCCCTCCTCCCTCCCATTCAAAGTTGTTCCTCCAATTTTGAGTATGGTCTTGTATTGCTAGCAACTTTGATAAGGGGTGGAGGGGGGATCGCAAGCACAAGATCATGGACAGGCCATTTATGCGAAAATACGTTACAGTGTCTCAAGTACCTTTTGCAACTGGTTGTAGCGCAAATGGCGGGACAAGCTCCGAAACACCTGCTATGCTGGCTAAAATTTTATTCATCTCAGATTTTTAACTGAGTTGAAGGAGATAATAAGGACGTACCTTCCTAACACTGGGATCTGTTCGATACGAACCCGTGGCATTGTTGAAAAGTTTTTCATTCGCATCTTTAATTCCCAAATGCAACTGTGTATTAGCGAATGGTTTTGGTCCAGCGAGATTAAGAACCCTGTTAATAACAGCATCCTTGTCTTGTCCTTCGCTAAACCCAAATTCAACGTTCGAATCGGCGCCAAATTTTATTACACCAATATGAGACCCATCAGCAGAAACGTTCACTTGACGGACAACATTAGCAACAAACTGTCGGACTCCAGGCCATGCAAATGTAATGCTTCCGGAAGCATCCAATATGAATCCAAGGTCAAGAATGCATGGATCGCCTGGGTTCTCTAAACAAGAAAACAATGAACGGATTAAAACCGTTGCAATAAACTGACACCAGTTTTCTCATGGACGAATCATTTTCAAGTCAAATGTCCCCCTATTATTACAAATCAAGATTGTCCTATTGCTGCTAATTTCAGTAGAGTTATTAAACTTCCTGCGATTTCAAGCCATGCAGATAACGATGCGAGATTTCAGAGCCTCTTTGATAAAGGGCAGGGGGGGGGGGAGGCAGGGGGACTGGTGACGTAAACCTATTTTAATACAGAATACCAGTTGTATTAGAAAGCCGCAAGTCCTCTCGCGGGGCGGGGGGAAGGTTTTCGATGCGCACCCCCTGCACTCTCCCCCTAGATCCGCCCCTGAAGGCGCTGTACAGAATTACCTTTTAAAGATGCAATTGAGGAAACTACCAGCGGTAACCTTACACTCTGACAGATGGTGATACATCATCCTAGTCTAAAACTGATTAACACGCTTAGTTTCAAGTTTTGCTTTGTTGCCCTCGCTGTTACGTTGAAATGAAACGTTAGCGCAGTCTTTGCTCCAAAAAGGCCTAGATCATTTACACAACGATAGCCAGGTATCTGGTGACTTCGCCCGGTGAGAATTTCCATAAGCGGTTTGTTTAAGCTGCTATGACCAAGTTCAAAGTGATAGATTTGATACATTTGAATATTTCTTTGCTAATTAGGAGTCAAGAAGGGAGTCATATGGCTTATAGGAAAGGGCTGAATTTCTCTGTAGTAAGGTGACCATTGACCCCTTCATTTAAGTTAAGTTAAGCTTTGTGGACAGACTTTCCAGCTGGTGCGGTTTTCATAAATTCGGCTAATCTTCTTTCACTCTCTTATTTCTTACGAAATTTATTCTCCTTTGCACTCTTTTTTTATTGCCATATCAAAAATCTTAGTCTAGCTAATTCGAATTGTTTTTTTCATTTTCAACAAATATGGAAAGTAACCATAAATATTTCGTGACAAAGCAAATTTACTGGGCCTTGTGATCCTATGAGCTTCTCACGCAAAAAACTAATCTAGTGACTGTACTGTCCGGGCGTCACGCGATGCAAAACAGAAGAATGAGACGTTTGTTCCCTGGTCCTCGTCTTCGCCTCTAAAAGCACTGTAAATTTACAATAAAGGGTGTTTTAAGCTTTAAAACGCTGGTAGCTGCTAATCCAAGCCAACTCCAGCCTATAGGGACGGTATGTCTGTTGTAAGGTAATCTGTATAACATACAGGCGTGCGCTTTGAAGAATCGCGCAACGATTGATATAAGCTTATTGACCAACCTATATCAATCACCAAAAAAGATCAAAAACCATTTAGCGAAAGGATTTGATGAAATAATTATTTTAGCGCTGACTTTTCACTTTTCCTTTCATTGGCCTGAAATTGCCTAGTTTTTAAACAGCATCGATATTTCTTTCATGAGATATTAATTGTGTTTTGTCAACAATTCCGTCCTCGTTGATCTAAGATAACAAGAGTCTAAAGAATGAGTGCGTCTTTGTTTAAGGAGGTACTTTCCGCATTATTAACGTTTAAACAAGTTTAGAAGTTACCTTTATCGAGAATGAAGACCTTTAACGATATAATAGTCGATGTAGGTGAATACCCTTCGAATATACTTCCCTTTTTGGTTCTTACCAAACTATGTTATGTGCAATCAGTTGTAATGGTCTTCGACTTTAATTTGCCACCCTTGATCGAGTTTACTTGCTACGATGGCTACTTCAGTGAGAGGTCTTAACATATTGTAAAAAAGGTAAAAGGTAGCATTTTCTTCAAAGTTACCGAAAAACCTAGCTCCCTCCCCCAAAACAAGGTAATGAATAGATTCTAGATAGTTTACTCTCCCTCGCATCCTTTTTGGAAAGGATAAGAATCATGAATGTAACTCTTTGAGTAATGCAACACTCAATTCCAAGTGCATTTCTTCTGCAAGTGAATTAATTTTGTTGCCTTGCATTTACAAGCACGTTTTTCTAGTAGAGGACAAAGAACAGAGGGGACAGCCAAACATATGGTGATATATAAAGTCTAGCGTGCTTAAGTCGCAACAGCATTCTTACATGTAACAGATTGAAATTACTTACGGGCTAAAGATGTCTCAAAAAGAAAAAGTCCTAGAAGAAGCAAGCGAGTCCACGTGGTCTTCAACATTCTCAGTTCCCGTAAAAATGATGCAAATGATACTACTCTCGAATCATTTATAAGTCAAAAGTTGACCAAGATTGATGGTCGAGAGTCTATCGCGTAGCAGACACGGGAAGGTAGCTTCAAAGAGCCCTTTGTGAAATACGAGTAGGTGTCTTTTGCTTCGTAGACCGATTCCAATTCGCGCGCATATTGTGTAACGCCACTCCCATTTGAGTTGCACCTCCAACTTCATGTTAATGTTAGCTTTGAATCCTTTTCTTGTACTTGTTAGGTAACTGTAGTGCGATCCAGCAGAGCATAAGACTCCCATCCAGGCGACGCACTGACTTCACCTAGTAACGATACTTAGGGACAGACTGTACCCCTCCCCACTTCTCTTCACTTAGGTTACTTCAGGATAATGCATAGACGGTCGAGTGACTGAAAATGAGAAGTTGATCCAGTCGTCTTGACGCTCGATCTCCTTTACGGGAAAATCGCGAAAGGGATAACCAAAGACACTGAAGTTTAGTGAGGAATGCTTACAGGAATGTAACACACACACTACTCAATTAAAAGTTCTGAGGTCCTTAACCTGCGTAGCATATATGGCGGTTTTGTCGGGAGCACTACTGAGCGGCGAAGCCGCAAAAACGCGCGCGGTTTCTCTGCCCTCACCCGCCTTTACTACTTTGCGCGCCCAACCAAAACCGCCATGCTTCGCAGGCTAAGAGGCCCTCAACTACCGAGGCAAGTGCAAAGCACTCCTTAAAGCGTCAGTTCCACAAAACACAGGTGGGAGCTGTTGCTTGGGAACCACACGTCAGTTTTCTCATAGACTGTGAGTAGTCTCATATATTATTTTTCAATTTTAACCGCACGCGTAAACGAGCCCGAACAGTTAATATATTATTACTATTATTGTTATTATCGTTAATTTTTGTTGTTTTTGTAACGCCCAAATTGAGATGAGAACTCGACAGATTTTAAGAGAAAAGGCGGACTGAAAGCAAGTCTAGTTTTTGTTTTAACACGGCATGCACTGGGAAGGTGGATCAGCAGTCACTGTTATTTTATTTTATTTTTTTTTTCATTTTGTGTCTTGATAGCAGTAATTTACATCAAAAATGAAATATAGTAATTATTAGCTCAATATTAATTTGTTTTGTGGACTTATACTACAAATACCCTTCTAAAATTTTTAGATGCAGCCCCTTTTATTCTTTGAGAAAAAAAATTCGCAAAAGAAGTCCACCTTCGGATAATTGTTATCTGGGGTTTTGGGTACATTTTATTAATTATATGTAATAAAATTCACCGCTAATTAAAGATGCCATAAGCTGGGTGTCTGATACTTTTCCCCTAGATAATGTGAAATTGAAGAAACTTTGCCTTGACAGAACAACGCCTTTACCGGGGGGGTGGTGGTAGTTTTAACACTATGGATGAGCTCTAATAGACCTTTCCCGTATTCCTCTCATGTGAGCAAACAAAAACAAATGAGGACGAGGCTCGGGTGGACAATTTCATACAAATCACTGTATTTTGTCCAGCCTCGGGTTGGTGCCTTTGTTTACAGCAACACGGAAAAGGTCCATTCGTCCAATATATTTTATTACTATTTTTGTTTTTGCCAAAAGAGCGGGCAAAAAATAATGAGGGTAAGGGGTTAATAGATTTAACGGAGTTCCAAGAAACTAGAGACATGCAATAGAGCTGAGTTTTTCTTCAAATCATTTCAAAATAAATAAACATCTGATCACATCAAAATAGAGAGAAGAAGACCTTTAAACGTAAGTAGGTTTTTCTTCTCTAATGCACAATGACAACTGAGTGTAGTGCTTATGAAGCAACTGTATTTCTTTTGTTAAAGCAAGGATAATTATCAAACAAAACATTTTGTGGTTCAAGTCGTCAACAAATATAGTGCTGTGGTCGATTAGTTCAAATATGAATGTCGAATTTGCCCCTTTGTTAAGCGAAAACAATTTAACTTGCACAGAGTCCCGTTGACTGGAACCACACAATGGTTTTGCTCGATAGAACGATTTTGTGTTTTTTTTTTGTTCGAGACTTCTTTTACATGAAATAAATAAAACACGTTTGCCATGTAAGGAAATAAATTTGTATATTGCTATAGTATCTGTATATATTTAGGCAAAGGCCGAGTAATACAGTGAATTCATGAATCCTTCAGACTGCGCATGCCTTATATCGGTCTTAAAATATACCTTAGCTTAAAATTGTGCTTATCTTTGCGTTACGTAACTAATATAAGAAACAGACGGGTCCTAATTCGATGATGAAGTCTTGCTTGAGGTCTGTAGCCCGGCCAGCGACATCGTAAGGAGCAGCATCGATCACTGGCAAAGCTTCCTTGACGGTTGTGTTAAATTCCAGGATAGTTTGATGCCACTGATTATCATGTACCTGCCAGTTAACAATAATGGCACAAAACGGAATTAGGTCAGTCAATCAAACCATACATCAATCGATCAATTAACCAATCAATTAATCAACCAAAAGAGCCAGTCATCAATCAATGAACCCTTTAACTCATTAGATTTTCGAACATGTGGTAAATTGAACTCATTTGATGAAGCTAACTTAAAGGCCTCCCTCAACAATTCGCTATTTACACATAGACCATAATGCATCTTGTTTATGCATAACCATTGTTTCCAATTCCTCCTGGATATTACAGTGGTCTCAAGAGAAATCGAAGACACTGGTTATGCAAAATTTTGGGGGGTAAACAAGGAGCATTATGGTCTATGTGAAAATGGTGAATACCATAAATACTCTTTGTTGTCCCTCAAAAATTGTTTTCGATTTCTCTTGGGGCAATTGTAAGTCCCAAGAGAAATTGAACACAGTGCTTATGCAAAATTTTGGAGGGACAACAAAGAGTATTATCACGGTATTTTTTTGAAAAAGGCCTTCTGAAATTCACTTCTTCATGGCGAAGCACCACCAACTCTTTTAAAACTAACCCCTTCATTATTTTTTTATCAGCTTTACAAGTTATTGTTGAAAGCAGAAAGAATTCAAGAAAGACAATTGTGTCTTTATGTAGGACATGTAAAAATAACGAAGGAATTAAAGTTTTATTTGAATGGACTACAGACTTGAAAGGCACTCCTTTTTAGAGGCCTTTTGCAATAGTTGGTCACCTGGACACGAAAACTTTTCGCTTATGTAAAATTTTGTTTTTGCCAAAAGCGACCTGTTTTAGTGTTTACGGAAAGTTGATCACGTGACCAACTATTGCAAAAGTCATATTGACCACTACAGAAAATACCATAACATACCATAATGCTCTTGTTTGTCACCCCAAAATTTTGCATAAGCATTGTTTTCGGTTTCTCTTCGGGCCATTTTAACCCCCAAGAGAAACTGAAGACAAATTAAAATGCCTATGCAAAATTTCGGGTTGACAAATAAAGAGCATTATGGTATGTTATGGTATTTCTGGAGTGGTCAATTGACAAAAATTGACAGAGTGCATCTCGATGGAATCATGGGCAGCTTAACGGGACAGGAGAAAAACGGGCCAAATCATGTACGTTTACAAAACCTAAAACGATTTCGTCGTGAATATGGTTTCCGCAAATAGAAGGAAGAAGTGTGACGGGGCCCACAATAGGTCATTTGCATGTGTACGATGACGTCATTTTACTTCTACGACCAGAATCCTTCAGGCTTTTGCTTTCTTCTGCAAATTAGGGCTTTTGTATTTTGAACTTCACTGGGATTACCAAATGGTCTATTGTGGATTTGATCCTGTGGGTGGGTGGGTATGCAGGGAAATTTGTATCTCTGACGAAAGGAAAATACTTTTCTCGACGAAAATAAGTTAGTTATGCTGATGTTTTATTTACGTGTACGATGGCATTTACCTTGCATTCATTTGTAACAACAACTGGTCTAGTTTTCTCTGAACTTGTCAGCTCCATGTCGTTATCTCCCTGTAACTTAATGGTGAGACCGTCAAAATCTTCCCAGGCGCGAGAATTCAAGCAGTGATATGTGATATTTTGGCTCACGCTTCTACTTAAAAGTCGCAAAAATTGCATCTGTACTGAATTCATACCGTAATTTATCTGAAAAGCAAAAAAAATTGATTATTTGCAAATAAATAATATTAGGGGATAAATACGCAAAACTGTATAAATAAATACCTCCAGATCACGTATTTTAAAATGTTAAAGGGAAATTAAATCTAATATCCGATTCAGTCAGGATGTGGTTTAGGCTATGCTCACGCTACAGTCAACTCTGTCCATAGCGGACACTGTTGGAACCTCGAGTTCGTGTCCTCATTAGCGAGAGTCCGTAATAACTAGAGGTTATTGCAGTCAAACGCCGGTCTGTAATTTATTTTTGCCTTGGATTTAGCTGTTGTCTATATTATCAGTCGGGCTGTCCGTTACAGCGGGTGTCCACAAGGCGACAGTTCACTGCATGCCGGAAAGGTCTCGCGCCGGCACGAAAACTACACCGAAAATGGCTTCTATTCACACATAAGAACGGTGATTTTGGCGCGATTTCTGTAACCGGCGACACTGCGTCGTGTCGATCTCGAAAATGGAGCGTCACATATCGGATAGGTTCTGTGACACACTTTGGTACAGTAGGAACAGGTATCCGAACCGTATCGCAAGTGAATAATTAGGGATGAGGATTGGCATCCACTGAGACAAAAGTTAATATTCAGGGAGAAGACTTGGAACCCGGGGGGGTACTTGGGTTAATTTTTGCTCATGTGCCGCAGGCCTCTCAGAATCCCTACACCATTATCGTCTATTCTGTGGCAATTTTAAACACCTCGTCTTACTCAATTTGAGAAAAAAAGTACTTTTCGCAATCCGAACCTAGTCACTTTCTGTTTATGTATCTAGCTTATAAAGTCTTTTAACTTAGTCATCCTGGAAAGAACTGGCACATTTGTTAAACTTAACGCGAGGTAAATATTTTCTGTGTTAAATTCCTTACGGACCTGAATTTTCTGACCCCCAAAATACTAAAAATGTGCGACCCTATGATAGTAACTCTCATAAAAATGCAACCCCATGATAGTCAATCCAGTCGTGAAAATGCGACCCCATCCAGCGGCACATATCCATTCGCCTGCTACTAGGAAGTACCCCAAACCCTCGGGACTTGGAATTAGCTCATGAAACCTTCTTCTTGTGCCGGCATGGTTTGAGCATAGCCTTACTTGCCATTAAGATATCGTTAGACATCAGTTTACATCATGTACTAGTTATACCACTCATCTTCATAAAACATTGATTAACTTACGAGTTGTGTATTAGTCCTTTCACCCATCCATTGAAATGGTTGTGCGTCCAGAAATTTGATCTGTGATGAAAGGAAACATGGACACGCATGAATTTCTACAATGGGCTAAATAGTCTGCATTGTAGGCTTCAAGCTTGAGTTATAAGCGTCTGCGTGGGATCCCCCTGTCTTTGAATTTGAAAGGAGAGGGGGATTAGAGAAGGCAAAAAAAACCCCTTTGTTTGCCGTTTTCTAGAGTACGAATTGTCCCCCATTTTTCCTCAGGGATAGTAGAGGGTTCCTCTCTCCCCACTGCGTCTCGCCTTTCTTAGATGGGGTGATTTTCACACGCGCTCGCGTTTCGCTCGCTCTACTATCCCTGAGGAAAAAATGGGGGACTACTCGTAGTCTAGCCGTTTTCTGACGTTCAGGAGGATGGCTAGGAATGCCTAACATCGATTGCATTCGACTGGGTTCAAAAGTGCACCCAATCCATGAAAGTGCACCCTAACCTAATTGTGGGCGACATTAGCAGCCGGCAATCCTTATCTCCAGATTCCTATTACGCATGCTTGAGACGTATGAGGCCAAGAATGAACGGAATGCATAGAACGCAATCTGATCACGCGCTCTGACCTTCTGTCACGTGAAACGTACGCAAAGCGCCAGCATCAGAGTCATTAGAGCTAGAGCGTTTTGAGCTATGATCAAATGCGAAATTTGAACCGGGTGTAAGGCGTATTTCATGTAAATCATTGTAAATGGGCAATGTAAAATACTCCATTATCGTTAGCATCTTTGTGGAAAAGGTTTAACTTAGTGTGTGGACAACGTTTAACTGTAACACATTCTTGATAAAGGGTAGGTAAATGATAAGCAAAGTTGAAGTTAAATGATAACCTCTTTCTTATCTGGAAAAACACAAGTGGCTCCTCTTTCGAAATCACAGTACACGTATTCTGCGTCGTTATAACAGCCTTCGTTTGGATCCACCCAGTACTTGCCTTGGGGAAAAGAGAAAAACAAGAAAAATTGATAATACAGTCGTAACAAACTCATCCCCTAGGACCAAGAAATCGATAACGGATAGGGAGAGGGTCGAAAGTGGCAAAGGTATCCGGTTTGTTCTCCTGGCTTGGATTTGGGGACCTAAAAAAACCGGTGTCGTCTTAACAATAAGAAATGAACCCTTTTCGAACATAACATTGTCCACGTAGTAAACGGTTGAGAAATGCGCGAGTGGAAATGGAGCACGCAGTGGAGAAGGACACGTGCCTGTCTTCCTTGATCTTTGGAAACTCATCCTTTATCAATGAATATCGGGTTGGTGTCCTCAGTTGCCTAGCAACAAAAGGTTGACAAACAAAACCGCATACCCAAAGTTTGAAAGCAGCAATGTACCATCAAGAACAAAAGAAAGCCTAGTGCTCGCCTTGTAAGTAAGCTTTCGAGAAGTTTTGAAGTTTTGGTTCTTTTCGTCAAGATATTGAACAGAAAAATGTATTGACTAGCACCGTTTTTCGGCAATAGACGGAATAATTTATTTCCAATGACAGAAGCTTTGCGTAGTGAGTTAGCTGTTTCCAATCATGTAATCAGTCCCGTGAGCGAGTTCCGCCTAATTCATGCCTCTTCTTTTTCCTTTTTTCTTGGCTGTCACCATTTATTTCCTTCTGTTGACCTCTTCCCCAGAGCTCCACAAGGTTTTGCCAGACACTTATTTCTAGTAATAAACAAACTCTGAGTTTTGCACTGCAAGTGAAACGAAGGACGCGCACGCCTCACTTACCACTCGGGTAATCAGGATGCTCAAGGTGAAGTTCTCTGCAAGATCTTGCGGGAGAATTTCTAGTACCGCTTTGTGATTTGTAGAAATAAATAACATTACGAAGGGCCGTCAAATAATTTAATGTCTCGTCAGGCTCTCCCTCTTCTTTCTGTAGGAAAAGATAAATTACTTTACCATTTATTCAAATATTGAAGAAGAGTTAAAAACTAAGGTGGCTGCCATTATCACAGTTACTTATTAAGCGGCTTCTTATTTATTAATAATTTAAAAAAAAAAAAAAGAAGATTGTCATAAACAAAGAATGTTAAGCCTAGTAGCATATGTTCTTATTCACCTTAATAAATGTTATAAAACTCTGTGAAAAACTCTACAAATCCCTCCTGAAGAGCAATTAGTAGAAAAGGAAGAGAGATAAACAAGGACTTTTAAAAAAGAAAATGTTTTCGATCCTGGTGAGGATGACCTCACGACATCTGGATTAGAGGTCATTAGAATCTACCGGCGCCCTAACTGGGTGGCACTGGAGAGATATTGTATGTGAATTAATTTACTCCTGATCACTCCATTCTTCAATCTCGCTCTATTATCAAAGCCCCAAAAATATCGAGTTCTCGCCCACCCAAAAAATAATTACGGATAATTATGTCAATGCGTGAGAGGATCGTAAATAGAAATTACCTCTTTTGACGAGTAGAGTCTGAATCCTGGACCTTTGTTTTGGCTTCCATAAATCTAAAGATACATTACGTTTACTTAATACTGTATCAACATTACAGGGAGTGGGATTATAGTATATAGATAAAGTAAACTCGAGTTATGCACGCAGGAGGTTGATAAGCGCAAAATAGGTGCAATAGCTATTGTACCTACAGAATGTATATCATTAACTGCGTATGGAAAGTCAAAATCGGAATAAAAAACCTCGTCGACATCGTCTTTTTAAGTTAATGTTTATTTGATTGTTGGATGAGCATGCGCTTTTGCTCTGTTATTTTATAAAACGCTATAAGGCGCAGAATTGATTAACAAGCAGCTAACTGACTCTGGCCGGTTCACTGAAGAGGGCCAGAAGCACCAACACGGGGATCGAAATGGATTATTTATCCTTTATATTTAGTCATAGTTTAGGGAGGGAGCTCATTCAATAAGCCCCAAGTTTTCTATTTGAGCTTCCTCGCCAGAAAAATACTTTTAATACTCTTACGTATAATTTACGTCTCCTTAATCTTTAAATGACATTTTTGTAACATATTGAATGTCTGTATGTAAATATAATTTTTTCCGGCAAACAAATAAACTGAAACTGAAACTGAGCACATTCGACGCTACATAAAGCATCTTACATAGATAACAATGAAAAAGACAATAGTAACTACGTACCCAGTCAGGATTTGTTATTTTCAGACGACCAGGTGGTCCCTGCATGTTACAGGAGGAAGTCAGAAGTCAGTACAAATAAAAATATCGCTCAGCAATCGAACACTTTCTTTGGCTATAAAACACTTATTGTGAAAGGAATATCGTGTGACTTAGCCTACATACAAAGGCAATAAAATAAAAGATGGAATACAAACCATACCAATCAAAAAACATACCTGCTCTCCAGGTGGACCTGGTGGCCCAGGGGGTCCCTGAAAGCAAACACGTGTAGTGTAAGGAGACATGAACAATAAAGCAGATCTCATCGAAAAAAATAACAGTTATTAACAAGTAAAACGGTATTTTAAGAGCTGCAGTTTTTGTGGCTATGTTCGTTTGATCATTCTACGGAAAAAGAATGCACAGAAAAACTGTTTAAAGTCTCCTTAGCCAAGATTTTAGAGGCGATGAGACCTTATGAGCATTTGAAAGTTGTGTCCCCGTTGATTGTTTAGGACCCCCTATTCTTCCGTGAGATCATCGAGAGTTACAGGTGGCCATCTTGGCTCAAAGGTACCGAGGGGGCGGACGTCAGAAATAAAAGTGTTGGAGGGAGGGAGGTGTAAACCCTCCCCCACCCCTTAAGTGGATTTAACTGATACTCATCCCCACGCGGGACTCGGTACATTTGGAACCAAGATGGCCGACCCTACGAGTTCGTGCTCGATCTCGACCATCGTACGGAAAAATAGGGAACTGTGAACAGTCCAGCAAAAACTCTCAAACTAAGTTATTTTTCCTCGTGCGATACGAAAGAAAATCTGATTCTGAAGTGGCTGGCCTATCTAACTTGAAGCTTCGTATCGTCATGTTCCACATAATATATTATTTTGTGCTCAATTTCTATTAATAATACTCTACCGTGTCAGTTTAATTTATTGAGAATTTTACTGGGCACACTTCAGGATCAACAACCTCGTTCGTTCATCTGTTGATGTCTTTTACGTTTAAATACTTTTTAAAAATCGTAAACGTCCTAAACGTTTAGTTTTCGTTCTCCATATAAGTTATTTAAAAAAATGATGACAGTTCAAACAAACAAATCAACCTACTGTACGTCCATCTGCCCCCTGCAGAAAAAAAGAAGCTTTCAGTTCTATTGGCAAATTATTGGTTGGAATGAAAACAAAAGCAAATGAGAACATAAATAAGAAACCAATTACTAACAAAGGTTATAAAATGATCCTAAAAGAAAAGTAGAAAACATTACCCTACTTCCTCTCTCTCCCTTGCAAAGAAAACAGAAAACCATGATCAATATTCTATTAGCAAATAATTACCAAAATTATATAGCGTTACTGGATTTACCAATTTAAACATTTCACTACAGATATAAAACAGCATTAACACGGCGAAGAAGCATATTGAAATTACCGCCTGCGAAGACAATAAAGGCCTCAAAATCCGTTTACACAAGAAAGTATAAAGTAGTATTATCGGCTTAGAATATCCAGTAGGATAGGAAGCTGATTAAATAAATGGGCAGGAAAGGCAAAACAAAAAGGAAAGTGAACTTAGTCTAAAAAGTAATGCTCCTTTATACTCTCTTGGTTTATTATATAAACAAATGCGCATGCTTTAAGAGAAAATATAGCAAAGATAAGGTATAAAACCAGCAACAGATAGAAATAGCCTCCTAAGTGCTACACATCGTTCACAACACTTCCGAAAATTAAAAATATATATATATATATTTTTTTTACTTGTATCCTGGGTAGAACGTATTACGTAGAGCGCTCAATTCATTTAATTGAGGAGTATTGACTACAAATAATCACAGGAGTTCAGGCTTCAGGAGTAATCATTGATCGTTTATTGCGACAGTGGTATGGTCCGAAATTGTAGGACCACACTCAAGGAACGTTACAGAAACCATCAGTCCTCCTTTCGACGCTCGAACAGAAGAAATGAAACGGAACTCTCAAAATATATTTGGACTTTACAGGACTCTAACAAACCTTTCCCGATAAAATGGAAAGTTTTAAAGAAATGTAAAGCCTATAGCAACATAAGCAAAAAAATGTAATCTTTGTCTTAATGAAAAGTTCATCATCATTTGTAAAAAAGAGCTTTGTAGCCTATAAACAGGCGAAACGAACTAGCGAGTTCATGCTTCCACAGAAACAGATATGTACTTCAGAACTCTAGAGTAATGTAACTAAGACACAATCCATCTGTTACCTAGATACTATCTCTTAACGCATCCCTATATTTTACTTCCAGCTTTTAATTTTAACGGTCAATCGTTGAAGTTGCCTGATGAGTGTGGTCCTACAATTTCGGACTATACGAAACAGCACTGTCGCAATAAACGATCAATGATTACTCCTGAAGCCTGAACTCCTGTGATTATAAATATATATTTTTAACATATTTCACGAAAAGCTAATTATGCTCTTACAGGAGCTCCTGGATCTCCTTGCGGTCCTCTGTTTCCCTGGAAAAATATAACCGAAAAATGGCTAGTGGTTGTGCTGTCATCGTGTTGAATATATTACTTTGTATGATCTTCACATGTACATATTTCATATTTGGCTTCATAAATCGTATAGCACAAGCATTGTTGGTATTACCGATTACGTTTATGCGGTAAATCATTCATTGTAACTATTTAAATTATTCATGGTAACTATTTCGTTCGCCTGTTCTTTGTCAGCTAGACGGGTAAACCAAGGAAATGCGTGTGTGAATTATTTATCGAGGAGCTACGCTATGACTAAAAGCATAATAACTCGTTCAATTTATCGAAAACGTATACACGTTTAGTTCTCTCGATGTATTCTGGGAATGAGGACTTCTGAGTTCAAAGGCTCTGTTTGTTCTTTACCGTCTCCCATGACAACCCATGATGTCCTCAGTGACATACGTACAGCAACCTACATGCATTATAAGCCAAATCCTTTTAAATGATTTGATCATAAGTTAAATAATCATCGTACTTATTAGCGTAAGACTTTTTAAAATTGGACAATCTGTGCTCTCAAAACAAATTCCTTCAAAAACATAACGGACGGGACTTATGATAATTTAATTTCTTTGAACTACCCCTGATTGCCCAATTTTAAAGGTATCGAATGCCAACTGATGCATAATATTTTTGAGATTCTGTCACACCTACCTCCCCTCCAGCATAACCTTGTGGTCCGGGAGGCCCTTGATGCCCTTCAACACCCTACAGTATTGACAAAATGTTAAATGGTCAACATTTTTCCACAAGCGAATTAGATACTGTTGAGGACTGTCCGTTTTACAAATATGGTGGAAATAAATCAAATGAATATTATAATAGCAACAACAACAACAATTATCTTTATTTGCCTTAATTCTAGTTAAATAAGAATAACAAAAAAATAATTAAAAAAATAAACAAGCTCTCAAGCTAAAAGAAATAAAGCCGCCAATTGAAATCAACAATGCGCTGTTTACACTTTCTCATGTGATCTGCACAATGCAGATTATGTTGGGTATACAACCGACATCTCCACCAACGCAGTGTTGAACATTACAACTCCGCTATCGGTAAACACCTTGCGGAAGCTCAAGAGCAATTAGGTAACCCCAAAGAGGGCCAACTTCGACTTCTGCGAAAGTGTCAAACGAAGTTTGAACGCCTAATTTATGAAATGCTGTTTATCAAAAAGATCAAGCCAAGGTTGAAAACCCAGGCCGATTAAATTTGTGTAAAAGTCTTTATTTGAACTAACATTCTTGACACTTTATATTTTATTAGGTTTTAATGAAGCACTGTTGATTTAATTAGTATTTATACTCTGCAACAGACACTTCTTTTTTGCTCGATACTGACGTTAGTTGAACGTCGGAACTTCGTCATTTTTAACTTTTAAACTGTTTTTAATATGAGAAACAAAGCTTACGCTAATATTGGGGACCAGTCAATTGACATGTAGAGAATAATTTTTTTCTTCTATGTACAAGTTTGTAAAGTACTCTCTCTACATTTCAATCATATATATCTACATACGAAAGAGTATGAAAAAGGAGAGAAAGAATTTATGGGTCTGATTCAAGCGTCGAACTTCACATGTGACCAACCTAATGCTGATGAGGAAAGTCTATTAATCTCCGCGCTCAATAGCATGTGGTTCGTTCCATGTGAAGTTTGACCTTTCTTCCTGTCCTAAACCGGAAAAGAATGCCAGGGTAAAAATGGGCTTACCTTGGGTCCTTTGGGTCCAGTATTTCCATCCTGGCCTTGTTCTCCCGTCATGCCCTAACACACATAAGACATCGATATTTAACAAGAACTTAGCCACTGCCTTATAAAGGCGCCTTCCTAGACATTTTCACATTGGCCAATCACCTAGTACATGTACATGAGGCTCTTCATTGTAAACAGTGCTGAGTAAGCAATGGCGCCGGAGCAGAGAAGAAAAGCATTTGTCTACTTGAACCCACACACTAATGAGAAGATATAAAGGTCTACTGACTCATGCAACGCGTAGTCTAAGTAAGTCTAATCGTCTATACATCAGACCCAAAGAGAGTACGAAAGAATTAGAACAAATATGATTCAATTCATATACTCCCATGGAAGAGGCAACCATGAAAAGAAGTGAATTATTTTCAATAAAAGTTGGCAGGCAATTTTTCTTACTGTCGCTCCATTTTTACCAGGTGGTCCCTGTACTCCTGTAAATCCAGTATCTCCCTGAAATTAACAAAATATCACTAATAAATGAGGATTTTCCCTCGAGAGAGCATATGAATACGAGGGGATGGAGCTAATTCCTGCAACTTGCAAACTGAGAGGCATGATGATCTCTTTCGACCCATTTTCTACTCCCGCCCATTGCTCACCCTTCTACGCCAAAAGGGAAACAAATAAACTAAGGAAAAAAATCCAATTTGTTTCGAAAAGAGTGTTTTCACCCTGAAGTTTCAAACTCTAAAATCAAATCAACAAGACTGTAACAAACATAAAAAAGAACCTGCAGTCCAGTTGGTCCTCTCTCGCCTTCATCACCGGTCATTCCTTTTGATCCCTGCAAGTTAAAGGTGGCAGAAAGACAAATAACTCCAATACGTTAATTCATAAAGTTATGTTTTACTTGTTGTGGAAAACGCTCACCACTACACCCTGGCGGCCAGAGACTTTCATGTGCTAAGTCTTTCGTGGTTTCAGCCTTTGGTGGCAACATCTCCGTGCCAAGCGACTGCCGCACGCGAGAAAAAACTCTAGTACCCAAGGTATCACCACTTTCGCAAATTAAACTAAAACTAAAACTTGAACTGTTTATCTAAACTTGATGAATTTTTAAAAAGTCAACCAACCAAAACTAGGCTAATGGACTAATAGATAAATATATAAAATAATGTTATGTGAAGGTGCGACAAAATTCCGAAAAAAATCCTAACTAGAGTAGAAGCTAATGATCTTTTTGATGGCTGCAATTTGTAAACATCTGATTAAATGAATCCGACAGGGGTGACTAATAAGAGTTTAAGCAAATTATCACAAAAATTCATTTGAGCATTAACAACAACAACTAACTGAAGAGTAAGTTTTATCGACCTTTATTTTGTACTTCCTTCAAACTTTAGCATCGTACTTTTACCCCATACAAAACACTGTAATTTTATTGGAACCTTACTATGAAGAGCCTGGGTTACCTGTGATTACACCTAATATCTACTCGAGAGGCTTAAGTTTCTGGTTTACTTTTATATTTCACTTGGCGTTAATTATTTATCTCGCTCAAACCTGTTGTCCTCTTTGTCCTCTCGGTCCAGTAGCCCCATCCTTGCCGTCTCCCCCCTACGGGCAAAAAACAGCAACAAGGGAGCTTAAGTAACAACGACGGCGACAGCTACGAAAACGTCACTCAACTTAAAAGGTAAAGTCGCGCTGCTTTAAACTTTATCACGATTATTCCATTTCGCTCAATTCGTGAAATGTTGGCAATTTTTTCTGGTGTTGAATTCTAAAAGGCTGTATCGAAGATCCGGAAAAGTCGCTGTCTTTGTGTTCACGTCCTCCACAAAACGAGAAATTGGGCATTTTTACGTCGTATCGTGCGGTGACGGAAAAGAAATGAACAAAACAGCGTGATGCAAGTGCAGAGTTGTTGTTTTGCCAGTCTAACGCCTAGGCCTGACTTCGAACTTTTCATGAGAAGAACCAAACTCTAATTCTGATCGACCTAAATTAAGGTCACGGTCTGTTGGGTTAGACGTCGAACTTAGAACGCTTCGAGCTAATCAGCTGAATCAGACCAAAAAGTAATTTTAGCCGAAGGAGGCTAAACATACATTCTCATACAAATTTTCAATTTCTTAGTTTAGTTCGTCGCATGTGAAGATATTCGATTGTCCCGGAGATGATCTTCAGACGATCTATCCGTCTAAAGCAGCCGGAGAGAACGTGTCGGACGATCCAAACTCATTCAGACGAACTTAACTGAGTCAGACGTCAAACTTTCCATGAACTTAACTCACTAAGTTCGGCTCGCGGCATGAAAAGTTCGACGTTTGGCCTAGGCCCAAGGCCCCGTCAACACGTAGCCAGATATTTTTTAAAACAGAGCTTTTTTCTCCGTTTTCGAAAAAAAATACTCGTCCACACGTAGCGTGTTCGAATTAGTCGTTTTCGCCCATACACACGAAAAGGTAGAAATACGATAGCATACCTTACAGAGCATGCGTAATGCTAGTAGCGTATGATGTATGACATCATCGTATTCGAAAACATCGGTTTTCGTCCGTCCACACGTAAACGAGAAGCCGGTGTTTTCAAAAATCTCCACTCTGGTAAGATGCGTTTTCGGAGACCGATTTCACCGGATACTTGTGGGGACGGTAGGCAGAATTGGAGAAAAAAATCTCCGCTTTCAAACAAAAACGGATACGTGTGGATAGGGCCTTAACCTATTTGCTTTTTAGCCGTTCTTGTTGATTTCCCCGTTGCCGTTGTCATCGCTTAAGCTACCTATTTATTAGTAAAAGCGTACGTCTAACGGATTTTTTGAAAAACAAACTAAGGAAATTTGCATTCCTTTGAGTGAAAGGGTTTTAAAAGACGTATTTCTTAAGCCTGAGAAGCTCCAAAATCCCAGCAACAAAGGAAAAGGAAAGGAGAAAAAGAAAGAGCGAGGAGAAGGAAAGGAGGAGAAGAGGAAAAAGCGATGGATGCACTCTTAGTTTTTATAATGGCTACTTCAGAGATTTTGGCCGAAAAAAAATTTGTTGGACACAAAAGGTCTATTTGGCGATAACGTTTTTTAAAAATCCGGCTGGATACTACATATTATCATTACCTACAGAAGTAACTTGTTGATGAAAACATATTTCAAAAACATATGACTCTTGTAAGGTCTTAAAAGTACTTTAAAAGCAAAACATCAACATTGTTCCTTACTGGCTCGCCTGGTATCCCGGTCTCTCCTTTCGTTCCTGGTTCACCATCTAATCCAATTAAACCTTGTGGTCCCAGTCTACCCATGGTTCCATTTACTCCATCGTCTCCCTAACACAGTATTATCGCAATTAGTTTCAGTACAGAAATGGTGTACTAATGCAATGGTATGAATGAAGGTATACAATTTCAACTAGAAGGGAATTGAAAGAAACAGGAGTAAGCAAACTATTGAATGGGGATTTATTTTTTGGGTTTCTGTCTACAAAACTCAAAACACGGTACATGCTCTGACCCTTTACCATCTGTTAATTATATCAGTACTATAAGGACAATCCAAATCTGTGTATGGCTCTTAAAATTCGTGGGCCATAGAACATATTTGAAAACACAACCAGCCAATTTTGAAAGGAAAAACATCTTTAAGCGGTGAACCTCTCCTTAACCATGTCCTTCTCCTCTTCCCCAACAAAACAGACAAAGAAACGAAACGGAACGAGCAAAATGGTGCTATGATTTACCTTTTGTCCAGGCTCTCCGTTTGTTCCTGGTTCTCCGTCTTCCCCAGAAAATCCCTAATGTTATGAAAAAAAGTTGCAGAGATAATTTGCTTCCTGAATATTAGTAACACATCAACCTTAAATTCACTTTGACTTGGCAGATTGGAATGCTCCCTTTTTTCTCAGTGAAAACAAAACAAAAAAATTTCCCAGGAAATTAAACGAAATCACATTAAGATAAAGAGGGGGTCTGTAACCTATTCTATTCAAAACGATACGAGCAAAAAATGGACTACGACATTACAGCCCTTAATATTATATCCATTTTGAAATCGCAGCATGTTGATCCTGCAACCAGATTGGCTATCAACAGCCGGTGAGCCTGTTTTATTCACAAATCACACTTGTCTATTTTTTACTCTAGATCGCATCGTTCATGTTCTAAATCGCATCATGAGATATAAATAATACAAACCGGTTACAAGATCAGTAAAATTTTTGCAGTGACTGAATTCTCTGATTTCAAACTGGCTGTAATAAAGTGGTACTTGAACTTCGCGTCGTGTAATTTTAATCTGAAATCAAACTGATTTCAACTCGAACTCGTGCAAAATCAAGCATATGATTTCAGACTAAATGGACGACCAGCCCTCAGTTCAATTACCATTATTAAACACAATTTAGCTTACAGGTTGTCCGTTTCGCCCTTGGAGCCCTTCTTTTCCTTCCTCTCCGGGAAAACCCTGCAAAAGTAAAAAATGCCATATAAGGACAGGTATAAAGGACAACAATGGGAGCATAACGCGTGTCTCTCATAAATGTTTAAAAAATACACCAAATTTTTAATAAGTTTTCAGGTGCTCCAAGAGCACTAAAAAATGCCAACACTTGTAAAGTCCCCAAAGGAATCGCTTGCCATAAGATATCTAGATATTATAGACCTTTCCTTAAAATTGGCATACCCATACAAAAAATGGCATACGTGGCTGTGTAAAGACGATAAAAAGTTGCATACTTATCACGAGAAAGCAAAGTATGTTGCCAGTTCTAACTGTACAGTAAACACGCACATACATGTGAGAACCTATGATTTCGGGGTACAGACTGATCTGATCGAGTTCTTATTTACCGGGTTCTTAGTGAGAAATTAATGTTCTTATAAGTCCTTAAAATTTGTTTCAGAAATACTGTACATTAAACTATTTAGAACAGTTTTATTCATCAGCCGGAATTGTTTGTTTGTATGCTGCTTTATTGGCCAACTTTCAGCCTAATGTTCTTATTCCACTTGTTCTTATAAGCGGGTGTTTTACTGTATTGAATCATCTTTAACATACTCTAAATCCAGCTTCTCCCGGTGTCCCTGGGGTACCATCCGGTCCTTGATCTCCCTGGGATGCAAAAATAAATGACAAATATTTGTAAAGACCAAAAAGAGCATGACACATCGGTAATAAATATTTAAACCAAACATAGCTAAAGGAATTTTATCTTTAAACTACACAGTAAATCTCTACACAGAGGCTAGTGGAAGTAGGTGCTCTTTCTAGGCAAGATGCATAGGGTTTCTAGATATATAGATACATGAAGGCCGCTGGTTTTTAGGCAATGAATAATAATAATGATATCATAGGTGACGAATTACTCCTTAATTTTGGCGCGAAATTTCAGCGTGAATTTGTAATTTCACATGTGAAATTACAAAATTGCCATTGCAACCCTTCTGTACGTCTCAGTGTGAAGATGGCGACGAAGTTTTAAAATGCCGTGAATGAAGGTGTCAGGGCACAAAAAGACGCTTTAGAAAACCTGAACACACAAGAGGACATCAAGAAGGATTCTAACAGGTATTTTGCCGAAAAAGTCTGAAATTTCTGAGCTTTATAAGCCAAATGTAAGGTCTAAACATTTGAGAGAGTGGAGTTCTCGATCGATACGATCCAGAATAAACATGTCAAAAATCCAAGATTGCTAACGTAATTCGTCACCCATGATATTAATAGGTAATGAAATGGTATACTCGTGAAATTAGGGAATAATTTCACTTGCGTTTTGTCCAAATCCTAATAATTTCCCTCGCCTTAAGGCTCGGGAAATTATTAGGATTTGGACAAAACGCGCGTGAAATTATTCCCTAATTTCACTCGTCACCATTTGATTACACATACTTATAATTATAATAATTTCTTAATTATGAAGTCGGTTGATAGAATAGTTACTGGCACAGTACGATATCCGGATTCTGGAATCTGGGAAAGTTTTGCTTATGGAATCCGGAATTCATCTCAAGGAATCCGGAATCCCGCTGACCGAAATCCAAGATCCACTGACAAGGAATACGAAGTCCAATACCTGAATCCTGAATCCAGAATCCAAGACTGTCTTGGATTCCCTTACACGTGGCAAGTCAGCTACGGAATAAGTGAGAGCAAAGGACAAGGTGGGGTCTGTAGGGGGGAGGGGGAGAAATTCTTACCAATTCTCCAGACATTCCTAGACTGCCAACTACTCCGACAAACCCGGGTATACCCTGTATGTTGGTAAAAAACAGTTTTTTAAATCAACAAAGGAAAAAAAAAAGGACTCATCATGAGAATTAATAAAAGCTCAATATTAATCTTAGGGAATATTGTCACAGCTATCAGTGCCTCAAAACGCCATCAAACGGTTACCGTGCATTCTTTGGATCGCCGAGAACGGTCCAGTTTCCCCTTCTCTATGGTCTGTCTCTTAGTTAGAATATAATTAAGATCTTTCAAGCTTAATTAATATCTAGTTAAGAGTAGAAAAGAAAATAATGGGAACGTATCACATTTAAAACCTAGTAATTTAATTTGGACGCCTCCAGCGCGTAACAACTAAAAACTCCCATCGGTAAAATAACAGAGTTCTCAATGACTTAGCAGAAAATCGTTCTGCATACAACAAAACGATTATGTGCTATTTACATATTAAATCGTGCATAAGGACTCAGTTATCTTTTGGTGTTTCTGAAAAACTTAATTAGCAAGGTAAGTGTTTATGATTGAACATTTAAATAACGTACACTGAAAATTAAATAGATCTGTTTCAGCCTGCAGGCGAAAGTCCTGTATTGGCCCTGGTTTAGGGAGCAAAATTGACTTGAAAATAGGACTGTATTTTACTCACCGAAATTAAATAGTCCCATTTTTAGGGCAAGCTGACTACTAAGCCTACTTATGCGACGAAAAGAAGAAATAAAGCCTCACGGCGAGTTTACTACCTTTTTGCCTCTTCCTCCTTTCGGACCTGCACTTCCCATTGGTCCTGATCGACCCTAAAATGGGACCAGAAAAAGGTTATGCTTATAAATGCAGCAAGACCTATTTAGGTAAAGTGACAATAGCTAGAAAAGAAGTAAGACAGCAAGAGATAGCTCTCTTCTACGAATGTGTAAGGGGAAAATATTGAATCACAATACGGAAAGAACGAGAAAAAAAGGTCGTGATGATAAATACATCAAGAGAGACCTATGTAAGTAAAGCTAACAGCTAGAAAAGAAGTCAGACAGCAAAAGGAAGCTCTCTTCTACAAAAAAAATAAGGGGGCAGATATGAATCGCATTGTGGTAGTTAATAACTTGTCGCCCAGCACTATCAAAATGCTAAGGCACTGCCCAAACTCTGTCAGTATTAATCGGCAATTCATTGCCTGCTAATCTCGGAATCGCTGTACAAATTAACTAAGCAACTAAAATAAGCCAAACTAACTTAAACAACTAAGCAGAGATGTTTGTTTTACGCGAAAAAATATTCATACAATGTGTCCGTCTTGTCCTGGTCGACCATGTTCACCATTACGACCACTCGAGCCCTGAAAAAAATCAAAGCATATTATTTTTTATTTATGTTTATGGTAACAGATAAAAAACAATAAGGAAAAAAGGCATTTATTGAACCAAACACTAAATTTATTTACTGGAAGTCCTGGCGGTCCTGGCTTTCCTGGTTTTCCATGAGGTCCTTTTGCACCCTAAAATTAAAAGATTCACATGTAATAACTTACTCTACCACAGCAAGAGCCGCAATCAGCCTCCACTTTCACTAGATGTCGTAGTCGACGTAGTCGTGGTTTTTCTTCAAGGTTGAAACAACTAAATACAAATTTTCTTAAAACTTCATATTTCTTCTCTGTCTTGTGGAAGAAGAAGAAGAAGAAGAAGAAGAAGAAGAAGAAGAAGAAGAAGAAGAAGAAGAAGAAGAAGAAGAAGGAAAAAGGAGGAGAACAGAGAGATATATATCTACTGTTAAATTATTTTCAATTATCTACAAACAGGTCAATTAACTTGTCTCCGTGGCGCAATCGGTTAGCGCGTTCGGCTGTTACAACATAGTTGGTCACCGAAAGGTTGGTGGTTCAAGCCCACCCGGGGACGAAAGTTTTATTTTTCGTTCTCTTTTCCGTTAAAAACTATCTCTATGCAATGATATTGACATATAAATTCTTTCCAAGCATAAAATCTAAGCCTGAGACGAAAAAAAACTTTCTTTTTTAGCGTTTAAATGTGTCTCGATTAGTGAAAAAAATTAAATACATAAGGAAAATATATGACATAAAATATAACAAAATACTGTGACGTTTAAACAAAACCGTATATTCTGAAATCATCTCTTGTTACACCTAATTACAATAACGATGTTTTAGAAAAACGCTGGAAAGGAAAATGAAAAAAAGGAAAAATGCCAAATGGGAATTTATTAGGCTTGCTGATAAACCACTCTAGTATGCATTCATTTGCAGCATAGATAGTCTGTTCACAGTCCCTCTATTTTCTCTTTAGAGATCGTCCAGTGCGCGTATGAAAATAAAAACCGCGGGGGATTTATTGACCGCTAGCGCAAGGGGGTGGGGTGGAGAAAAGAGAAAATAGACGCACCGCCCCTGTTCTCGCCCTTCACGCTCGCTTCGCTTGCATGCTCGCCGATTTTTTAAAAGGAAAAGCCAATAAAAACGTCTGTGTACAGGCTACAGCATGAGGTTTTTAAGGCATGGAAACAAACATGCGCTTTTATGGGGTTTACAACTTCAAATATCTTGGGGTCCTCCTAGACCACACCCTATCTTGGAAGGACCATGTAGAGTATATTGGCAATAAGATCTCTAAAAGGTTAGGTATTCTGAGTCGAGCGCCCCAGGTTCTTCCCAAATCTACTCGTCTAATGCTCTAAAATACTGTTAATACTTCTGTTCGTCTGTCTGGGACTTAGTTGTGGGGTTGTGGGGTTGCGGGCAAATCTTATATAGATAAGCTAAACAGACGTGTCGCCTGTATTATTGAAGGTCGATCTATCAGGGCTGACGAGTTAAAGTCAACATTTGGCTGGCCCAGCCTACAAGCGTGTAGAGACTATTTGAAGTGCGTCTTAGTCTTAGTCTATAAATGTCTTCATGGAATGGTGCCATTGCACTTACTCTCGGGATTAGGTACGCACACCAAGTTCAAAGCTACAATACCATAAGCCATGACTTGCTGCGTCCTACTTTTTCGAAAACTATCAAGTGCCAAGGAAGCTTTAGAATAAACGATGCTCGCACATACAACACTCTACCGGGAAACATCGGACAAACGGAGACGCTCAGTGAATTTAAGATAAAGCTCAAACGTTATCTTAGACAATAATACTTGCACTTGATAACTTAATCATTTTTCTAGCCTCTTTTATGTTTAATCTCTTTGTTGTTGTTCGTGTCAGGGGTCCATTTTAGCTAGCATTGCTAAACTAGATGCCCTTGGTTAAATATTGATTTAAGTAAAAATAAAAAATAAAATAAATTTTAACTTTACGTGTAGGTTACAAATGCGGGTGAAACCTATAGTGGTTCATTAGTAAGTATATTTAATCCCTATTTTGCTTCTTACATTTTCCTTTTTCCTTTTTGCATTTTTCTTAGACAACGTCATTGCAATTAGACACATCTTAACTTGTTGTATATTTTTTTTGGTCTGAAAGCTTTTTTCACCTTCTTCTGCGTAAAATTTACTCTCTTGGCACAGACTTTTGAGGCAGGAACGATTCTAAATTTTTTTTAAAGCTTATCTTTATCTTTGAATTGAATAGAAATGAAAAAGGAAATAGTAAAGACAGATCTCTCTAGTGCTCATTTATTTTCAACATGCATCTTGCATACGGATGTCTCCGTGGCGCAATCGGTTAGCGCGTTCGGCTGTTACCTCAACATTGGCAACCGAAAGGTTGGTGGTTCGAGCCCACCCGGGGACGAAAGTTTTACGTTCCTTTTTTTCGGTTCAAATTGCAACCGAACCGGAATTACTTTATGATATGGCAGTTTCATACTGAACGGTATGTAACGACTTATATTTTGTTTTACCTTTTAAGTGGGTCATGTGTCAGTGTAAACAAAAAATCGCATTACCTCGAAGCTATCTCTCGTTATTTTATTCACAAAAATTAAAAAGAACGTATAGTTGTTTTTTCCAAATCATCCTCTTAATGCTCTTTCTCTGCATAAAGCCATGTTTATCAATAATCAAAGGCAAATGGCTTAAACGGTAAACAAAATCTTTGATCCAAGAAAGGAACCTTCGACAACCTAGTGACGCTCTACTGCACAATCGATACTGTTTTACTTCCTCCGCCGCGCCACATGGAAAGGGGTCATGCTGGGTAGGGTTCTGCCTTTTGATAATATAGTTTGACCGCACTGCATGAGGGGAGGATGGTGTTATCCTCCTTTTAAGTACTCTTTTACGATCTAAATTTGCAGTCTCTGTACAAACCTTTGAGGCGGGAATTCCTGGTCTTCCTTCTATTCCTGGTTTACCTTCAGGGCCCTGAAAACAAAATGATGACAAAAAAAAAAATAAGTTTTCAGACTTATTCTCGTGGGCGTTAGATAACATGTCTCCAATGGCATACATGTTGTAAAAACAAAAGAGTTTAGTATAAGACAAAAAACGTCTGCCGGATTCGTAAATTATTGAATAAATGTATAACGCCACAAAAATAAAACAACAAGAAAGAACTTATGAAGTCAAACGACCAAATTGCAGTCTTACCGGTCTTCCGGGAGGCCCCGGCCTTCCTAGATTTCCGGGAGGACCTCTATTTCCCTAAAAAAAATATTGAGATTAAACATAACCTTGGAAATCAAGGCAAAGAAAATCAACAGCAAGTACTTTTCGGTAGTTTTATTACAATGAACCCAGTTTAGGATCAGGCGATGGTTCTAGCTGAAATAGTCTCATCACACACAGTCATACGAGTTTATCAACAGCCTGAGAGGACGAGCCACCACGCAAGGGCGAGTTCAAGCAACATTAGTACTGGACAGTTCTGATTACTCACAGCCCAAAAATAAAAGGCTTAACCTGTCAGTTTAATTTACATGATCTAGCCTTAAAAAGATAGGGCCTTATTACAGAGCATGACAAACAGTGCCACGCTAAAGTACTGCTGGCATGAGTAGTCTCACAAGATCTCTTTTTACTGGTCACGCCGGTCGCTAGATCGAGAGGTTTATACCAAATGCACATGATATCACAGCAATACAGAAAAGTATACTCTTTACAGTGAATAAGAAAGTAAAATTTTGTTTACAGGCCTGGAATGCTGTAATAACAGTCATTACATGATAAGGATGTGAAAAATCACGCAGTATTACCATCAAATGTTAGAGAAAGTTGAATCTATACTTAACTTACAGGGTCTCCTGGACTTCCCATTTCACCAGGTTCACCTGCACTACCAATGGAACCCTACAAGTTTAAAACCAGTGGCTTTCTCAGTTTGACAACAGATACATCAGAAAAATTTGTTTTCACTAGAGGTACTTATCATTTAAATGGGTGGAATAGAGCTTATGGTTAGCGCCTCTCTTCAGAAAAAGTGGGGTGTCATTTGAGGCGATGCTATTTTTCAACTCTTTTCAGTTCTTTCCTGCTGATTTGGCTACACCTTGTAATATATCCTTCTTCCACCTGGCCATATTTAATCGTTAAATGTTTTAGCATGAGATTTCCAAACGGATGGGTTGGGTAAATTGTAAGAACAAATAAATGCAATAATAGTAAATTAAAGTATTTTTCTACACCAAGTCGTTCTGTCAAACTAAAGAAGGTAGAAGTTTAAAACATTAGGTTAAGGAATAACGATAGAACGAAAATAAAATAGCAGGTCAATGCAAAAATTTGCCTTTTTTACATTATTTAGAGTGAGTTACTCTTCAGTGAATTTTTGTGCTCTAAACAACGATAGAACGAAGAAAGAATAGCGGGACAATACAGAAATGTGCCTTTCTTTACACAAATTAAGGTGATTTTCTTTTAAAAAGTAAATGAAGTTGCGATTCTTGACTTAAATAATTTAATAGCAGTACCAGTTCTCCCGTTGTTCCTTTAGGTCCAAGATCCCCTGGTCCGCCCTTGGATCCCTGTAGGAAAAGGATGAAGCTAACTTTTCGGTTGACAAAAGAAAATGAATTGATGAAATGAATTCGAGATTCCGACTTAACATGTCTGAATATTAGGCATCCTTTCTAGGCACACAGAGCAAAACATGGAAAAGGACTCACAGGACGCATTGCAAAGCGAGGAAATCCCCAACTACGTGGCAAGTCCGATTGACGGTCTTAAGTCTTTTATTTGCCACAAAGAGTTCTTTTGTTATTTTGAAATAATGCAAACCTTTCTATAATTTTGCGGGCGACAAGAGGAGCCTGCAATCGTAACCTCCAGGTTGTTATTACGCATGCGTCGTACGTATGTAGCCAGCATTCGTTTGGACCTCCACTAAGAATGTTTTCGAATGGAATGCACAAAACGCATTTTGGATCTTCAATCACTCGTAATCTGATCACGCCTGTTTTGACCTTTTATCACGTGAAACATACGCAAAGCACAGCGTTGGTGCAAAAGCGTTTTGACGTTCGATCTTTGTCGCCCGCACTCCGTAACCTTTGGCTATTACTAGACATAACTACTTTTGGAAGTAAGTTAACGTTAGCATACCTTGGATCCAGCTGCCCCTTTTAGACCACTGGGACCACGCGGCCCAGTTGGACCCTAAACATGAAGTGAATGAGAGAACAGAAAGCAGTGTATTAATACATTTTAACTGCACAGGTTCAGTAAATTAAGTTGACATCAACACCATAAAGGCACATTACATTTATAGCAGAGAAGGCCAGCATAATACATATCAGCAGTGAAAGGTAGCGCTGAAAAACGGTCAGTCAAAGAGCTAACAGAGTTCTGCACAAGGCCAGAGAATGATGTTTAAGACACTGTTCTTTCTATCAAACATTTTTGGTAATCTTACACGATTCCAATCTTTTCGTTTTTTACAATATTCATTATCCCCTTTGTGGGAAGTATGGTCACCTTATAGTTAAGGCGCTGGACTCCGAATCGAGAGGCCTGGATTTGAGTCCAAGCTGAGGTGATTATGCGGAGCCTGGTCCCAGGCTACTATTTTTGCTTTTTTTTCTTTTGCATTTTCCTATGACAAGGCCATTGCAATTAGGTGCATCTTAACTTGTAATTTGTTTTCTGTCTTAAAGTTATTTTCACCTTCTTCTCGGTTAAAATTTACCCTCTTGAAGTAGAAATGATTCTACATTCTTTTTTAAAGCTTATCTTTATCTTTTAATTGAATAGAAATGAGAAGGAAATGATAAAGACAGCTCTTTTTTTTTTAACATGTAACTTGCGAATCAAAGTATTGATGTCTCCGTGGCGCAATCGGTTAGCGCGTTCGGCTGTTACCTCAACATTGGCAACCGAAAGGTTGGTGGTTCGAGCCCACCCGGGGACGAAAGTTTTACGTTCCTTTTTTTCTGCTCAAATTGCAACCAAACCAGAATTACTTTATGATATTGAAGTGTAAAGCTAAACGGTATGTGGCGACTTATATTTTGTTTTACCTTTTAAGTGGGTGTCAGTGAAAACAAAAAATCGCGTTACCTCGAAGCTATCTCTCGTTCTTTTATTCAGGAAAATTTGGCAAGGAACTGTAATCTCGTGATGCTTGACCCCATCCACATTTGTGAATGGATCCCGCAGAAATAGATTGTTAGGGGTTACTCCTGAAATAGACTAGCAGTTGAAATATGCCTAATCTCTCAATGCTACATGGAAACCAGGACAAGCTCAAATCTGATGGAACGCTCGGCACATACGCAGTCTTCACCTTACCTTACCTTTCATCATTTTCCTTGTTAAAGATTGCAGTTTGAGTAATAAAAAACGAGCATCTTTACTTTTTATCCAAACTGATTTCAAAGTATTGCAACTGCTAAAACTCACAGTCGGGCCTGCCAGTCCAGGTATTCCTGATGTTCCTTGAGATCCTTGTGCACCCTTAAATGAAACACAGAAAGAATAAAATAAATTAAGCCGAATAGAATTCACATTTATAACGAATTATAATTACCTTTCTACAACGTATAGACAAAATTATTTTCTAGCATCCCTGAGAAGGACCGTTATCGGAAAGAATAACGCGTAAGAATTAACTCAGGAAGTCGTGCTCTACATAACATGGAAAATGCATTTACCTCTTCCCCTCTTTTTCCAGGTTTTCCTGGAATTCCATCAAGCCCATCTTTGCCCTGTTACGCCAATATCAATAAAGACATTTAGTACGTCAGCTGTAGCTGTCTAGAGATAGGACATTGAAAGGCAGATCTGGGACCAGGATTTGGTTTTCAGAAGAAGAAAAGATTTTAATACAGTGTTATGACTACAAATGAAATCTCTGTCAATTCTAAACAATCTAAGTTTGCCCTGTAAATGTGAGATTCAATATTTTTTATTTCTTTAGTTATTTGTTTACTCCATGTAATTTTTTTTCTTCCAATCTATTCCGTGTAATTTTTTTTCCTGCTTTGTTTTTTACTGGCAATAAACTTTAAGAAAAAGGTTTGCACTGCGCCTTCGAGGTTAGTTTTGAGTTCAGAATGTTTTCTCTTCTGACCTATTTTAAATCCATTTCATGGAGGTAGAAATTGTATGAAGATCGGTATCTTTGGGACAAAGAGAATTTCAATAATAGGTAGGTGATCCTGTTTTAGAGGGTTCGAAACGAGAGATTCTACTTTTGCCGTTTCATTAATTAGTAAATTGTGCAAACAAACCTTTGGTCCTCTTAGTCCTGGTGGGCCGGATGAACCCGATCTTCCATCATCTCCCTGCGTAACAGTGAAAGAAACATTAAAAGAAGCAACGTACAAACCTAAAACTGAGTGGGCGCTTTAGAAAGAGATTTCCCAAGATGCCAGCCCAGGAAGATGTGCTGGTCAAGAGTAACCCTTTTTCTTTCCTCTTCAATGTATTGCCTTTGGGGAAAAAAGAAACATTTATACAATTATTAATAAAAAAGGCATAATAAAAACAAAGCAAAAGCGTCCTGGAAACACTCACCGGCATCCCGTCTTTGCCATTAATGCCAATTGCTCCAGGAAATCCAACGCTGCCCTGATTGAAATACGAAACAACCGGAATAACATAACGTATTCACAGCAAATAGAGACTAAAAGCATGCTAAAAAAGTACATTCAAACAACCTCTAGAAGTCTAGAATGAAAAAACTCTTCAACTGCAATACTTCTCACTTCAAGATGATAAACCTCTAATGTCCAAGACGTCAGCCTCAACCAAAGCAAGTGAAGATATCTTCTTTTTTTTTACAGAGTCTATGTGCCCCGGAACTAAGGCATTTTTTATAAACAAAATTCATAGCTTATCTATCTATCACCATCAACTGGGCAATAGAATGATACGATGCTACAAAGAAACACAGAGCAAGAAAAATTTGGGCCAGTTTATTTAATTTGACCTGAAAGTTTCTTTGGCATGATACGTTCTGGGGTATTCGGGAATAATGAGCCTAAAGGGCCGATTCCAATCAGGCGCGCATTGCAGATGTAAAGCTTTCCTTTTGCAAATAGTATTTTCCTCTGTTACCTTCTCTCCTTTAACTCCGGTTAACCCTGGACGTCCAGGTAACCCTAAATAACCCTAAGGAAAAATAGTAATGAATTAGGAATCTTGCTCAAAGAATTTTAAGTCCCGTTTAACATTAAAGCTTAAACATATTTAAAAGCTGTTTAGTTAAACATGGCTTAAATTTATTTCTTTAATAGAAGCTGCTTACTGAAAAATTATGTAATATATTAAAGTAAATTTGAATTCTGTGCAAAAAAAATGTGTTTAACTGATTTCTGTCACTAACACGCTCTTAAACCTAGTTTAATTATAATTGTTTAGTTAATGTAAATGGGGCATAAGTCTCGCCCACCATTCAAAGCTAAGAAATTTGGGAAAAAGTAATTTCCTTTTGCAAGTGATAAATAATTGTTGTTAGCACATGCTTAGATCTAGATGCAGTTTGATACCAAGCTGACCTGTAAATTTTTTTTTTTAATTTATTAATTTTTAATAACAGCTACACACGGACAATTGCTTATGGCGTCATTACCACGCCATGATAGGTGGTCTCTGATAGGCGTGAAGAGGGGAGGGGGGAAGAAAAAGAGAGGGCGCTTTTAAAAATTATTTCTTTTTATGTTAAGCTACATGTATTATTGTAATAATACAGCTTGTTTAATTTTTACTTGCCATAAAACCAGGCCTCCCAGCGCGACCGTGGGGTCCTCTAGTTCCTGGTAAACCCTGCGAAAGGAATGATTGAAACTTTTTAATGATCGCCCTTTAGAAGTTCCTGACAAAAGTACGCCGTTTAAACCGCATAAGGCTGGGTTAACAAAATTTCTACCAGCTATAGGTAGTTACGGGCAGATCATTGTAACAACTGCCATTCAAATCAATTTTACGATCGAGTGATCTGGTGTGGAGTTAACAACCGAAGATCATATTGTGCGACTTGCAATTGCTAGCTACGATTTACCGGTTTGCCATCTTCTCCGTTAATCCCTCTTGGACCATAGCGACCAGGTGGTCCCTGAAATGCATGAAAAAGACAATTAATTATTTTTACGAAAATTTCAGGTCAACTCAATTACAAAGAGCATTGTAAAACTAGTAGAGAGAAAAAATGAATACTTACAGGAGGTCCTGGCAGCCCAATCTGTCCAGTCGGTCCACGCTCGCCCTGTAGAAAATGCGATGTCTCTGCTTTTAAAAATGTCTAACAGTCATGCATGTTTGCTGGTAATATAAACCGAATAGCGCACTCGGAAGAAGTTTTAAGCTTACCGTTTGACCAGGTTTCCCATCTTTTCCTTGCTCTCCAGGACGCCCCTTTTTAAGATAAAAAGAGGAAATTAGTTTTACTAGCTGATTTATACTATTTTTTTTTTGACACAGCAATTTAGTTCCAAAACATTGCTCAGTAGTCAGTCGCTATGAAGCTTAAGACCTAAGACTTTATTTAAGAAACAACACTGCAGTTTTCAATTTTACGGGTCTGCGACAAACAAATATGTCTTCTAGTAGTTGAAATACGTCACTTGTCTTGTAAAAACGCAGTCCCTTATTAACCAAATGCCATCATCGTTCAGTTACTTTCTTTCATTTTGGCCACTTACTCTTCGGCCGAAACGTCCAGCAAAACCAGGTGGCCCTTGAGCTCCAGACGGTCCCTACAAAAAGACAAGCAAACAAACGAATCAATGTTATGTATTTAGAAATAGAAGGCCTTAAAAATTTAAAAAAATGTCTGTTTAAAAGCACCGTATTCTGTCGACAATGTTAACGATTTTGTTGTTCATGTTTACTGTTACCGTTAATTATTGTTTCGTTAAAAGTTCTCGATTAGTGCCGCTTGTGGTAATCTAGTAGTCATTTGACACGTTATTTAAGTTGTTGATTGATAGATTGATCGATTGTTTGACGATTGTTGTTTTCAATGGCTTACCACTGGTCCCTGTGGACCCTGGGGACCCATCAGTCCTCGGTCACCTTGGTATCCCTAGAAGAAGGCGAATAAATTATTTCACTTAATTAGGATTCCATATGAACTTCATGTGCGGTCACTCACGTTAGGCTTCATTTCATGGCTTTGGATCCGCAAATCCACATAACTGAAACAGAACTGAAAATGTATAGTCGAACCTCTCCAGAACGACCACATCGTGACTTAGCCTCGTTTTGAAGCAGAGACTAGGGACGACTCGGATAAAGCCTGTAGCTTTACACTTATCATCGTTTTGAAACCAAGGCTTTGGGCAAATCAAACTGATATTCAGAATAAAAATGTTAACCAAATAAAATGAGGAAAGTACATTGAGTTAATCAGTTTGGCCATCGCTCTCTTATAAATGGCCGTTGGGGAAGATTAAAAAGTTATTGTAGCATTTTTGGATTGGACTGTTGTCTAACCTTTCGTCCTGGCCTTCCTGGGTTGCCTGTTGGTCCTTTCTGGCCCTTGTCACCCTGTTCAAATTCATTTACATTAAAAAAATATAAAATGGTCTGTGGCAGAAGGACCAAATGTTTAACATTAACTAACAGGTACCCTTTTTTCCTTCCTACTAAAAACCAGGGGAGAAGTTTAACTTGTTGAAGGACTGAAATAGAGAACTCGAAGCAAAGGTCAGCTGACTTAAGAGGATGAACAAACTCTTTTTTGCGGAGATACTGTACGTCTGCTGCGAAATGAGCTGCTTATGAAACTAGCTTCTTCTACAGTCTAGAAAAAGTCGTCTCATATAATTTTTGCCGTTCACTTGATCCCTCAACTCTAAAGGACGTCGAACCTGGTTGTCTTGTTTCTTTCTGGTTTTAGACGTTCTAAGCCAAGTAAAATGTACAAATCGGAACAAAATGTGATCATGATCCACTCAAATTTCTTATAACATTTTGTTTTAGTTTTCCCTTGTGGACACCGTTTTAAACCGGTCTTACCTAGCTTCGGTTGTTCAAACCGCGTTAAATAAAGTCATCAACTGTCCGGTGGATAAGTATCCAGGAAACCAATTAGGTAATCCGGTGGACTCTGCCTGATTTATCAAGTATGTAAATAGTATTATCCGCTTTTTGGACAACTGGAGGCCGTACTTCAGTAAATATAGACAACTACATACAAAGGTACTAGCTAAAGATTGCCCATCTTGCAGGCGCTTATTATCTTGTTACAAAATCCAACTAACGTGGCAAGTTTAGTCATTCAGTGTTAGAAATATGCAATCGATCAAGAGCCTCACCTTTTGTCCTCTAGGTCCCGTGTAACCAGGTGAGCCGTCTTTCCCTTCTACACCCTTATAAAAGAAGGAAGTGTTACCAATTTAGCTTCGAAGTATGGGTTTGCTTCCGTTTTCGTCAAATTCATGTTAAAGAATGTTCTTTTGTCCCACGTTACGCCTTATAAGGAAGGGGAGACAGCATTTGTCACGTTAGCTTGTTACTAGGTGCATATGTTGCAGTTCAAATTTATTCTTGGTTTAATTTTTATCTTCCTAGTATTTTTGAGTATGGTAATAAATGATACTGTTTTTGAAAAATGAAAATTTAAACCAAAGAACCAAAACATCTGTAACCTATTTTAGAAATAGTTAATGCAGGAAGTACCTTACACCCAACCCAAAGAAGTAACATAGAATGCTTGTCCGCCCAAGGGTTAGCAAACCTCAAGACAGCCAAACCAAAAAGGAGAAACAAACTGAATGCCTCTGAGCAATATGGGCGCACTATCTTAACTTTCCGAAATTTCATTTTTTTTTAAGTGATGAAAATAAAAGCACCAGGTGAAAGTATTTCCAAAGAGGTTTCATTTGTATAGATTTTGTCTCAAAAGTTATTAGAAGCACCTCAAGAGACTTTATAATCGCTCAGGGCTTGGAAGGGTTTAAGGCAGAAATAACTTTGGATGACTCCTGGCTGAACATCCAATAACTAATTATTAGTTCATACCGTCATTCCAGTAGCTCCTTGTAAACCAGGGCGACCAGGGAGGCCGTGTGTCCCCTGAAAGTAAATGAGAATGAAATTTCAAACTAGTTCACAGTCCTAAAACAGGGCTGGAGAGTTATATGATTCTTATTCTTCCGTATTATCCTTACCGGATCTCCGGCTCGTCCAGATGTACCGTCGTCACCAGGAAAACCCTAAGAATAAAACACGCAAACAAAACAAAACAAAAACAGGGGAATTCTTTAAATTAAAGTGTTTGCTTGCAAGTATATATATACCAAATCTTATTAATCGATCTACACATTTGATTAACCGCCAATTCTTATCTATCCGGCATCCATTCATGGGTGCAAAGTCATCTGAGCAGCTCCGTTTTTCTCAGTAGACTTGCATCGTTCTAAACCTCTTATTTCACTGGTCCCCTTTAATCTGCACTTCCATTGTTTTCAGGGATAGGGGCATTGTTATGTGGCAATCCCTATTGTTTTCCCTGCTAATCAAAAACAATCTTTCAAATAGGTAATGGATCGCCCGTTTTTCTTGAAGGGCTAATTGTAATCACAAGCAGCTCAGTAAGATATAGCTATTGAAGGACTAAATATTTAGTGTGAACAGGTCGTCCGGCGGAGTGCCTTTTATTTCCATTATTCTGCTGTTCCGACATTTTTGTGTCTACGTTAGTACACTCACCGTTTGCCCTTTATTTCCTGGCTTTCCAGATTTTCCTGGTGCTCCACGCAGCCCCTGTGCATGAATTGAAAACTTTGAACATTTTTTTAAATTCTTCAATTTGAAGAGAACACTACTCATTATAGTAACCGCAGGTTGCTATTTTGCGTTTGCCAAAGCAGTTACTTTCTCCATTCAAGCCCTTAATAACACCAAACATGCATGTCTGATGTTTCTAAACAAATTTCCACGTTTTTACGGTATTAGACAAATTCTAATTTACGCACTTTTCATTAACGTTTATGACTGCTAACCTGAGTTCCTGGCCTTCCTCTTTCTCCAATCTCACCGGGCGAGCCCTAGTCAAATAGAAAGATGGATATAAATATACGAGAAAGGAAACAATTCAGTGAGCACAAAGGAAATAATTCTACTTCAAATCTGTTTCTGTAATCATGTTTTAGCATCCCTTTGTGGAGCTCAGGTTCCATTTTTTTTAAAACTTATTTATTTATTTTTTGTCCACCCTCGTGAGAGGATGGATGACTATTACATTTTGCTTATATTTAGCCTTTTTTCGGTGATCTGATCCATAAGTGCTGCTCATTTGGTGCCACTTATGCAGGCTCTTTTTGCTGGTTCTTATTCCTCTCTACTGAGAACGCCATCTACCTAACATGTTTTAACATGTCTGATAAACTTTACAGTCTGAATAACCCTAGAATCATGGCTATTTATAAAATTTGCCACCAAAAGAATCGGGTTTCTTTCTTAGACAGTAGTATCTTGTTTTACTTTTCTTAAGTAATTAGTCCACCATTTAAATATGCAAAGCTAGCTTCAGCTTTATGCCGGGACACGGAAAGTCTTTCAATAGATTTGCCTTGTTTATATGTCTGTTTGTTTTCAACTGATAATTCTTCTTGAGTTTTGTTTCATAACCTGATCTCCTTTGGCTCCAGGAACTCCGTCTGAACCAGGCAATCCACTGTGACCCTTTTGATGAAGAAGATAAGATCTTACATGATTTTGCAACAGCTGAACTTGCAAACGATGAAAAAGGTAAATAAAGAAAGTTCAAAACAAAAGTAAAACAAAAATAGAGGTGATGAATGCAGAAATGCAAACTGCAGAAAGTTGAGGAACTAACGTTAAAAAACTCACTAACATCTGGCAAAAAAAAATGATGACGTCTATAAAACTATAAGAAAACAAGCTGGCCCTTACTCAGAGATTTTACACTGCTGCGCACAGATTTAAAATGAGATTGTACATGATTTGCGCGCAATCCTTAACCTCAATAATGGTGACTTAATAGTTTACCTTTAGTCCTGCCATACCAATTGCACCAGGAAATCCTATGTCTCCCTGAGAACCCTAAAGCCAGAAAAGAACGTGCAACTATGACCATTATTTTCATTTCATTATTGTATATTTTTTCTAGGCAACTTTGGAGGTCGTTACAATTCACACCATTAGGCTTCTTTTAAGAAGCCTAATCACTTGGTAATTTAAAAAAAAAAAGAAAAAGGGGAGAAATTAAAATTCATCTTGATTTCAAAGTGATTTGAGCTGTCCAGATCTAGCCTGCAGTGCAGGCGTATTTTGGGTGGGCGAAACCTTGTTCGTGTTCGTAATATTGTTGTAGCCGCCATCTTTGATTTTATGAGAGTGGAAGATTGGGGAAAGTAGAAATAGTAACCCTTACGGTAAGTCCCTTTGACTCGCCCCATCTCCTCCTCTCTTCGGGAAGTTTCAACATGGCACTTTCGCGAGCAAATTTCGCGCTCAAAGAAAACGCCTGCACTGCAGGCTATTAACGATCAGACATCAACGTTTAGAATACATACACAATACGGAAGGTCAGGGGTAGTAATAGACCTTTTTACCGATACAGCGGCCATATTGAATTTATCAGATTTAAGGAGTATTATGGGATGCCCAGGGGGCACTCGCTTAGTATTTACGCGCGCTTTTCGGGCAAAAAGAGAAATTCACTGTATATTTCTCGGGAGAAAGGCGATCATTATTACATACAAAAACGGCACAACCATCTCTTTTTCCCATTGCAATCTTTTTTAAGGAAAACTTAAAGAAAAATTTGCCCGAAAAGCGCGCGTAAATGCTGAGCGAGTATATCGGATCACGCTCATGCCCCCTGGGCATTCCATAATACTCCTTAAATCTAATTAATTCAATATGGCCGCCGTATCGGCAAAAAGGTCTATTGTGCGAGAAAGTATTATCACTGTCTTGTTTAAAAATATTCTCCATCACATCCCTGAGAAATATATTGAGGTCAAACCCTAAATCGAGGAAGTCTCTACCTTTGGTCCGGTTTCTCCAGGTAAGCCTTGTTGACCGCGGCGTCCTCGGGAACCCTACGAGAGAAGTATATAATTTTGTAGATTTTAGTCCCAGCTGCATCCTTTCATACTTTAATTAAGGCCGAGAAAAAAGTTAGTTGCGCAACTGAAAACGCCAAAAAACAATTGATAAGTCGGATATGTTTTCTTCTGAAAAGACCATTTAGAAAAGGATACTAAGCCGCTCATTTTGTTTGTCTGTTTATTTTGTCAGAGAAACATTGATTTTTTTTTATCTTTGAAATTGTTGGTCGAGTAAGTTTACTATGACTATGACTGCAATAGTAAAAACGATGAGAAATCTTATTCGCCTTACCGTTCTTCCAGGCCGTCCATGAGGTCCAGGAACTCCAATTTGTCCTCTTTTGCCCTAAAAAACATTCAAAGTAACTAATCATCAAATAATGGCGACTGAAATCAAAAGACCGAAAGTTGAGTAAACCTTGTCTTGCCATGACAACGACTATACAGTCACGCGGTTTAAATAACTACAATTATATCAAACAGCTTTTACGAACCAAAACACTACTTCACTGGGATAACTGCAAGTCGTATATTTTCAGTTAACAGAAACGCCGTTTACCCTTGATTGCTATTCTAGCTCATCTTTGTCTGATGACAATGATACTTCCACGCAAGGGTTCATAGATGAGTAATTTCTCTGGCGATTTTAAATTTCAACGAAAACATTAGACCCGCAGCCGAAAATCTGATATAATGAGAGTGGATCTGGCTCGAACGGATGAACGATTCAGAAATTTTGGAAGTTTCCGCCGGTTTCGGAAATATCGTGCGCTAGGACAGCCGTATATTTAAACTACAGCATATTCAGAGGCATTGCAACGGCCCTTCGGCTAACAAACAGAGGAATGATTAGTTGTTTCGTCAGTAAGTTAGGCCTTTTTGAAGAACAAAATGTAAGAAATTTTCCCCCTCTGACCACAAATATTTCAGTGTGCTGGAAAACAAACAGCTTAAGGGAATAAATTCTGCTTTCAGTGCAAGCTTCAAACGGTGTCGCATTAAGAACGTTAAATATTCAAATAAGTTGTAATGCTAACCTGGTTCCCCTTCGTACCAACTCTTCCGGTCGGACCGGGTTTTCCGCTGGGACCCTAAAAATATGATATATTTATACTGCATTTATAGCAATGCTACACGAAGTTTAACTATTGTATTTATCATAGCAGAATTTCTTTTTGTTTACCGAAAATGTGTATGTGAGCGTTTGAAGGATGCAGTAGTCTAAAGGACTGGACAATTGTGGTTCTATGCATTTAAAGCCTTTATAAAAGTTTGTTAAATTCATAAGTATATTCCAGATGGATTTATTTATGATTACTTTACAACAACCTACCCTGTCCCCTCTTGGACCTTGAGCTCCAGGTTGTCCAATTAATCCCTACCGAAGAAAAAGTAAGATGAAAAGTAATTAGCCAGAATTTTCCAGAGGTATGCTCATCAACCTTACCCCTGCCCCAAAACAGTTTCAGACGAGTCACGAAAGATCTCACTTTTTTTGTCATGTATGAATAAATGGTACAAGATATGAAATATCTGTCGAAATGGTAATTTAATAATTAATTTACATAATCAAATTACTCCTCTATACAATAATTAATAAACGAAATATTAAAATTGTGCAGTTTCTACTATAAAAAATGAGGTGCATGATTTAAAAGAGTAGATAAGAGGGGATCAGTGGCAAGCTGTTCAAGAGAACAGAGCCACGATATTCGTAATTTCGTTTCCCTATTTCAGTACTCGGTTTAGGCACATTTGTTTTAATTTGAATTTTTAGATTATGAGGGTGAACAATGGACATATGTTTAAGAATACTGTTAAGACGAGTTGCTAGTTGTTCCTAACGTCTTCGTTCCAAGAATCTCAGGCGAGGTCACCGAGTAAAGTAGAAGTTCTAACATTTAGGCCTGAGAATGTGACTAAACAGGCAGCCCTGTCCTGGAGTACAGTTTGTGGATTCTCTTAGACTGACAAAAACCTGAAACACCTATACTGCCCCGTACGGAGAAAAGTTTGGTGAGCAAGCTCAATAAAACATCTACTGTTCGACAGGTTAGGCAATGCAATATAGTATAACTTCCCAAATGCTTGCCAATAGAATTCAATTCAAAGCAAGACTTGAACTAGACTTTTGTTAGAAGCCGGATTAATTAAATTGGATTCGCTTTGAATAAGTTTTACTTTTTCTGTAGGTAAGATTGATAGTCATATTCGAATGTCAAAGACTTAATTGCCTAACAATTGTAAAGAAAATAAGCAAAGTATGTTATCAAATGTATTTTTTATTTGGAGCAACTCTCTGAAGCGGAACGTTCGCGTTTAATTTTATTGTGCTACATCATGACCCTGTTAATCCTAAAGCGATTGCTACCTCAACACCTTTTCGTCCTTGATCGCCACGGACACCTGGACTCCCAACAGGGCCCTACCAAGTAGAATCACAACGGTTAGTGGGCTTTGGTTCATCGACAAAGGGATGAAACAGCTAGTCGGAAATATCTCAGTACAAATGATTTGCTAAATAAAATTGATATTTCCGTGGAAAACGCAGCCATAAACTTGTCGTTTTTAAACAGAAAAAAAGATGATTCACCTCTCCCAGTAATACGGTTTCAATATTTAATATGTTTCATCTTTAAAACATAAGTAAACCACATGGAAAAAGTCCCAGAACTAAAAAGGAAGAAAACTACATTTTATATTTCCAAGCACAGCCCAAATAATTATCATAAACACACCATCTCTCTCATTCCATACCATCATTCCTTTAACGCCAGGAAGGCCCGGTTCCCCTGGTTTACCGGGACTTCCATCATCTCCCTTTTGACCTTGGGGTCCGCTTGGCCCTGCTTCACCATTTTCCCCTCTTGGTCCATTTGCCCCTTGCGGTCCTCGGTCGCCTTTAAGTCCACCTCTTCCTGGTACACCTGTCGGTCCAGGTTCACCGGAAACACCCTATCAACATGTCAAGACTAATATCACATATACAAAGAATTATGTGCATGCTGGAGTCATTTGGTATTTTATACACAAAATTTGTTTTCTGTTCGTTTGTTTTATGCATCTGGCTTTCCCCTTTTTAAGCTAGATTCCAGGTTCCCCGCGTCCCGCTCTCTTCTCCTGTTTCCCCGTTCCCCATTCACCGATTTCCTGTTCTCGTTTTATAGCCTTTCACATCTTGCCGTTTTGGATAGTTCTTAAGCTCAGGTGAAGACTTAAGTTGCTCTCTGCTATTGAGTAGCAAAAGCTTCGCAAACGTATAATAATAATAATAATAATAATATTATTATTATCATTATTATTATCGATATTATTATTATTATTGTAACTAGTTTTTCTAATATAGTAGTTCATTATCACCAAAAAGAATTCATGATCAAAGTCTCTCCAAAAAAATAAACACTACCGTCAACTCTCTCTACCGACACCTTTTGGATCGGCACTGATTGTTCGGCTAAAAGTAATGTCCGTCTCATAGAGAGTCAAGTAAAAGGAGTAAAGAAAGGAAGGGACCAATTCTAGGTGTCCATTTCACCGTCGTGTCCGTCTGTACCTTGTTACACTCGCTTTGGCAAAAGGCTAGAGCTGGAAACATTTGCAAAATCTTTGCTCTTCGGAAGTAGGGCTGTCACTCAAGGACATCTTATCTTTGTTACTCTGCTTGGCCTTTATCAATCTTAGATCATATTCGTGGCCAATAATCAACAAGGCGAGAAGGCTTTACTTACAGCCGGCCCCTGCGGTCCTTGCTTGCCTTTGAAACCTTGTAGACCCTAAAATAAAAAAAGTGCACGGCTGACATTCTTATGAAGGTTTGCGTTAAAACGTAAACAAACGTAACCTGCATATAGCAATGCGAGAAACATAAGCCCACCTAAACCATTCGGGTAGCCGATCAGAACTCAAAGTTAGCTTCATCTTGTCACTCGGAGAGCCGGAGCAAACTGACTGCTTTTAAGACTTACTAGAAAATCGATTGATTCATGTCTCTTCTTACCTCTCGTCCAGGCTCCCCCAGTCTTCCAGTCTGCCCTGGTATTCCTTGTTGACCCTAATATACAATATCAAGAGAGGATAAAGGGGACAGAGAAGGCATCCACAATACACAGCCTGTTCCATAGGTAATTCGTCTCGAGTTATTTTTAAGACCACAGATCCCAAGGGGGATTAGACAACAGCCAATCACATAGCGCGAATGTGTTCCGCGTGGATGACCCACGCTCAGAGCCACGCGTCCTTCACGAATTGACGCTGAAAAAAATGGCGGAAGACGCGGAGAGCGATATTGCTATTTGTTTTGTCGACGAAAACGACTAAAGAGAGGTTTCTACTAAAGCGGTGTCAGCGAAATGGAAACTAAAAAAGAATCGCCCTTCCTCTCTTGTATAGAGCTAACAGTACAGCAGGGAAATCCTTAACACACTGAATATTCTGTTAGGATCACAAGTTATAATTCACAGTTTGAAGAGAGCAATTTCTGGTTTGATATTTATTCTTTTATTAGTCTTTTATTATTCAACAAAAATAACGTCCTACTTGCTTTATTGTACAAACGACCGGTTTCAATAGACCGGCGAAATTTCTCATTTTATCAAAGCACTGAGGTTACGACAACTTCGAGTTAAACTGATTTCACGGGTTGTCAAAGAGTCCAGCGATTCCCTTTTCCCAGGTGAGCGCCAACTCATTTCGCTTCCATATTCAGAAATTCTCTCAATCTCTTTACGCTTTCATTGCCTTTCGCCCGACATGTTTTGCACGGCGTTTAGTCATGCGAAACCTCCACGAAACATCCACGTAGCGCGCGAGGTAACTTTATCCTGTTTCTAAAAATAACTCGAGACGAATTACCTATGAAATAGGGTGTGTGGGGGGGGATGCCTTCTCTGTCCCCTTTATCCTCTCTTGACAATATTGAATAGTATAAGTGAGAAACTGAAAAAGCCTTCAATGGGAATAACCGCTTACATTTACAACAAAGAGGGTAGAAAAAAGTGCATAAAACTTCTGGACTAATTCGGTAACAAAAACCAACTGAACAAAGACGGAAAACAGTGCAATCAGTATTCTCTATGCGTTTGTGAAACACATGCAGAGATATGAAGAGTCATAGGACCCTGGAGAAAAGTGACTGAAATCATTTGATGGTTTATTTAAATTCAATTCCCAAAAATGGTTTATTGATACTGGCTATATACCTGCCATTTTTCAGCTGAGTGAGCGGCAAAACGAGACTCACGCCCGTAACTGTGTTCGAGTCCGTACCGAGTACCTGTGGACACCGTGATTAGGTCTCTGAGCATGCGTCGGACTGGCTGTGCAAACAGTTATATGCCCACCACGACGCTTTGACTTCTTACTGCTAGTTTCCATCTTTATGAGATGGAGGTCTATGATCAACACCTCCAACTAATGAACCCTTTACCTCAGTCGTATTTCTCATTGACAATTGTCACCTGTTCTACTGGATTGTTCTCGATGCCTCAGTGCGATAAGAATGGTCTAGTTGACCTTTCATTCGTTTTACTTTAGCCGAAAAACCTATGCACAGTTGCTTAAACGTGCTTACCGGATTTCCGTCCAATCCCCTTCTTCCAGGTTCTCCAGCGTTCCCCTAATAAAACGGAACGAAAAACAACGAATGGATAAATCATCTACTTAGGAGATTATTTATTATTAATTGAGAAAAAAGAAAGTATGCAAAACAAACCCTTCGTCCTTGAACTCCAGGATCTCCGGGGTCGCCTGGGTTTCCTTGTTCACCCTTATAAACAGATTTTTTTTAGATTACTGCTTGAGCGTTTTTGCTACACTTTCTTGAAATACGTTATAGGGTTATTTTTCACTTCAGTAATTTGCGTAAAGCGAACTAGGAATGCAGTTTACTATTTCTTTCTCCAAAAAGGAGAAAATTTCCTTAAGTACTGGCCAGAACCATCACTAGAGCATAATGTTACAGAACATTGTATAAAGGAATATCTAACCCTGTCGCCTTTGATTCCTGGTAGACCACGTGCACCGGGCACACCTACTGAGCCCTACAAAACAAAATTATTAAAAAGCAAAAGAAACTATGGGGTATGGCGAATAATATGGGGTAAATAGTTCGGGACAAGACGTAATACGGTGCAATTTTTCTTTTAATGGGGGTTTACTATGACTATGACGGCTAAAGCAAATACATTCTAATAAGGGTAAAGGCTGGTTTTCACTGTTTAGCGAGTCGGAGTCGGAGTCGTAATCTGAAGCGTAGAGCCTATGATCTAGTGAAACCAGCGTTCCCACGGCTTACTACTCCACCTCCTACGTTCCGCCTATGATCTAATGAAAACTAGATTGTCAGAGTCGAAAGCAGCAGCGGAAGAACTAAACCAATCACAAAGCGTGGGAACGTGGATTGTAATTGGTTTATTCTTCCGCTTCTGCTTCCGACTCTGATCTCCACTAGATCATAAGCAGAACGTAAGCGACGGAGTCAACAGAAATGGAAACGTTCTGATTCTTCTGACTCCGTTTCCGTCGTGCTTATGACTCCGCTAACGACTCCGATTTTTTATTTTCACTAGGTCAAAAGTGCTCTTACGATTCAGTCGTTAGTAAAAACCAGCCTTAAATTACATTCTCATGACGACAACATGCAACTTATCCACAACTGGAAAATTCATTTGATAAAAGACAATTTACTTCTCTTAGACAATTTCTAGGTCCTATTATTACTTTCAACGAAAATAAATCTTCGCGATATCATAAATATCTCACATTTTGAGAACTAACACAGTCAATGAAAAGATAAACTGACACTAATGATATACCTTAATTTTTTTGCTTGCTGGTGTTTCTGGAGGGTCAGTAAATAAACATTGACAAGCCTAATTCATGATTACTTCGGAATGTAGCTCATTCCGGTTACTCGCTGTCCGTAGATTCTCTTTTTCACCCTGCGCAAGAACCAAAATTCTATCCCTGAATGGTGGATTGCTGTGACCCTTACCTCCTCTCCGGGGGGCCCCGCCTCGCCAGGTTCTCCAGTTGGACCCGGACCTCCCTAAAATACAAAGGTAGTGTTAATCGATTTGCTCTCAAGAGTAATGAGTCGGTTGTGGACACTAAAATTAAACGTTTGTCTGTTCAAATGAATTGAAACTAAAGAGGCTTCGTTCTTTCCATGCTACTTGCTTACTTATTTTTCATATTGCCGACCACATTTGAACTTTTTCTATATCATTTACATATTTGTATAACATGCTTCAGAAAATATCCATTGTCCTCAGAATATATATTTTTGTTATGTAATGTTAAAAGTACAATGTCTTATTATATACATACTGAGAAATACTCACCAAAAAGCTATGTCGTAAATTTTTGTACGCAAATTAGTTCTAGCCAATCAGAGGAGCGAACGATGGTTTTCACACGTGAAAAAAATGATACGTCCAATCAGAATCGCGAACGATGTTTTTTCACGTGTGAGAAAAATGATACGTCCAATCAGAGGCCACAGAGGTGTGTGAGTTTCGCGCCAAAATTCCCGCCTCTTATTGCAGTTTGCAGCGCCGCTTCGCACACATTCAACGAGAAAAATTTTACTCAAAGAGTTTTTCTCGCTAAAAAAGTGAAAAACATTTCGGAAATGGAGTGGAATAGTTTCGTTTGTTTCACTGTCGATAAAGAAAACGGTAGAGAGCCGGCGAAACAACAGCGGAAAGGGAAAAACAGAACGAGACGTAAGCTTTTGTTGTGCTTTTTTTCGGAGCTACTTTGCCTTTCATTTAAGCTTAAGCTTATATTGAAACCGGCCATTTTACTTAAATTTACTCATTTTCAATTGTGCATTGACAACAAACAGTTAAGATTACTTATAATTCTTGGATTACCTCATATCCTTACCGTCATTTATGTTTTTAACAAACGTTTGTACTAAAAAGCTGATACTTCGCTTTCTTTGTCATTTTGCGGCAAGTGTGTAGCGGCAAATAAGCATTTTTGAAAGATTTAAAATAAAAAGGCCGCCAAAATGATGAATGTCTCGGTATGTATATAATAAACACAATACCACATGGAAAGTGCTTTGTACGATATTTACGCACTCGTTTTTGTATCAGAAATCTTACTCGTTCGCTGCGCTCACTCGTTCGATTTTCTGATACGTCAACAACTCGTGCGTAAATACCGTACGCCAGCACTTTCCATGAAGTATTCTCTATATATACCTATTCCATATTTGTATATAGTATATTATATTTCAATATTTTTGCTTGTTGTTCATTTTTGGCATTTTTTCCTCTAACTTACGAGGGCCTTAAGTTAGAAAACTGTAAAAGGCTACTTAATATGTCTTCCTCTTTTAATAAAGATATTGTATTGTATTGTAATCATCGAGTTTGCTCGCGCTACATTCTCTCATCCCCTTTTTAGATCCTCCAAGCGGCCTATGCCACCCTTGATACGGTAGTAAAGTCCACCTCTTACCAGAAATCTTACTTACGTCTTCACCATTACGCCCAGGAAGACCCCGGGAACCTTCCCGTCCAGGATCACCCTGCAAAGGAATTTATTTTTAATTTTACAAACAAGTTTTTTTGGCAAGATTTGTAGACTACGAGTAGTCCTCCAGACGCGTCTCGCCTTTCTCGCGTGGGGTGATTTTCACACGCGCTCGCGTTTCGCTCGCTCGACTATCCCTGAGGAAAAATGGGGACTACTCGTAATCTACAAGATTTGTGTCTTTCGTCGCTCGATTAAATTTCCGAAATAGACATTTTCCGAGCATCGCATTGTTGGTCCGTAAATGTATACCCTGCACGTGGCGCCGAAGGGATCTAGTCAATGAGGCAACTGAGATATTCCCTGTGAAAGGTTTGAACTCAAGAGTCATTTCATAAGAAGGTTGAGTATCATCGTCAGGGTGAACGTAGTCCTGAATAGGACTAAGAAATTCTCACCAGCTATTTTTCTCGGTGTTCTTACGCCAAAACAGGAGCACTCGCACGCGCTTAATCCCAACAGCTACGGGGGTTAGTGACAGGCAAGTCAAATCCTTGAGCCTGAAAAAGTTCGCGCCTTGACATCAGGGTTGTCAAAATGTTTTGAAGTGGACGGCTGAGTTGTCAAAGTAAGTGACCAGTCCAGGGATATTTTATTTAAAAAACGCTACCTGTAAAGAAATGCCAAGCAAAGTAGCCGGCCGATACTAACCAAGTAGGCGACGATTTTCGCCGGCAGCCGGCTACTTTTGACAACCCTGTGACATGCCCTACGGACCTCAAGTGAAATTCGTTAGACAAGGCATATGAACGGTATCTAGTCACGGTCTCCTACCCCGATTACGGCTCCTCATGAACATAAATATTTCATAGTACTTTACCTTTTCTCCAAGTGGACCGGGGATGCCAGCTTCCCCCCTTTTTCCGGCTTCACCCTACGGAAAAGCATTTACGAAGTTTTCTTTGGTAGCATCCCCTTCAGAGCCAGGCAATAAAAAGCATTCACATGCACTTATAAAACTGTCGTTTCCATCGGGACGGTCATGGACGTACTGGAAGCAGTTTGATCAGATGCATATGTACAACGCAACCACCAGTTGACCGAGTTGGTTCGATTGATTATTGAGGGAGAGCCATCTCGATTAACAGAGATCTCGGTTATGAAATTTTCCTAGCAACCCATTCTTGTGTGCTCGCGAGAAAAGGCATTAAATTTGGCTGAAAATTCTCGCAAATACAACAAAGGGCTGGCAGGAATAGGTTTTTAAAATCAGTTTCGTCATAAATTCCACATGCTTGTATGTTATATATTACACACTTTGATCAGATTCCTTTCTAAAATTTTAACCTGTCAAAATAATATACATTCATTGTAACATCACTTTGTTTATACTTACATCTGCTCCCCTTACTCCAGGTGGCCCAATGCCCCCTAAAGGACCCTGTAAATGAAAAGGTTTGAAATGAGGCGGCGATTGACTTTGAAACGTTAGTGTAAGACACATATTAACAAAAAAAGCATTCGTCGGTAAGAAGGTCTTAGTCAGCTAAACAAATGTAAACACAAAATAAATTCTGATAAAGTAACGCGTCCTAAAACATATTAACAGTAAGAAAAAATGAATAGAAAAAAAGTTCCTTTCGAGATTAAAACACGTATACCTATGAGAAGTGAGAGCCAGCTCTGTCAGCCCATGAAAGTACAACATGTACACAGGATTACATAATAGACTTTACCGGATCTCCTGGAGCACCTTTTACTTCTATGTATCCAATGCTAGCGGGTCCCTTGGAATCTCCAGGTCTAATCTAATGAAATGTAACGTATAGGCTTTTGTTTTAAACTTTATTGCGATAGTACAAGTTTATAATATCACTTAAACTTCCATGTCAGAGAAATCTGATTAACAATTATTCCACAAGTGCGCGTTGGATATGAGATGGTAGGTAGCCAACGAGGCCCGTAGCGCCGAGTCGGCTATAATCATCTCGCCCACAAAATATCGAAAATTCTTTCCGACTTTATTTGTAAAAACAACCGATTTTCAGCTTGTTTTTAATTGTGAGCAGACGCGTACTGTTAGCATATTTGGAGAGTGTGGTATAATGGCTCATGTACCATGATGGCTAAGCCAATCAAAGTTCTAGAATTGGATTATCCAATGATTCAGTTTTTAATAATAGGAATTACACCACCATAACTCCAGTTGGTTCTTTTCTTATTCGGATGTATGCACCTGTCGAAGTCTGCAACAACAAAATTGACCAAGCCATCGTTGAGATCAATACTCACAAGACCAGCAAGAGGTCCAATATCCGGCCCACTGCCATTAAAATTAATGACTATTTCTCCTGGTGGTCCCGGAGGACCACGAGGGCCCGGTACTCCTTTGGGTCCGGGATCTCCAGGGTTTCCCTGTTGACGGAAAAAATAGAGGTACACATTTAAAATAACACAATCTGCGAGCGGGAAGAGGGGAAATATTGCTTTTGATATTTCAAAGTAAGAACTGTAAGGCCACGGCATAGCTTGAGAATTTAAGAGTTGTGACTGAAGTAAGTATCATTATAGGTCACCTGTAGCCAGACACTTGGTAAGGTGTTTTTTTTTTTTTAACACAATGACATTGCGTTTAATACAATAAAGCCTATTTCATCCGTTAATTTCCAAGTGAATTTAATGAAAGTAGAGCCAGTGTCACACCCTACAGTAATAGACTACTGGGTAACTGAGTTTAGAGGTGTTCTTTAACGATTTCTCATTGTTATACAACTAGTGCTAAGGCAGTTCAATACATAAAATGGCAAACCGCTGTTCCACGATCTCCCTCGGGTCCAGGAGGCCCTGGTGCTCCTTTGTCTCCCTAGAATGTACATTACAAAATGAAAGTATCAATAAAGGATGCGTTAGATCGGTTACAAACCCCCAGAAAGTAACAACTATCTTTGATCAGAAATCAAAGCCACTCTGAGGACAGCATCTGTTTCGTGCAATTGCGCCTGACCAAGTGTAGTAAGTAGGAACGCCTATGCTGAATCTAGAATATGAGCCATCACTGCGTCGAGGTTATCAACCAATGTGCGAGTGGGAAAATCAAGTAAAATCACTGCTAACGTCAGATTTCAACTTGAAGACAGATCCTTGCGTTAATGTTTTTTTTTTTTCTTGGATTACAAGCATAGTCATCAAGCTGTGACTCATATTCTTTTTTTATGTCCCTTTGCATCTCTTGGTTGGAAGCAGGACTCAAAAAAAAGCAAGATTTCATGCTGTGGAATAGTGTCAGGGTCATAAAATCCTTTTGGGGCAAAATCACAGGGAAAATCTGTAAGTTGGCATACGTAAATTATAACAAGAATGACGCTTTTAATCACCAAGAACATTTATCATATATCCACTTACTTTCATTCCCTTTGGCCCAGGATCTCCCGGTGGACCAACCTTAATAAATAAATAAAAAAATTAAAATAAAATAAAAACGAACGAAGACAAATTTCAGAGGCCATATCCACGCCAGTCGGTTTACAATTGCAAACACCTACAAACGTGCACGTGCACATTCATACCTCAACTATCATCCTAAAAGCTCTCTAGCGTTAACAAACCCCTAAAACAGACTAGACCCAAGACCATGGCCCGGTTACTCGAAAGTTGGTTAAGTATAGTCTACGATTAAGTCAAATTCTAGTAAGCAAGGTTTTCTTGTTCAAGAACATGCAACTCGGGCTTACAAAATACTGTTGAGCTTTTACTCACAGAAACAGTAATGATAACACAAAATGTTACTCTAAGCAATACATAGGAAAGTAAAATACAAAAGCGGAACAAAATTTTAAGGCTGGATGAGCGCTAATCGGCCGTTCAGGAATCGCCCCAAACGATTTGTCAATCTCACTCCCAAATCTGAGAAGGAAATCTTGTGGACTTGACACTTAGATGAAACCTCTTCGTCAGAACTTTAGCGCAGTACTACAAAAAAGAGATTATTTACTATTTGTGTAAAAACATATCTCAATCATTAGGTTCAGTAATTGTATCACAATTCTACAAAACAAAGGGCCAAATATCTAAACGTAGTTTAGCCAGTGTTTAACAAAACCGCGTTCGAAGTTATTTTCAATTTGCCCAACGATTTTATCTAAACATCATTTATCGTGAACAGTTTTATAAAAGCATATAGGGAAAACTAGAAAAGAATTTATCTACATAAAACAAACCACTAAGGTCCAAAGATTCGTTAAACCGGGGCTTAAGTTGGACTTCGTTTAAATATTTGGCTCAAAGAGTTTGTACTCTTTGGCCTTCCGATCTGTTAGAATCTGTTAGGTAAAGGGCCAAAAACAAAACCTTCAGATCCTTGATGGTAGAAACTCTTTTTGGAAAATTGAAAGTCGTTTACTTCGTCTAATGAGAAAAAAAAACAACAGAAAAGTACACACTTACCACTCTTATTGGTGCTCCTGGTTGAGCTGTGATACAAAATAACGAAATCAGTTAGAAATGCAATGTTTCCGCCAGCACACTTTTTCTTTAAGCCATCAACTTAATCCTTTATTGGCCAATATTTCTCCTACTGGTGTACAATTAAAGATGGAATTCTGGAGCCAGTTCAGGCATGGAAGTTCCAAAGGGTTTGCACGTAAACATTTTCCTCTACACATACCTTCGACACGAATAAGTCTTTCAACAGAGGCTCCTAAGCCATTATCCGCCTTGCATCTGTATTCACCAAAATCGTCATTATTGTTTATATCCACAAACACTACATTGTCAAAAGCAGTGTTTGTTACAAGTTCGCTTCCATCAGGTCGATACCACGTGACATTCGGCGTAGGATCGCCATCGGACACACATGTCAATTCCACTTTCCCTCCAATTTGGGCCAACGTTTGAGATGTGTTTATGCGCACTATTGCGGCTGGCCCTTTTGGTAAGGAGGCAGAACATAAACAGGAGTTTTACACATCAAGAATGGATGGAAAAATCATAAATGACGGTTTTCATGATAACACTTTTACGTCTACCATATCCCAGATCTAAATGGAATTCTACGTTTCTGGAAAACTGCCCACGTACCCCTCCCCTAAGCCAACATTTTGCCTTAAGTGAGAAGCAAGTGTTAATGTTGGCTTAGGGGAAGGGTAGGTGGGCAGTTTCCCAGAAACGTATAGTGAATCAATGGAAATCAGCGCCACCCTGCTCAGGATTCAGGAATAAGCTGTGTTATATGTTAAACTGAATTCGTCATCATTGTCCATAGGATCAAAGGTGAACAAAGGAGGAGGAAATCTTTATTGTTCACAAATAGCCTGTTTCAGAATTTAATTAACTTAATAAACAATAGATGATAAAAATGGTCTTTTTATCGATTCGTGATTCAATTTCACGATTCCTATAAATGTCATATTGAATATAGCTTTTTATTTAACTGAAAAAGCACCAAAATGTCTGCCTTGAAGACCGTTGGTGTAAAAGAAAGACCAAAAAACAACTCGCTTGCCTTGCCAAGCCCCGACTGGACAGGGACTTCTCGTAAACTATAATTATTGCCTTAAAAGTCAAGCTTCAGTAACAACCCGATTTGACAAATGTTTTGTGAGCTGGTCTCCGTGGCGCAATCGGTTAGCGCGTTCGGCTGTTACCTCAACATGGGCAACCGAAAGGTTGGTGGTTCAAACCCACCCGGGGACGATACTTTTTTTCCTTTTTTGAAGAGCAGTTCCATAGTTGATGTTGTCAATGTCAATGTTTATGGATCAAAGGTGAACAAGGGAGGAGGAAATTGTTATTGTTGACAAATAGCCCGTTTCAGAATTTAATTAACTTTATAAACAATAGATAATAAAAATAGCCCTTTTATCGATTCGTGATTCAATTTCACTATTCCCATAAATCTCAGTATTGTGAATACCTCTACAGAAACCTTCAAATTAGAAAACGGAATATGTGTTTAACCGAAAAAGCACCAAAAGGTCTGCCTTGAAGACAGTTTGTGTAAAAGAAAGACCAAAAAACTCGCTTGCCTTGCCAAGCCCCGACTGGACAGGAACTTCCCGTAACGTATAATCATTGCCTTAAAAGTCAGAAGCTCCAGTAGAACCAGTTGACACTAACCTTTGCGAGCTCGTCTCCGTGGCGCAATCGGTTAGCGCGTTCGGCTGTTACCTCAACATTGGCAACCGAAAGGTTGGTGGTTCAAGCCCACCCGGGGACGGTATCTTTTCTTTTCGTCATTTTTCTGCTTTCTTTTAAAAGAGCAGTTGCATATTTCATGTTGTCTGTCCATCATAATTTTTAATTTCGAAGACACAGTGTAAGACCGAGTCATCTGCTCCATCCAACTCGTTACTTTCTCGCTTATTGCTTTCAAGCGCCTGCTACGAGGGCTAGGGTCAAGGTATTTAAACTTTTCTCCCTTTTATTGCTGTGATTATAGTTGTTCCGCCAACACGATAGCTCAAAGAAAAAAAATAAGCCTTACTTCCACAAAAATCGGTGTTGCATCCCCTTGACTCCTCGCTTTCTCCAATACAAACGAGTCCACCAAAGGCTGGGGGAGGATTGTTACAGCTGCGACTACGAAATTGACTGCCTCCACCACACGTGACTGAACAGTCACCCCAAGGACCCCAGTCGGACCAGTTTCCGTCAACTGAAATTGAATGAGCATACGTTACGTCACTGAATCAATAGCTAGACTTGGCGCGTTACAAATAAATGAATGAATAAATATCGTTTATTCTACTCTCTTGCAGATAACTGAATCGGCGGTTATAACTAACAATAATTCTACATTTAAGCTAATCAATTGAGTTTATTTGAACCCAAGAAAGGAATGAAAAATGAGATGAATAGGACTTCTCCAACTCATTAATAAGGAAATTCAATTAATTAATTAAAAGGAAATTAATGTTTAATGAGTGTTTGGATATCAGATGAAAAACTGCTCGTTTTTGCATCCTTAATTTCTCCTTCAAAAACGATTTTGTTTGAGAAGAAATATCAAACATTCGACACAGTGTTTCATCACCAGATGAAACACCTCGAAGTTCGTCAAAAATACTCGGCGGGGGACTCGTACTCGTTCTTGATCGATTCTGTACCCCTCTATCACAGGTCACCGAGCAGTCACTCCAATCATTCCAATTCGACCAATTTCCGTCAAATGATGACAAAACATCAAAATTTTCAGTGTAAGGAAAGTTGAACATTAGGAAGTTACCTTTAACGTTGATAAATGACGAGAAAAACAAGCAAAGGGCTTCGTTACAAGGCCTTGTTTCATCGCTTTCCCTAGGACAGTATTGGACTGCCTTTCTTCGGGTGGAGGTTTGCGGCAAGTTTGACAAGTTCGTGCGACAGAGAAGAATTCCTGACCAATCATTCTAGTCTGATCAATTATCGCCGACAGGGCAAGACAGTTCAAAACACATTCTACATCTTTGTGTAAGTGTAATCAAATTCTACGCATATAGAGTAAATTGTTCCAAACGACCACCGAGTTTTTTTCCCAGCAGAATAATTTGAAATCAGATCTGTCGACGTGTATTTGAGTTATCTAGATAATTCACGTGTTCTCCAATTCGTTTACGACACAGCGCGCGACAATGTTCAAAGGAAGTGCCTAACCTTTCCTTTCCTATATAAGAGGGGTCAGACTATCAGTGGTATTTTGATTTTTTACGCCTGAACCGATCAATTGTTTTCAGCAACACTTTAATAAACCCTTCATTTTCCAGCATTAAACAAAATAATTGTCTGGTCGAAAGATCACCCCCCCAAAAGTTCAGCTACATGTAGAAGCGGAAGAATTTAGTTAGTCTGGCGGTGCATGACGTGTGGACAGAAATTGAACAATAAGACTCACCGTTGTTTGCTTATGTGGAACCGTGGTGAAGCTAACTAAACTTTCTTAAACAACTGCAGAACGTTTCAAATTGCCGCGTGTACTCCGTTATTAAGGAAGCCCCCATTTAAAACATCTTTTCATTATGTATAGCATAAATTAAAGCTTCCTTTCTGCCTCTTGTGTCAGGAAGAATTGTTTTCTCATGCTTTGAAAAGTTCTTAAAATCCAACACAAAATGACCATATATAAACTAAGAAAATATTACTTGGGCAAGGAGCTTCGTTGCAAGGTCTCGTTTCTTCGCCTTCCCCAGGACACTTCTCTCCTCCGAAAGCCGGTGGGGGATCGGTGCAAGTTCGTGTTTGTTTCTGTTCACCGCCTCCGCACGTGACAGGGCAATCACTCCAGTCATTCCAATCTGACCAATTGCCATCAACTAGCAACGAGACGCATATGAAACATTATTGCGGTTTCTGCAGTAACCATTTCGCATTCATAAGTCATCCGGTCGTTGAGGCTGTTTGGGCTTGATATAGTGCCAAGCTATGTTTATCCAAAAAATGACAGAACCGGTATTTGTGCGCCAGTCTACAGCTAAATGCTAACACGCAAAATGTGGTATGAAACAAAAAGAATAAGGTCGCATACAGCTAAAAAACCAAGTATTTTCGAGCTTTTAGGTATTCTTTATTGTCGTTTAAAAATAGCATTTTGTTTACGTTAATCGTTAAAAATTTTAATGATTTCCCGTTTGGTCTGAAGTTTTGTGTAGATTTTAACCGTTTGGCGCTGAAATAGGGCAAGGGTTTCAGCACCTTGGAACCAGCGTCTGGAGTGGTTAATGCTTTTTTTATCGTTTCAGATCTTAAATAGTGTAGGAAATATCACTCAATTGGTGTGTGAGGGTCCAAGCATACCATACCATGAACCACTCCAGAAGTGGCCCCAGGGAGAAGGCGATCACCTCGCGAATCGCAGCCTGCTTGGGAGATGCATGAAAGGAAGGGGATGGGGGAGAGGAAGTGCGTCCCTTTTAGATTCTCCCAACCCCCTTCCTTCTCTATTCCTGGCCCACGCCTCACTTCACGCCTCAAAAATTCAATTCAGCGCCCTAAGTGTTTATTGGAGCGTTTACGGTATTTTGAATTTTCCGACTAAGCTCAAGGGAAAGAAGGGTTTCGTTTTTTAAAGAAACTGTGGCGATACCTCGTTTGCGGAGTGAAATACAAAAATTTCGGATTAATTTTGGTTTCGGGGAAACTACCCAACAAACCCTTCCCCTACGCCAAAACAACACTATGTAATGGGATTGACGAGTTTCGTTTCTAAAGAAACTGTGGTGTTACTTCAGTTGGGGGGTAAAATACGAACATTTCAGATCAACTTTGGTTTCTGGGAAACTGCCTAACCTACCCCTCCCCTAGCCCAACAATAAGACTTAATTACTTCTCATTTAGGCAAAATATTAGCTTAAGGGAGGGGTAGGTTTGCAGTTTCCTAGAAACCTAAATCGATGAAAACACCTACCAGGACAAGGCTGCTCATTGCAGGCGTCTTCCTCTTCACTTGGACCTGGACACTTCTGTCCCCCATTTTGAGGGGGAGGGTTGGTGCATGTGCGATTTCGCTTTCTTTTTCCACCACCACATGTCACCGAACAGTCACCCCAATTCGTCCAATCTGACCATTGACCGTCAACTGTAAGATAAAATATTTTGATTTGCACCTGACTCCGTGATTAGAGTGCCAAAAGAGAAAAAAGAGAAACTACTTGTAGTTTAACCCTGTTAGTAAAAAAGACTTTAAAAGTATCCAGGAATCTAACAGACTGCACTCAAACTTCTCGCGCGTCATAAATTTCCTCCACAAGAAGATGAAAGGAATCTTTCAAAGAGTGTCTACATAAGTGGCAGCACGCTGGTGAAATTATAACCACAAGGTTAAAGAAAAAGCCAAAGGCAGGTTATTACAAACATAAAGACGTGTAGAAAACAATCTCCGACCTGGACATTTCCCTTCTCTAACATCCGTCACGATTTCGTCAAGGGCACTGAAGTCCTCAGCCAAAAACACACCCGTGTCGTCCGTTGCAATTTCCACTAAGTCTTCCAGGATGATGCCCTTGCCAATTCCTAGCGTCATTATCTCTATACCTTTATTTTTTAAGGGAGCTGATGCATTTCTCAGTATCTGTAGACTTGTTTTACCGCTTCCTTTCGGAACTGTTTGCACACCATCTGTCATGACGATAGCTATCTACAAAGCAAAAAGTTTGATAGGTAAAGAAAACGAAGGGAGCAAACATCGTAAATAACAACAGCAGGGCTGCAGCTTATGTTGGGAGCTTCCTGGTGGATTGCGCAATCCTTTGTTCAGCTTTTTTTTTATTCGAAAATTGTGACGGAATGAATTAAGATGTTTCTATTCGTCAGTAATTTTAGTTAAGAATGTGCAAAGACAAGTCCGCAAAAACATAATTATAACAAAGGAGTCTGACAGGCTTCATAACCATATGTCTTTTTAAAAGCTTTGGTTCCATTGGGAGTTGACCAAGAACGGAACAAGTCCACCGAAAATGGGAATTCATAGTCGTTCTCTTTCCACCTTGAACGCTCGTTGGGCGTGTCAGACAATCATTACTATGCTTCTAAAATCCCTTATAGGTTGCTACGACCTGATAAGAAGGGAAAAATTAATACAATGTTACTGGTATGAATCTAGCAACAAAAAATTTTACCTTTGCTACATTTTTTCTCATCCCATTTGCTTCGGAGAAAACCACCTTATCCGCAAGTGCCAGCGCCTTATCGATGTATGTGAATCCACGAGTGTGTGGTACATTTTGCACCTTGCGCTTCACGTTGACGGCATTAAGCGCGGGTCCCTTGAAGTCGTCGAATTTCAGTTGTACTGAGGCGTCAGTACTGTATTCGATGAGGGCCACATGAGTGCCAGTTTCAGAAACTTCGAACTGGTCTACTAGACGCTCGAGAAACAATTTGAACTGTCTAAAGTTTCTCCTACTAATGCTCCCTGAAAAAGAGAAAACACTGAAAATACTAACGTATTTTACTAAATTTAAATGGATTTATGGATGGATTGAAAGACGAATGGACGGAGGGACGGGCGGAAGGAAGGAAGGGAGGAGGGAAGGATGGCTGGGTGGAGGGATAGATGGATGGATAACGAATTTTGTTAAATTTAAATGGATGGGGGGATGGATGGACGAGTTGACGGAAAGAGGGAAGAAAGGAGGGAAGCAAGGAAGGATGGATGAATGGATGGGTGGGTGAGTGGGTGGGTGGATGAATGGATGGATGGATGGATGGATGGATGGATGGATGGATGGATGGATGGATGGATGGATGGATGGATGGATGGATGGATAGATGGATGATGGATGGATGGATGGATGGATAGATGGATGATGGATGGATGGATGGATGGATGGATGGATGGATGGATGGATGGATGGATGGATGGGTGGGTGGGTGGATGCATGGATGGAAGGATGGGTGGGGAAGATGTACAGGCAAACTTACTAATGTTCAAACGAAGGAAACTGACTCACCTGAAGCATCAATCAGCAAAGCCAAATCTATAGGTTTAGGACAACCCTCTAAACATAATGAAAAGCAAGCACCGGTAAGACTTGTGTTTACAATTATATTTGTCAGTAGACGAAAAAAATGAGTCCGTGAATCAGTAAGTGGAGAGTACACAAAGAAGGCCTAATCACAGTCTCGTTAAAAAGGGTAAGAACCTTATGACTAATATCAGATATAAACTCCGAGGTCATGGAAGGTCTCTCGAGCACGCCAAATTTTACGTCCCCCTACCCGCTTACGAAAGCATACGGACCTAGGATCGGACTTGAGTTGACAAGCTGTAGAACAGAAATACTGCTTCAAGTAAAAGCAAGTAACACTGATTAATAACTAAAGGTATCAAGCCATTGACTCAGCACTTTTGAACCTACAAACTTGATCTCACTGTCTTGGTTCAGTGAGTAGACTTGCCTGCGTCATCCCGTAATGACATAAGTGCAAGGAAATATTTGCAATCATCTCTCCATTCTATTTGTATTAAAACTGCAACCCTGGTTAAAACATCTCGGGGGACTTGAGGAATCAGGCGCAAAGTTACTCGAAAGTAGTTGCCAGATTTACTCGAAAACTGCTTCTTATAGAAGCTTAAAGGAAATGTTGATGAAACAGCCTATTTCTGTTGTCCCCCTCCCAGCTAAGCAATGCCGATTGTAATTAAAACGACTTAAATGCGCGTATGACTTCAACACCACAACATGGGGAGAAGGAAGGGAAAATGCATCAATTTTGACCAGCCATTGCGTTAGTGTCCTAAGAGTTTTGACCAGGGCTGTATTTTTTACATTCTCTTCTGTAACGGATCAGCACGACAAGATTTTAACCTAGTTGTTAAAAGCCGCAAGTACTAAACGCAGGTCACAGCTCACAAGTACAAGTTAGACTACAGGTAACCGTATACTACAGTAAATAAAAAACCTCTGTACTGTCTCCTAGACCTAATCACAATTCGAAATACAGCTTAAGCTCTAAGGGGAATCTGATCATCTGAGTTATTTAACAATAGAGCATTGACCTGAACTTGTGACCCGCGTTTTGTACCTCATTTATTACTCACTCAGCACTTCAGCTTTTCGACACTGATGTGAGCATCCTTGATCTTCTGCGGATGGACAACACCTACTACGCTCTGCACAATCACCGTCAGAGACACAGAAGTGTTTCACTATTCCAGTGCACTGTAATGTATAAGGATCCACTACGGGACATCGCAGGGTTTCTGTGAGAGTCCAAATAGCAAAATAAGAGGAGATCGAGTGGTACTCCAAGAAATATCCCACGAGTGACTTGAAAATGTATGTTGACTACAAACGAAACGTCAAATACG